>NW_022589707.1:8859441-9050222 GCF_004348235.1 Phoca vitulina
GGGCTGACTCTATTACTGGCAAAAATAGTGTGAAATATCCACACTCAGGTATTTCAGAGTGAGCATGAGAGAGGCATGAGGAGAATGTACCCTAACATCAGAGCTACAGTGGAAGAGGAAACACTGGGTTATATCCTAATCACCCCAAACTGGAAACAACACAAATATCCATCCTGAATAGAATATAGACACTGAGGTATATTTATATACAAGGAAATACCATATATCAATGAAAATGAATGAATTATAGGCAGAGGCAAATTTAATTTAAGATTAAGACAGCATCACAAGATTATTCAGTAAATAGCACTGAGAAGACTCTTTTGGAGAGAGCGCATACACATGCATGAGCAGGTGGGGGCATGGTGGGAGGGAGAGGGAAAGGGAGAGAGAGAATGTCCAGCAGGCTCCACACCCAGCTCAGGAGCCCAACATGGACTCGATCCCATGACCCTGAGATCATGGCCTGAGCCAAAATCAAGAGTCAACGCTTAACCAACTGAGCCACCCAGGTATCCTGAGAAGACCCTTTTTAAAAAATTATAATCCATATGTCTAATAAAATTCCATGTTACACACTCTGAAGTACAAGATACTGAAATAGGACACAATTGTTACTTTAACTACTTTCATTTTGACCTCAGTCTGTACTTTTCTAACTAATTAAGTTCTTTCCAGCTCATCTCTTAACTCAGGCAAAAGACCTTGCAGGCAAAGCATTCCATGATGGGAAACGAAACTGCCCCCTCAAGCAATAAGGACTGCCCTGAGCCAGCAAGACCCTACATGATTGACCCCAAGATAATGATCAACCTGACCTTTATTGCCCAGCTGCACATACCCACCAACCTTTGTTCCACATTCTCCTTATGTAAACCTGGAAGTATTTTCAGCATTTTGGAGACAACCTTTGGGACACTAGTCCACTATCTTCTGGGTTGTGGCCTCAATGAAATAAATTCCTTTCTTGTTTCACCACCACTCATCTCTCTGCCTTTGGATTCTGTCAATGATGAGTGGCTGAACCTGGTCTGTTTGGACCCCCGAGATCAGGGTGCTCTTGTACCTTTGGGCCCTGGTTACAATACTGCTAATAGATTTTGTATATACATAAACTCCTTGGATGGATTGCAAACTCCTTGGGGACAGGCAATGAATATTATACTTATTTAATTTTCAAATAGGTGTTTCAGTCAATTATTTGAGTTAATTATTTGAGTCAATGAATGAATGAGAAGGAATGAACAAAGGAATGATTGAATGAATGTTAAAAGTGGTGGGGGGAGTTCTGTGTCATCCTCCTCGCTTTTTTTTTTTTTTTAAATCATCCTGGTCTATTCGGAGTCTTTTTAGTTTGTCTGGTCAATGTCTGGCATGTACACAGGAACCAGAGTGAGATGAGAGACCCTACTGTTTTGCTGAGCTGTTGGCTGAAGTCTAGAGAGGGGCTGGGGCTTCTAGGGAAGTTTTACTAGATCTAAGCCCTATTTAGTGTAAACTATAAACATAATGGCGTTGATGAAAGTAGACTTCAATGACCTCCATTTTGACCTCAGTCTGTACTTTCTAATTAAGTTCTTTCCAGCTTATCTCTTAAGTTGGAAAAAGACCCTGTGTTGGGAACCGAAACTACCCCCCTCAAGCAATAAGGACTGTCCTGAGTCAGCAAGACCATGTGTGACTGACCCCAGGACAATGATCCACCTGACCTATACTGACTGCCCACCTGCAGGTACCCACTGAACTTTGTCCCCCATTTTTCTTATGTAAACCTGGAAGTATTTTTGGCACTTTGGAGACAGTCTTTGAGATGTCAGTCCCCTGTCTTTCCGGTGTTGGCCTCATGAAATAAATCCCTTTGTTTCAACACCACTCATCTCTCTGCCTTTGGATTTTGTCAGTGGTGAGTGGCTGAACCTGGTCTGTTTGGGACCCCTGGAGCCAGGTGCTCGGGGACCCCTGCTGCCCTGGCTACATTGAAACACAGATTAAGTGATGAAGGGAGAAAACAAAGACACTCAGGAGTACTAAGTAAAAGACTTTGTTTCTCTTTCCGGGCAGCCCATTTAAGGGACAAGTGGCAAATGGTTGATCACTTACTTTCCCTGAGGCTTTGTTTCTGCATCTGTCAAATGGGGTCAATAATACAATAATTATGAGAATCGCCAAGACAGCATGTGTGGAATGAACGGTTAATCAAATACCTGCAAAGGATTTCACGCGTATTGGCATTTTCAATCTCATGGCCACTTTAACGATTGGAAAAACAAAAGACCTCTTCTCAGAAAGTTAATACAAACAGACCGTTTATAATTACTGGCCAGTAGAGCATGATTTACCACATTTTCTAGATTCTGGCCTGAGAGGTCAGAGATGGTTTCTGGGGCATTTCTGCAACACTACCAACCCCCACAGATATGCCACCAGATTATGTGTCTCCCTTGTCAGAAAGAAAACCACAGGCCCAAAATGAAGTCACTTATGCTAGGCCATGTCACCAAACTGGGGCTTAACACCTAACATAATTACAGTTTCAACCTCCCTCAGAAATGTAGTTGTAACTGGTCAGTCAGGAATTTTCTGATCAGCACCAATAAAGAAATCTGTCACATGGACTCTCTCTATCCCTCAAAGCAAGATGAGGTAATCCACCTAGTAAGACCCTTCTGTCATCATGGGAAGGTGACCTCACCCAAAATAATGCTTTTCTGTGTTTGTTGATGGCTTCCTTGTTCTGCCTTTAAAACCTTTTTCCTTTCTGTAGCCCTTCGGAGCTCCCCTCTACTTGCTAGATGGGATGTTGTAGTTGGATTCATAAATCATGAACGTAATTAGGGCCGCTACCAAACCAAGAGCTGAAATTAGCTGGCTGATGTGTCCTGAACCAGGCTGGTAGCCACTATAGGCTGTAGGATCCACGTGTGGCAAGATTCAGAACTGGGCACATACCTCTGGTCTCCTCTAGTGGAAGCAGAGGCCAAGGATGCATTGGTTATGTGTGACTCCTGTCAAAAACACAAAAAAGTTTCTTAAGTATCCTGGTACAGATGAGCGCAATTTTCTCAGGGAATGTATGTCCAGGCATGGACTTGGGTCACCACATGGGTCTCCATTTTTTTTTTTCTTTTATCTTTTTACTCTAATAGTTAAATGTGAAGACCTGAGCATGATTTTGGTGGGCTTTTAACACTGAATTACATAAGAAGGAAAAAGATTATTTTCTTCCTTTAAAGCCATGAAGACACAGGAGGAGGATTAAGATCCAGGGCAATGATGGGACAGAGGGCAGAGTGGTGGGGAGCAATGGGAAAATAGGCTAGAAACCTGGGTGCTCACTTGATTCCATAGCCCACCCACTGTGACCCGGGACATACCACCCCATCTCTCTGTGCCTGTTTTCTCATCACCAAGCTCCCTTCCAACTTAAACATCCTATGATTGAGAGCAAGGTAACTAATAGCAATTTTTATCTCCTTAAACCTTATTCTAAACATATGTTAACAATTTATTGTTCTCATTAAAATTTTAAAATGCTTACCATGGGTGCAGCTTGTGTATTCCTTGGGTGTGGTCCCGGTTCCTGTTTTGTGAAACAGTTGTGGGGACCAGCCACTCTTCACAGCCCAGGAAAAAGCCCAATGAAGGAGAAGAGCAGTGATCATATTAATTTGAAAGTGGCAGGATATTGCAGGAGGTCATTGAGAGGACATGGCCACTGGGTGACCTGCAAGCTAGACCCAGAGAATTGGAGGTTCTTCATCGTCCCCTGTCCTTGGAATGTGCTTTCGACCATTGTTCCCACAGTGGGAGCCATTTTCAAGGGCTTAGGTCATCTTGAGAGAGCAAGGATTCTGAGGCCTGAATATATGACTGAGCCTCGTTAAGGCCTCTATATAAACTTTTGAGATCCTGTCGAGTGGCTATGAAGGTCTACTCCTCTTGCGGGGCCCAAGACAAGCCTCCTAAGTAAGTTCTCTTGGGGTGCTCTGCATCTTCAGTCTCTCCTTGTCCTCTTGCATGCAGGGTCAGTTTGTGAGCCAACACAGGACGAGATGGTTCTGTGGTACCAACCAAAATTAGGAGGCATATAACTTGAAGTAAGCTAGTGTGATATTGTGATTTAGAGTAAGAAACGTGTATTTGATATTTGTCCCCATTTCTGCCAGAAAAAGCCTAAAACCCTTGGATTTTCTAGATGAGCTCTATAAAGTGTCTTTGTTATGTTAATGAGGTGACCCTTGGAAAGCTCCTAAGTCACCAAGGGATGGGGGCTGGTTGCTGGGGGGGGGACCAACCTTGTGGTTAGAGGGTTGGAACTTTCAGCCCACTCACCTGACCTCTGGGGAGGGGAGAGGGGCTAGATATTGAGTTTAATTACCAGTGGACAGTAACTTAATCAACCATGCTTATGTAATGGAGCCTCCACAAAAACCCAAAACAATGGGGTTCAGAGAGCTTCTGGGTTGGTGAACACATGGAAATTGGGGGAGATTGGGGCACTCAGAGGGCATGGAAGCTCTGTGCCCTTTCTGCATACCGTGCCCTATGCATCTGTTTCATCTGGATGTTCCTGAGTTATATCTTTTTATAATAAACAGGTAATCTAGTAAGTAAACTGAGCTTACAGTTCCTGAGCTCCATGAGCCACTCTAGCACATTAACTGAACCTGAGGAGTGGGCCACTGGAACATCTGATCTATAGCCAGTCTGTCAGAAGCACAAGCAACAGCCTGGACTTGCAATTGGCATCTGAAGCAAGGGGCGGCATCTTGTAGGGGTCTTGTGGGATCCGAAGCCAATTCCAGGTACGTAGGGTCAGAATTGAGTTGAATTATAGGACACCCAGCTGGTGTCAGAGACTTGCTCTTTGGTATAGAAACCTCCCCCCACCACCTCTCCTCAAAGCACACACACACACACACACAAACAAGAATTGAGTGCAGAATCATTAACTAGTTAACAGGTATTGAGAATGATACAGGTTGTCACTGAGACAGATTGATGGGAACAATCCATATAAAGGACTCACTTGTCCCATTGAAAACGCTGGATATTAGGAAGCTGTGTCTCACAACAGGCAGGAGATGTGGGCTACAAAGAAGGCCTTATAACTCCAGACTGTGCTCCCTCAGATGACACGCACTCATCTTCCTACGACATCCTTACTACTCCAGACTAATTTTCTTTAGTCATTCATCCTCCCACTCCCTGTTCCTTTAATATACAGAGAGAAACTGGTATAGGGACACAGACGTAGTGTCTCCTCTCCCATCCCCCCCCACTTTTTTTTTTTAACTAAATGCCCAATGTTATGCTTTGAACAAATGGAGATGTGTAGGAAAACACTGGACACTAAAACCAAAATACCCTGCTTTGTCCATTAGTGGTGTCTCACTTAACTTTCTCCTTCATATTTCACTGAGCTATTTTGTAATCACTGTTTAACAAAATAATGTTAGCAATAATCCTTGGGAACCTTGTTTGATGGAAAATTTAAATATATTTTTAAAAAAAGATTTATTTATTAGAGAGAGAGAGGGGTGGGGGGGCGGGGGAAAGGGGTAAAGGGGAAGGGAGAGAAGCAGACAGCCCACTAAGCGTGGAGCACAATATGGGACTTCATCCCATGACCCTGAGTCATGACCTGAGCTGAAACCGAGAGTCGGGCACTCAGCCAACTGAGCCACCTAGACACCCCTAAATATTTTTTATTGATTACTATAAGACTTTTTTTTTTTTAAAGATTTTATTTATTTATTTGACAGAGAGACAGCAAGAGAGGGAACACAAGCAAGGGGAGTGTGAGAGGCAGAAGCAGCCTTCCCGCGGAGCAGGGAGCCCGATGCGGGGCTCGATCCCAGGACCCCGGGATCATGACCTGAGCCGAAGGCAGACACTTAATGACTGAGCCACCCAGGTGCCCCTTTATTGATTACTATAAAACCAAGGACAATGTTATTAATTTCTTTTGGTATTTAGCTGCTATATGCCAAGGAATCTGCCTCTAAAGGAGGGAAAGATTAAAAGAAAGGAACCCTATATTTCTCTTTAGGTCAGTTGTCATGTTACTTAATTACACCTCTTGTCTAAAAAAAATTCTTATACAGAAACAATGAAAATGTGAATTGATGTTTTAAACCTTTTTCCTTAAAGTTGTTTTATCTGTCTCAAGAAAGATGTCCATTTTTGTGGTTTGACATTTGAATTGGAAAAACATCCAGTTCATCTTATTCAAGTTAATCCTTAACAGATACCTGATTGTCACTCTGTCACATCCCAAATCTTTCACCCGAGGCCCCTTCAAAGCAACAAATGTAAGAAGAAATAATTACCTTTTGTGTGTTAGTTACAAATCCAAACTGTGACTGCAGAGCCCCTGGGTCAAGTTCAGTGCATCTGATTTTGACCTGGATTTGCTGATTTTTAGGAGCTAAGTCCTTGAAAGTTTTGGCATCAAAGATTTGTGGTATTACCCCATGCAGTGGTTCTGTCTAGAAGTACAATCCATTTACATGAATAATCTCAGGTGTAATTTTTGAAGATAAAATTTATGTATTTATTATTAGGATAGGTTGAGAAAAAAATGGCAATTTATCATTAATATTGGGCTTAAATTCTGGTCAAAAATTTTTGTTCGAAACACACGTGAGGCATAATCATTCTGAAGCAAAATTTTAAAAAAGCAAGATTTTCTTTCAGTGCAATTAGGCTTTATTAATTACTCTTTTCTATGTTTAGAAAGGAAAGGTGGGCATCACTACCCAAGTGCAGATGGAGTAACAATAACGGTGGGCCTACAAAGGAGGGGGAGGATTTGCCTTAGCCTTTTTAAGGTCACAGGGGCTTTGCAAGTATGCTGACCAGACCTCCTTGAATCTTGGTGGAGTCTCTGAGAAATAAATATTCTGTGGCTCTGAAAACATTTCTAAGGTGGATCAAGCATGACCTAATCATAACACAATGGATTCTTTTTGTGAACATTAGGAGAAAACACTCCATGCTAAAATGAATGCCTTGGACTATTTACTCCCATTTAAATTTGAAAGCCTGAGAAATTCGCTCCCCAGCATGTATGACTCACCCACTAACCAAAATAGCATGAAGCACATGCTGGGTGCAGCCAAGGTCTTTCCATTCATCTTTAGGGAAGCTCTCAGAGAGATTCTGCCTTTGGGATTTTTCTCTGTGTATTTGTTTAACAATCGTTAAAGCAGATATCGTGGACACTGTATTTTGCTATTTCCTCTTCCTGTTCCTTTTCGTTCTTTCTCTTCCCTTTCCTCCTCTTCCCCTCAGAAGCTTCCAATTCAATGATGTTACTGCATTCAGGCAATCTAAGACTGTCTAGCCATGAAATGATGGGAAGAACATTATATTAAAATTTAGAAGGTCTGGGTTGCTCCTGTATTTTTAAGTATCTATATTTGAATTGGAGTTCAGACTTTCTGATTTTACACCCTGTACTCTTTCAATTACACTATTGTTTCTTCTATTTTTATGCTGGGATCTTTGTATCATTTGCATATCAAATCCAATAGGCAACTATTAAGTACTGTGGGGCTTCCACTTGGAGGAACTAGGTCAGCCCAATGGAGTGGACAATTTCCTGGGGCAGATGGGTTGGGGTGGATTCAGAAGAGGTATTTGTTGAATCAGTTGTATTACTAAGAGAAGCCTAGTTTGGCTTCAGAGAAGCTGGGGCCAGGGGAAGTCTTCGGGAAAAGAGAAAGAAAAAAACTTCAGAATCAACAACAAGATTAGCTAGGGCAGTATTGTGGATTGAAAAGATATGTTTGAGTCCTAAGCCTGGTACCTTGGAATGTCATCTTATTTGGAAATAGAGTCTACAGATGCAATCAAGATAAAATGAGGTCATACTGAATTAGGGTGAAGCCAAATCAGTGACTGGCGTCCTTGTAATGAGAGGGAAATTTAGACATAGAGAGAGACACACACACAGCACCATGTGCTGATGAAGGCAGAGATTGGATTGATGCATTTCAAGCCAAGGAGTGCCAGCAACTACCAGAAACTAGTAAGAGGTGAGGAAAGATCCTCCCCTAGAGCCTTGCTGACACCTTGATTTCGTTAGGGCTTATAGCCTCCTTGTCTGTGAGACAATACATATCTATTGTTTTAAGCTACCCAGTTTGTAGTACTTAGTTACAGCAGCTCTAGGAAACTAGTATAGAGAGTTAGAGTAGAATGAAAAAAGTCCATGGGAGGGGTTGGATGAAATGATGCAGAACTGTGAAAGAATGAGGCTTTGCCCCGTGTTTGTATTTGGATCTGTCACATACGGTTCTTTCTTTTTCCTAGCTTTATTGAGATATAATTGCACATGACATTGTGTGTTTAAAGTGTACAAGTTTATTATTTTTTTTAATGAAACTACTCTTTTTTAAAAAATATTTTATTTATTTATTTGACAGAGAGAGACTCAGCGAGAGAGGGAACATAAGCAGGGGGAGTGGGAGAGGGAGAAGCAGGCTTCCCGCTGAGCAGAGAGCCCGATGTGGGGCTTGATCCCAGGACCCTGGGATCATGATCTGAGCCGAAGGCAGATGCTTAATGACTGAGCCACCCAGGCGCCCCTAAAGTGTACAAATTTAAAGTGTACAACATGATGATTTGATGTACATATATATTACAAAATGATCACCATAGCAAAGTTAGTTAACACATCCATCACCTCACATAGTTACCATTTTTTTGTGTGTGTGGTGAGAACTTTTAAGACCTACTCTCCTAGCAATTTTCAAGCATACAAAACAGTATTGGTAACTATAGTCACATGCTGTACATTAGAGCCCCAGAACTTACACACCTATAATGGAATTTATACCCTTTGACTATCAACACCCATTTCTCTCACCCCTCTCCTCACCCTCAGATACATTTCTTTACTGACATACCTTGCAAACCACCTACATCAATTCTCAATAACTATCAGTAAACATAGGAAGAGGATTTTGTATCTAAGGAAACAGAACATGCAAATATTAATCTTTAAAAAATATTTTATTTATGTGTTTTCCAGAGAGAGAGAGAGAGAGCGAGCACGTGAGAGATCACACAAGCAGGGGGAATGCAGGCAGAGGGAGAAGCAGATTTCCTGCTGAGCAGGGAGCCTGATGTGGGACTCGATCCCAGGACTCTGGGATCATGACCTGAGCAGAAGGCAGCTGCTTAACCGACTGAGCCACCCAGGTGTCCCGCAAATATTAATCTTTAAAAAGGATTTTTTTTAATCACTCCACTTTTAAATCTCTTAATGAAACATGGTCATTCTCAGCTTTATTTCTGCTCTCTCTCTAATTTCCATTCTTAAGAGGAAGCCATTTTCAACTCATTCAGTTATTGTTTAATGTTTTTTCCCCACATTTTAAAATAACAGGGAATAATGCTATTTCTTGACTTAGGATTTTTAGATATTATTTTTTTTTAAAGATTTTATTTATTTATTTGAGAGAGAGCAAGAGAGCACAAGCACGGGGAGCAGCAGAGGGAGAGGGAGAAGCAGACTCCCCGTTGAGCAGGGAGCCCGATGTGGGACTCAATCCCAGAACCCTGGGATCATGACCTGAGCTGAAGGCAGATGCTTAACCATCTGAGCCACCCAAGTCCCCCTGATTTTTAGGTATTATTTATTGACCTCCTATTGTGGAAAAGCCCTTGGAACCCTTCCACCTTTGTGCCCCACATAACCTTCTTTCTCTCTATCCAAATAATATTGTTTAGTTTCCAAACTCTTTGTCAGAAGAATAGATCTCTCAATACATTCATACACAGAAAAGTCAATGAGAAAAAAGTGACTCAATAGAAATAAGGGCAGGGGCGCCTGGGTGGCTCAGTCGATAAGCGTCTGCCTTCGGCTCAGGTCATGATCCTAGGGTCCTGGGATCGAGCCCCGCATCGGGCTCCCTGCTCCACGGGAGGCCTGCTTCTCCCTCTCCCACTCCCCCTGCTTGTGTTCCCTCTCTCGCTCTGTCTCTCTCTGTCAAATAAAAAAAAATAAAAAAAAATAAAAAGAAATAAGGGCAAAGGACAGGAAAAGTTACTTCACAGAAAAGAAATATAAATGTGAAAATATTTATGAAAAGATGGTAAATATAATTTATAGTTTGATAAATGCAAATTAAAGCTGAATATACCATTTTCACTTCTCAGAGCAGCAAAAATCTAAAAGTGTTACAATGCATGCTGTTGGCAAATTTGTGGGGAAATAGGCACTTTTAGACATTGTTAGTGTGATTGCAAAATGTTAAAATATCTATGCAGGGCAATTTGGCAATATCTATCAACATTATAAATGCATTTATTCCCTGACCTGGAACTCCTACTCATAAGAACTTATCCTGGAGATTTATATAGTGTGACATATATAAAATTCTTCATTATATAAAGGAATATTGAAAGGACATGCAAGAAACCAATAAAAATAGTTATGTATATGAAAGGGGTGGTCAGGGTGGATGAGTTCATCTGCTTTTTTTTTTGAATCATATGAATGTGCTACCTATTATAATTCATAACAATATATATACGAATGCAGAGCTTATCCTTTAAAATAAAACTTGATAAATATCAATTAGCTTACCAGCTTTTCTCTTTCTCTTGCCCTTGCTCTGTCTCCAACCATCCATCCAACCATCCATCATTCATCTATACATCCTGTTGGAGACATTGCAGGTGTTTTGCCTGAATCCACCATTTTCCTTCCTCCTTTTCCATTCTGCGTGACTTATTTTCTCTCTTGTTTCATAGTTATTTTAGGAGGTCTCTTCATCATCATTTTCAGAATTTTCATTGTCTCTCTTCTGGGCTGGATTCTCTGTTTATGAAACCCTAAGTCTTATTTTCAGTAGTATTCTCTGTTTGGATGGATTTCTCTAGTCACTTCAAGATTTGGCATGTAAAAAAAGTTTTTATTATTTACCTTCATACATATTTTTTTTTTGTGCCTGTGGGTTGCAAATCATTTCTCCTAAGAATTTCTGAAGTCATTGCTTCATTGTTTTCTGGCTTTCAGTGTTCCTATTGAAGTCTGGTGCCATCGTGATTCCTGATCCTTTGTATTTGAGACTTTTTCTTTCCTTCCTCTGGAAGCTTTAGGATCTTCTTTTTATCCCTGGTACTCTGAAATGTCATGACAATGACACTTGATGTGATTTTTAAAAATCTCTCCCCCCAATTCATTGTGCAGGTCTCTAGGAGGTCACTTTCAAGCCAAAAACTTACTTGCTTTGGTTGGAAGAAAACTTGCTGTTGTTTCAATATCACCTCCTCATGTTAAAACTTATTTCCTTTCTCTGGAATTCCTATTACTTGGCTTACCTCCTAGGTCAATCATTTAATTTTGTTGTTGCTGTTGTTGTTTTCCATCTCTACCTTTTGTTCTATCTTAGGGGAGATTTCCTTTCTTTCTGTTGAAATATTATTTCCACTATCATATTCTTAATTTCCAAGATTTTCTGAATGTTTCTTTTTATACCATCTGGGAAGAAAAAGGGTTAGCAGCTGGTCTGTTACTTATCCAATCTTCCTTAGGAATGCCAGAGGAAAGGGGAAAAAAATGACCATGTCAAATCTTGTGAACAAGCCAATGGGATGGTATTGATAAGCAGAAAGAATGATCATTTTTGGAAAGTTTTTTACCAGGATGTACCTTGTCTGGCTAGGTTGCTTTTGGTAAGCAATTCTAGAATATTTGGGTATATGGGGGCATAGCCTGCTTGAAAATGTCAGCGTCTGGAATGAAATTGTCAGCATATAAAAAGGAGATTTTTTTGTGAATAAAATAGCTTTTTTTGTGGTAACTGATGCTTTGTATATAAAACTTGGGAACTTATATGTTAAATCTGGGTAAAGCATGTCCTAAAGTGGCAAGAAGAATCTGAAGACCTGCACTGGACACTTCAAACTTTTCCATGTTTTGCCTGCATGTCATAATTATCTGCATCCTTTGAATCATTAGTAAATCTTGATATTGGCTAAAATCTGTGATTCTTTTGAGATCTTAAGATCTCTGATTTGATAAGATGATCATTTGTGCCACTTCAGCATCCCATTTCATAGATTCAATATTTTATCTCTTTGAGGATATCAATTATGTTTGTTTTAAAATGAATTTTATCTCTGCATAGTCTCCATTTCCTTCAAATTCCTTCTTTCTGTATATTTGTTAGAATCTTTTTCATGTTAAAAGCTTTTCCCAAGGGTCTAATGATCCTTACCTATCCATTAATATTCAGATTTAGGAACTGCATGGCTGAGTGTGGCTTTTTAAGGGAGGCAGTTCACTATAGGATGATCAAGCAAGGCCCTTGGCTATTTTTTAGGAGACTCCAAAATGTCAGTAGGTATAAAAATTTCCCCTTGGACTGGTCAGCTTTTCAAGAGAAGAAGTCTACACTTTCTGGAAAGGGGACTGTATTTGTTTTCTGTTGCTCTTGTAACAAATTACCTCAAATGTCAGTCTTAAAGCAATATATATTTATAACTTATAATTCTGGAGATCAGATGTCTGACAAGAGTCTCACTGGGCTAAAATCAAGGTGTCAGCAAGGCTGTGTTCCTTTCTGGAGGCTCTAGGGAAGAATCTTTTTTCTGGCTTTTTGTAGCTTCTTCTTTTTTTATTTTTTTCAAAGATTGATTTATTAATTTTAGAGACAGTGACAGTGAGAGTGGTGGAAGGAGAGAGAATCTGAGGCAGATGCTGCACTGAGTGCAGAGCCCGGCGTTGGGGCTCAATCCCATGACCCTGGGATCATGACCTGAGCTGAAACCAAGAGTCAGTTGCTTAGCTGACTGCACCACCCAGGCGCCCCTTCTTCTTTAAAATGGAGTTGTCCTGCATTCCTTGGCTATGGTCCCCTTCCACCTTCAAAGACACAAAGGCCAGTTGAGTCTTTCTCATATTGCATCTCTCATTATCCTGATACTTCTGCCAACCTCATTCACTTATTAGGACCCTTCCATTACATTGGTCCCACCCAAATAATCCAGGTTTATTAGCAACCTTAGCTTTCCCTTACCATGTAACATAACATATTCACAGGTTCTGTGGATTAGGAGGCAGACATCTTTGGGGGGCCATTATTCTGCTGCTACGGGGGCATATTTCTGGTTACTATTATTCTGTAGAACATGTAGGAGAAGGGGTTTGGGAAGTAGAACAGAAAAGTGGTGTGTAGATTATTAGTTTCCCTTTTTCTATAGCACCCTCAGCTATGCTTATTGTCCTGAGTCCAGAGTTCAAGGCAACATCCAGAGAATAAATTTCTAGTCTTCTGCCAGGGTGGAGGAGGGATGATGTCCTACCTTTGTGTGTATGGGCAGTGGAGAGGGACATGTAGAGACCCAAATACTTTTTCACTTTCATCTAGTTCAAAATACTTAAAATTTTCTTGACATTGCTCCAACCCATGTATTATTTAGAGGTGTGTTGTTTAATGTCTAAATATTATGGGATTTTGCAGTTACTTCTCTGTTACTGATTTCTAGTTTAATTTCATTGTGATCTGAGAGCATACTTTGTATGATTTCTATTCTTTAAATTTGTTGAATTATATTTAATGGCCCAGAATGTAGTCATTATTTGTGAATATTCTATGTGAGCTTGAGAAGAATGTATTGTCTGCTGTTGTTGGATGAAGTAGTCTATAAATGTCAATTAGATCCAGTTGATTGATGGTGTTATTCACTTCAACTATATTCTTACTGATTTTCTGTCAGTTCCTGATACACAGGGGTGTTGAAGTCTCCAACTATAATAGTGAATTTGTCTATTTCACCTTGTAGCTCTATCAGGTTTTATCTCACATATTTTGATGCTCTGTTGTTAAGTACATACACATAAAGGATTGCCATGTCTTCTTGGAGAACTGACCCCTTTATCATTAGGTAATGCCTTTCCTTATCCCTGATAATTTTTCTTTTTCTGGAATCTGCTTTGTCTGAAATTAATATAGCTACTCCAGCTTTATTTTGATTGGTGTTAGCAAGGTGTGTATTTTCCTTTTCTTTCCTTTTAATTTCTTTGTGTCTCTGTATTTAAAGTGGTTTTCTTGTATATAACATGTGGTTGGGTCTGTCAGTCTCTGTCTTTTCTACATATCTACTCTGTTAGTCTCTGTCTTTTCATTGGTATATTTAGACTATTCACATTTAAAAGAGTTATTGATACAGTTGATATAGCTACCATACTTAAAACTGTTCTGTATTCATTGTACTTTTTCTTTGTTTCTTTTTGTCTTCCCCTGTTTTTCTGTCTTTTCTGGCTTTAGATTATCTTTTTATGATTCCATTTTTTGTCCTTTCTTAGAAAATCAATTATGCTTCTTCTTTTAAAAAAATTTTCGGGGTTTGCCCTGGAGTTTACACAATACATTTACAATCAGTCTAAGGCCACTCTCAGATAACACTATACCACTTCATAAGTGATATATGTACCACTTTATCCCTCCTTTCTCTTATAACATTGCTGTTATTCTTTTCACTTATCCACACACTATGATCACCTAATACATTGTTGTTATTATTATTTTAAATGAACAGTGATCTATCAGATTAGTAAGAATAAGAAAAAGATTTTATTTTCTCATTTATTCCTTCTCTACTGTTCTTCCTTTATTTATGTAAATCTGGGTTTATGACATAAATAATATTCCTTTTCTCTGAAGAACTCCTTTTAACATTTTTTGAAGGGCAGGTCTACAGGCAACAAATTCCTTGTTTTTGTTTGAGAAAATATTTCTCCTTCACTTTTGAAGGATAATTTTTCTGGATACAGAACTGTAAGCTGTTGAGGTTTTTTTTTTTGTTCTTTCAATAATTTAGATATTCATTCTACTCTCTTTTTATCTGCATGGTTTCTGGAGAGAAGTTGATCCAATTCTTAACCTTGTTTCCCTATAGGTAAGACATTTTGTTTTCTGGTTTCTTTCAAGATTTGTTTTCCCTTTGTCTTGTTTTCTGTAGTTTAAATAGTATGCCTAAATATAGCTTTTTGGTATTTATCCTGTTTGGTGTTCACTGAGATTTCTGGGTCTGTGGTTTGGAAATTGTCATTAATTTTTGAAAAATTTCAGATATTATTACAAGTATTTTCTTCTGCTCCTTTCTCTCTTTCTTTTCCTTTTGGTATTTCCATTTTATATATGCTACACCTTTTGTAATTGTTCCACATTTCTTGGATTTTCTGTTCTATTTTTTCCCCATTTTTTTTTTTCTCTTTGCATTTTTAGTTTTGGAAATTTGTTTTCACATCTTTAAGCTCACTTTCCTTGGCTGTGTCCAATCGACCAGTGAGCTCATCAAAGGCAATCTTCTTTCTGTTACATTTTTAAAAAATTTCTAACATGGATTTTTGGTTCTTTTTTAGAGGTTCCATTTCTCTGCTTACATTATCCTTCATGCATGTTGTTCACTTTTTCCATTAGAACATATGAGTCATAATTATTTTCAATTTCTGCCTAGTAATTCCAAAATATCTATCATATGTGAATCTGGTTCTAATGCTTGCTTTGTCTCTTTAGACTGTATTTTCTTGCCTTTACCATGCCTTGTAATTTTTTTGTTGAAAACTGGACATGATGTATTGGGTAATAGGAACTGAGATAAATGGATCTTTAGTGTGAAGTTTTATGTTTATCTGGCTAGGAGTTAGGTTGTGTTTAATGTCTGCTGTTACTGTAGGTGCCAGAGACTTCAATTTTCTCTAATGTCCTTGCTTATGTCTACCCTGTTGTGTTTGGGCTTCCTTAGAAACTCCTTCTTAAATAGAGGCTGCTTTTTGCAGCTCTGTCATTTGTAATTCACTATTGTTATAATAGAATTGTGTTGATATGGTGGCAAAGTATCGTAGAAGGGAAGCATTCTATAATCTTATAATTGAATCTCAGGTTTTTAAAAATGGGACTGTGTCCCTGGGTTGTGACCTTCAGAAGTTTTATTTTAGCCTTTCCTCCTCCTTTCATGTGAGACAGGAAAGCTAGAGGGGAATGTTTTGTCTAATTGCCCTTCCCCTGAGTCAGATTAGACTCTGGTAAAGTAGTTTCTCTGAGGGCAGACATTTTTTGTGGAGAACAAAACTCTCTGGGTGCATTTCATAGTGGTTACTTTTCTCCTGCCCTAAGCATGAGGACGTTTTTCTATGATTTTCATCATGAGAACCTGATGGAGCTCTTGGAAGTAAACTCATGAAAGTATCAGGGTCCATCCTAGGACTGGGCCCCAAGGAGTTTTTAACTCTCATGCTAGTCCTTATTCAATTTCCAGGAACTAGTCAATAACATTTTAAGTGTTCTTCAGGCTTCATCTCCAGTGGCTTCTGCTCTTTGTAAGCAGTGATCCACCTGTCTCTCTATTTTTTAGAGTGGGAATTTGCCCTGTGATCTCAATTTTGTGATGGTTCTAAGAAGAATTATTGATTTCGTGCAGTCTTTTTCTTGTTCTGAGGATGGGAGTGATGACTTCCAAGCTCTTTACATATTGGAACAGAAACCAGACAGGCTTGTATTTTTTTGGTCATAAAATCTTCCTATCAATTTCCTTTTGAGGACACCTTTTGCAGGGCTTGGGCTCAGAGAGTATCTGTGAGTGGTTTTCCAAGACTCTCTTCATTCATAAGTAGCTCAAAGTGGGAGTTTAGGGCTCTTTCCATCTCCAGGTAGCTCTCTGCCAGATAGTAGGTATCTCCTAGGTGGCTCTGAGCCATGATTGCATTGCAGCTAACAACTGAGGCAAGCTCCACATGTGTAGCTGTGTACCAACAGCCTGCTGTGTAGGCTGCTACTTCACTTTGGGCTCTCTTGCTTTTACCCAGCTACTTTTATTTATTAATTTAAAAAAATTTATTTCCGCCAACTACTTTTAAAACAGACTTTCAACTAATCCTCTTGTTTTTAGACCCACCTTAAAAGAGGGGGGGGGGGTCCTGTTGCCACAGATTCCTGGGACTCTCTGGGCTTCAGCATTGTGAATCAGCTTTCTTATTAGCTTCCTCTCCTTTTCCATATACCCACATGCATTCCTTTTTGGCATTTTGATTTCAGTGCTCTTTGGTCTGGAAGCCAGTTACCAATCTTTCATCTTCATTCCACCTCCCAAAGCTTGATTGGCATCTTCCCCCTGCCTCCCAACTTTCCTATTCCCCTTGTTCTTTCTGATTTATGACTTGTACTCCTTTACTATTATCTTCAATGAAGTGTCTAGATAAGGAAAGGCAAACATGTATTCAATTTACATATTCAATTGGAAATGTTTTTCCCTTACCTAGTACCAAAGAAAAAAATGATTCATGGCACATGTGTTGAAAGAAACTGAGGCATATTGATTTTTTTATAGTTTATTTGAACAAAAATCAATTAGATTCAGGCAATGCCAAAACCAGAAGTGGTCAGGAGCACTCCAACAACAGGAGTTGGGGAAAAACTTTTTTTTTTTTTATGATTTTATTTATTTATTTGAGAGAGAGAGTGAGAGAGGGAGCATACAAGCTGGGAAGGGGGGAGAAGCAGAGGGAGAAGCAGGCTCCCCACTGAGCAGGGAGCCTGATGCGGAGCTCGAGCTCAGGACCCTGGAATCTTGACCCAAGCCGAAGGTAGACACCCAACCAACTGAGCCACCCAGGCCCCCTGGGAAAAATTTTTATAGGGAAGAGGTGGAAGCAAAGCAAGGAAATTATCTGATTGGTTATAGCTTAAGTGTTTATTTTATTTGGAAAACCTAGTTGGCTGTTTGTGACTGGTTGTCCTTAAGTTTTGATTTCTTAACCTTCAGGCATTTTAGGATTAGGTTTTGGTTTGCTTATTGTAGAAGTGTTAGCAACACTGACTCCATCTTTGGCCCTCCAACTTGTTCATGCCTGCACAATGACCTCCCTCGGAGCTATGTGTCCCAGGCCCTGTGGAGGTTAATGTATGCCCTGACCAGAATCCAAGAAGGCTTGTTTTGATCTTCCCTAAAATGGTGCACAGAAGGCTCCACTTTAGGTAACTAGTAAAGATGACTGGCACACAGGTGGTGCCACTTTAGATAACTATCTGTGACCTCACCACAATGCCCCTCCCTCTATAAAAGCTGTGGCTTGAGGGCTGGACTGGGTGGGGAAGAGTGATCGAGAATAGCTGGGTAGCTCTGGATCCTCTGTCCAATCTCCTGGTCAGTAAGTTTCCACGAATAAAACTTGGTGTGAGTGGTATGGAGAGGCTTGCTTCCTCTGTCAGTCTTGGAAGTGCCTTCTCAGTCTGGAGGATACATTACTGACCCTCTTCTAACACTTGTGTAAGCTACAAATCCATTAAAACTGTAAACGAACTAATGTGAGTTCACTCATCGGTGAGTTACAGATAGAAACTACACCAGGGGCAGTTGTCACACAGAAAAATTTTATTGGCAGCAAATAAGGAGATCACAGGGAATAACTTCCAAAGCTATGACTCTCTGAGCAAGGGTGAATTTAGGGTTAGGATGAATATTTAGAAAAGGGAGCCTTGTCATCTTGTGTAGAGGTGGGCATAGGTGGTGCATGAGCCTTAAGGAAACATGCCTATACATACATTGTATGTTACGTTTATGAAGATTGTGCTCCTCCTTGGCAGAAATTTTAGTATTATAATGAGGTAAAGGCAACTATCTGCCACTCTATGGTCCATCTGCATAGGTATGAGTTGGTAGTTGAGCTCATACTAGTTTGGGCTGCCAGAGCATTTCATCAGGGCAGTCGTTATTGCTTGAGGGTAGTTTTGGTTTTCACCACAGGATGCTATGGCTATCAGGTCTTTTGCCCAAATTAAGAGATAAGCTGGAAGGAAGAGCTTAAGGAAAAATGTGGGACAAAGGTCAGTGGGTAGAAGCAGGTGGGCAGTAAAGGTCAGGTCTTTGGGTCTAGCTGGTGACAAAACCACCTCAGTCTAATGGCCTCCTTGTTGACCTAATTTAACACTTGTTACAGACACTAAGGCAGGACTATCATAATAGGTACAGGGGCTACTGTAATGGGGTTTTGCATCCAAGAAATGGATGGGGTGAGGGGGTCTGTAGATGGAAAATTACTAACAGAGAGGGTAATTCACCCCAAAACTGACCTAGCAGGATTCTTACTGAAGGCAGGCTAGGGTGATAAGATATTCCCCAGTGTGGGGATGGGAAGGGGAGGTGGCGGGGGGGGGGGGGGGTTGAAGGAGAATGAGGAATTTGATCAGATACAGAATAATTAGATATCAAGGGTGGGAGATTCTGCCCAACTGACTTCACAGGATTCTTGCGAAAATTAGGCAATTCAAAGACAGACAAATAAGTCTAAGTTCAGCAGGTGTAACTACAGAGGGCTCAGAGAAGTCTCACCAAGTTCAGCCAAGGAGAGAATCTTTGTCTCTCCTCCTCCACCTTCTTCTGTTTAATGATTATGACCAGAAGGTAAATAATATTTAGCCAATTTTTTCTCATTTATACTGTACTGTCAACCCAGCAACCTTATTAAATATAACTGTAACTTATGCCTATCATTATTGTCAGTCTAAGAAAATCAAAGCTAATACTTTCTGATTTCTGCAGACCTCTGTCATTATCTGGTGTTTCTTGAAGCCTAAAGCTCTCCTTTTATAATATATCTGATGGTTGCCTGTGAGAGAAACAGGAGAGTTTTTAGGTAAAGGTGGCTCTGTTATTAGGTGCTAGAGGAAGGGGCTAAAGAACCTCATAAATTCTTTGGTAGAAAGCTGCAGGCTGAGTCCCTGCTGCCTTTGTTTGGAATTTAAAACTATTCCCAAGGTATGTGTGAGCATTGCTCTCTGTTCACAACCCCTCCCCCATAACATGGTGATCTCTCCAATCCATTATCTGTTTGCTTTTGATAAAAGTGTGTATGTGTGTGTGTGTGTGTTATTACTTTGATTTTGCTTCTGCTCTGTTTGTTCTGATTTCTTTGGTAACTGCCTGCTTTTCTTTCACCTTTATCATCTCTTTATTTTATTTCAGCTCTTGTGTGTTTTGTTATATTATTTCTCTTATGAAAGTCTATTCTGGCTTAATAAAGGAAAGCATTGCTTCCTTTACCTCACTGAGAATAAACTGCATATATTTTATTAAGAAATCTTATGCTTTATGAAGGAACTCTATTTGAGGTGGAGTTGCATGAGATTTTCACAGGAGCCTTTGTTATCTTGCTCTTCTATTGCTTGTAATTCTGTGTTATTTTTGTTTGTAATACTAGATTAATTTGTTTTTCATCCTATGCTTTTATTTGTTTATTTTTGTTGAAATTATCTGGATCCTTTTTCTGGGAGAGAGGGAGTGCTGGTTTTAAGGCTGGTGACTTAAAGCCTGTTTGACCATAGAGTCATCCAGAGACAATATTAGAAAAAACTTGGCATTGAAAATTTTGCTTTTGAGTTTCCATTCACTTTGGAGCTCTCCTCTTTTTAAAAGTAGAGGTGAGATTATCATAAGGAGTGCCTCCACAGTGTCTTCTATAGGACTAGTAGCCATTCAGTATGTCTTAGTTCCCTTTGTAGATGCAAATTATCAGTTCAAATCATCTAAGCAAAGAAAAAAGACCTCTTCAAATTTAATCTGAGAAGAAAATCTTGGGAGTGAAGTCCCAGTTCAGAGAACAAAGGAAGAGTAGACCAGAGGCTTATTTACCTTTCACTGCTTCAGGGATTCAGAGTCCAGCAAGCATACAGATGCAAAAGAAAGCTTAGGGCAAGACATTCTTTTTTTGACTCTTTCTTTTTTGTGTGAGATGCAATAGTCAGACCTGCCCGGGGGCAAGGGAGCTAAGGAGTTTCTAAACCTGGGCTGAAGGCAATGTGATGGAGGACTGCAAAGGCCTTTGTTATTAGGGTCAAGGGGATGGTAAAATATTGAATGCAGAGAGGAACCCCGTGAAAATGTAGTCTAAGAGGGTGGGGCTTGGGAAAACAATAGCAGTTTTCCCTCCTCGGAGGATTACCAGGATGGAGAGATCTTTTCTTTAGGATTTCTGACAAACCAAACTTGGAGGGGATCCTTCCCTAATATCCCACCTCCTCTTGAGAATCTTGGACTATATTGAGGAGGGTGTTGTTTATAAGACAAAAAAGGACTTGGGCTCCCTAGTGATCCCCAGGCCTTAAGAAGATGCCCTTCTTAAAGGCAGGTAATGAGCCTCATCTTCTGTAGTGACTGGGTTGCTTTAAGTCAGACTGGGAAATATAAAACAAAAAAGAAAAATGAGCATTTGTGATTAGATTATCTTTACACTTAAAGAAAGGGGTGAAGGGGCTCAGGACAGGTCTCCCCAAAATATGCCACTTTGGCAAAGGTTATTTTGAGTTAAAAACAATAAAAATCCAACAATTTGAGGGAAATCTCTTTACCTCTCCCTCACCTGCCTAAGTTTACATTGGAAAGCAGGGCCTGTACCAGGATGCGAGCTATTACCTTTTTACTTAAGAAACTTATCTGTATAACACGGCAAGCTTTGTTTTTTTAAATATCTCCTCTTCTTCCTATGAATGGCCTTTTTCCCTTTTGTATCCCCAGGCCCCTATACCTCTTCGTACATTTTGCTTTGGCTGTCTTTGGAATCTTTCATGTTTCTGTGAATTACCCATAGTACATAATTAAACTTTGGTTTGGTTTTATCCTGTTAACCTGTTAACCTGTCTTATGTCAATTTAATTTTTAAAACAGCCAGAAGAATCTTGAAGGGTAAGAGGAAAATTTTTTCTCCCCAACACTAGTCTTTTGTGTCCTGGTCAGTTTTATTTTCTTCTTAGGAATGGTTACTTGACATCTGAAGATTCCTAGTTAGGAAAACACATTCCAGGCATGGCAGGTTAGCCTTTGAAATTTTCAATTCAGAAGCCACATTCCAGAGGGGTTATGTTATGGCTTCAGCCATCTTTATCTTTTATTTATCCCAGGGGGTTTGTTATGATCATAATGAGATTAGAAAGGATTTCTCATTGGTCAAATGAGTTGCAATTTATGTGGATTAGAAAAAAAAAATGTTTTTAGGGATACTTTAGTCCTTATATAATGGTAAAAAAAAAAAAAAAAAAAAGCCAGACTAACAGAGTATATGTTTTGGATTATCTCTCCATTCTTGAAATGTTATAATGTGTCTAGGGCTGTAACAGGAGGATTTTTTTACTCTGACTTGAGCATTAGCTCAGTCCTGCCCCAAACCTGGAACATTCCTACCTCTAATGTCTGTAGGGTGCAGTTGGAGCATCTTAAGGCCAAAAAGCCAAGACTTCATCAAGCTCACTAAACCATTTATTTGACTATTTTGGGGCCTGATTATTAAATATTTATACATGTGTCAGAATGAGATCTGAGACTGCTTTCATTATAACATACCATCTGGAAGTGAGGACCCTGTATTTGTCACCTGCCTCTAATTATTGGAAGCCATGGATATCTATCAAAAAACAACTGATCACTGTGCATGACCAAACTGGCTTAGGTACTTTGAAACAGCACCACAGCTCCTTCATTATAACGTTTATGGTGTTTGACCACAAATGCATGCAATAACCAGATGAATATCTGCAATATTTGCATTTGTTTTAAAGATAATTTCTTCTTTCTCATATTATTCCCTTATAGCACCAACTAGAATTTAAATATATGTATCTGATTCACAGAATCTGGTAGAATTAGAGAAAGAACAAAATCCAGAGAAGATCTAAGAAAATAATAATATTATAACGATGGTATAGGGGAGGGGTTCTGTGGCTGGTATAAGAATTTACATAAGACAGATTAAAAGGAGGGGAAAAAAAAAACCCAAACCAAATAACATATGTATGTGTAAGAGGCACACAAAGATCTGAGACTCCAAAAGTGGTCAGAGGAATGAGACTTTTATACCATCCTTAGCTAAGGAAAGGGATAAGAATGGGGCTGGAGGGAGTATGAAATTCATGAGAAGGTGAGAGGAAGGAATGTATGGTAAACAAAGGTTACCCTGTCAGGCATTTCAGTCTCTCAGGTGAAAAAAATTTATGTCTGATGGTAGCTCTTTTTCTGGTACAGGTTCTCTTTCAAATGGAAGTTTCCTTTATTAATGTAGATTTCCCCCACAAATGGGGAAATTTCTTTTAGGCAATTAAGGGGGAGGTAAGAGCTTCTTCTGAGTCATGCTGGCTCTTGATTGCCTTTAGCTCAAAATAATCCACTTGCCAAAGTTGCATATTTTGGGGTGGCATGTTCTGTACCCTTCATCAATAATAATAGCTTTTTCCTTATTGCAAAATTAACTCTACCTCTCAGCATATACAAAAATACATTCTTCATGTACTGAAGAAATAGACATAAACAATTTAAAAAATCATAGAAGAAACTAGTAGTATTTTAATAATCTTGGAAGCATGAAGCCTTCTGAAATATGACCCAGAATAAAAAAACAAAAACAAAAACAGAAGATTGAGAGATTTAATTAGATAAAAGTGAAACACTGAGGTATGACAAAAGATATCAGGAAAAATGTTAAAAAGCAACAATCTGGCAGAAAATATTTTCAACGTGTAAAAAAATCAGAAAATAATTAATTACTTGCAATTGCACTAATTAAATGATGACAGAGATGATGGTTCTTAATGACTTGGAGGGCGTGTCTATCTGTCATCTATTTCAATATCATAATTTTTCCTCACTTAATGAGATAATTTGAATATATTTCCATATTATTAAGTATGCTTCTAGAACATAATTGTTAACAGCCCCACAGAATTCCACTGTGCTGTGTATGGTATAGAAGTTGCAGCTACTGCAACAGCACTGCTTTGGGGGAGACTAAGTTGAACGCTGTCATCAGAGACCCTCCTCTCTCCTTCTCCCAGTCAGTGATACACACTGGCTCTTTTAGATAAATGCTGGACGAATATTGAACCTGCCTGGTGTGCCTGTGTCTCATGATCCAGTATTGCCTACCTCTCATGGTTCAGATTCAACAAAACCTTTCTTCTTTTTCTTCCTTTTAAGCACAAGGTGAAAAAACATGCAATAGCATGAAGCCAGTAAATGTGTGAAAACTCCATGATGAATTTTCTCAAATTATAAGCAGGTTTCTCAATAAATACAGATATCATCCTTCTCATCAATAGATATTTTAATAAAATAATAGAAACTGAGTTTCACATATAATCAAATACAATAACTCCTCTCTCCTGATACCCTTAAATAGTCCTTTAATTCAGAGAGGTATCAGATAAGACTCAATTTAAGAGTAGTTTCTTATTGACAGATTTTGCAATTTTTTTTCCCTTAGAGAAAACATAGTATAATTTATCTAATTAAAATGAATTAAAAGTTTGTTTGGGAAGTTCAAATGATTTTTCAAATAATTTTTTTTCAAAATGTTAAAAGCTTTATGTTTAACATGTTACATTCATGTAACAAGTTAAATAAAAACAGTGAGATTGTTTTAATGAAATTAAAATATATTCTAAAGTACAGTATTTTAATGTTTTTATAAATTTATAACATAGTAATAAATTCTCCTGATTAAAAGCTAAAAAAGCATAAATGTGAAAAAATAGAAAAAAATCTATTCAAAATCTCATAACTGTTAACATTTATTGTACTGTTTTCATTTTCTAAGCAGAGGTCTCTCTCCTCTTTCCTCCATGGATATTATTACATTACACATACAATGTGAATTCTTCATTTTTCATGTGACATAAAACGAATTTTAACAGAACTTTAATTCTATGAAAAGGATCTTTCATCCAAATAATGCACATTTGAGATATGGGCCTTCTATCTAACAGCCAGAAAGAACACCATGCTAAAATAGATATGTCCATAAGTGAGTCCCTGTTCTGTACAGAACCTTTTTGGAATTTACGGAAGATACTTGGATAACATTCCTCATGTCAGCTTTCTTCCCAATGGCAAAGAGAATGGCTTTTGGCAGCTCAGCTTATGATATACTGCCAATCACCAGAGGCAATGCCTGACAATTAACTTAGAGAATCTCATTGCTTTTGACTAATAGAAAAGGAAAGGGATAGTTTCCAATTTATAAATATTTGGTTTATTATTTCATGGCAGACATGAAACACATTTTGTGAAAAGTTACTGTTTATGTCAAATATATGCTTCCAATAGGTTGGCAAACAAACATCTCCTGTCTACAGATCAGTGATAGTTATAGCAGACATCCCTTAGGTACAGGCAGCTCTGAGGGTCATTGTACCTACAACCATTTCAAGCATTGAGCTGGGCTTTTACATTTGTTCTTATCCTGGGTCCAGAGAGGAGACACTCACTCCATTATGCATTTCCCTTCAATGAAGTCTAGCCTCCCTAAAGAAAGCCTGCTGTGGAAGGCGTGGTCTTCTCAAATATCACTTACATAGATTGTTTTATGTAGAGGAAATAAATAATGCACAGAAAATAAAATTAATGCAACTGACCGGAGGTATTTTATTTATTTCTGACACCGGAATTCCCATCCTAGAAGTAGAAACCCTGATTGTATGAGGAATGAAAAGCACATAGTACAACCATTTCAAAGCAAAACCCCCAGTGTGCACAAAACACAGCTTTGGATAAAAGATGGCAGCTGCAGAGCTGGAATGGTAGCTGGTTGCCATGGTTACCAAGGCTCTGATTCAGCCACCATATGCCACCTGGTGTTCTTAGCCTGAAAAAGCAGGTCTGTGGTGTCCTAGATTGGAGATGGAGCTATCATGGCCATAGTTCTTGAGAGAAACAGTACTGGCCTGGTGTTTGTGCTATTTTACCCATTGACAGAAGATTTTGGGGCTACAGAATTACCATTTAAGGCAGGGGTTCAGTTGGGGAAAACACAAACACACGCCCTCTTAAAAAAATCATTCTCACATGGAAACACTGCTATATGTACATTCGTTCTCAAAGATCAATCTTTGTCCTCTTTCCAGAGCAAATTTGCTACCCAAATCTGCTTGGTCATACAATATTGCAATAGCAACAAACTCAAAATGTTGGGTACAATGGTTGTTGAGTATTAGAGTATACCAATTCTCAGGCATCCAGAATCTTTAGTACTCTTATCTCCTTCTAAAAGTGCTTGCTGTATGGCAAAGAACAGCTGTTTGACTTCATTTTAATGTTGAATTGTGTCCAAATTTTATTTATTTATATAAAATATAGAATTTTATATCATTATTTTATATACTATATTTTAATATATAAATATAAATTATACATCAATTATAATACAATATCTATATACATTTTTATATTGTTCCACGATGGAAGATAGAGGTTCTGGGCACTTGTCTTGGAATTCCTTGAGAGTGTTCACAGTCATTAGGTTTTTGTTATGAAATAATAGGGAAATAATACAGCATACTCTACAATGATAATATCATCTAAAAATTTCAGCTCTTACTGTAAGTTTTGGGGACTTCATGTTTGATTTTTGTATTTGTGATAAAGACACCAAGCAGATTTAGATTTTGCTAGTGATTCAACTTTGAAATAGACATTTCAGGTTACCTTTCTCTCCAGTTGTGAGAGCTATTAAAAAAGTGATTACTGATTTCACCTTAACAATTTAAGCATTCAAAATTATATATGTTATTTTGGTGTCATTTTTACCAGTGCTGAGGAAGCAATTATTCCTCATAACATAATAAATAAGATGGTTAAAATATAAGAAAAATATAACTCTTAGTTTTTACTACTACTCCTCTATTGTGTCAAGAATTTTAATACTATGAAATTAAAAACAAGAAAAAGTTTGTTCTAGAGATTGCTATAACATTTAGTATCTTTTTCAATTTTGGTGTTCATCAAAACAGCCTCATTGTTTTAATTAACTGACTTTATAATAAGTCAATCTTATAAATTTGAATTTGTAAACTGCATTATGTCAATTGAAAATAGCTTTTATTTCTTTATATATTGGGGTCCCAAATACAATTTTTTCCCCAAAATGGAATGCTGCTAAAAAGAATGAAAATCACTAGAATTGATGATGTCAGGACCATAGTCAAATGCCTTTTTTGAGGAGATTTGACCCGGTCTCAGTAGACAAATCAGTTGAGAGAATTTCAGGGAATTTGGCTTCTATTCTGACCCAGTTAGAAATATGAGTCATTTTAATCACCCCCAAAAGAAACTCCATTAGTAGTCACTTTCCTTTCCCCCTAAATCCCCCAGCCCTAGGCAACCACTAATCTACTTACTATTTTTATGGATTTGCCTATTTGGGACATTTCATATAAATGAAATTATATAATATATGGCCTTTGGTGCCTAGATTATTATTTTAAAAAAACATTTATTTATTTATTTTTGAGAGAGACTAGGTGGGGGAAGGGGCATAGGAGAGGGAGAGAATCTTAAGCAGACTTCCCACCGAGCATGGAGCCTGTCTCAGGTCTTAATCCCATGACTCTGAGATCATGACCTGAGCCAAAACCAAGAGTTGAGCGCTCAAACAACTGAGCCACCCATGTGCCCCAATGCCTAGATTATTAACATACCATTTTTCATGTCCATGTCAAAGCATGACTCAATCATTCCTTTTTTTATGGCTGCATAATATTCCATTGTGAAGCTATGCCACATTTATCCATTTATCTATCGATGGATACTGAGATTGTGTGATGATCAGTTGTGGGAGGTTTCTCTGAGAAAGAACAATGTTAGCTTCTGCCTGAGAATTTGTAATCTGTCCTTCCTCACAGCCTCCCCAGTGGCTTTTGTACTTTCCCAGCCAGCCCCACCATTGAGTAGGCCAGTTCCTTGCCATAAATTGCCTCATAAACATCCATGTATACATACTGGTTGTTTCTCTGGTGGAATTCTGACTTATACAGATTTTCCCAAACTTTTT
Organism: Phoca vitulina; assembly: GCF_004348235.1. Taxonomy (NCBI): domain Eukaryota; kingdom Metazoa; phylum Chordata; class Mammalia; order Carnivora; family Phocidae; genus Phoca; species Phoca vitulina. The sequence goes on from NW_022589707.1 coordinate 8,887,271, forward strand.
GGCTATTATAATGGTTGCTATGAACATTCATGTATGAGTCTTTCTGTGGACATATGTTTTCATTTCTCTTGTATGTATACCTAGGAATAGAATTGCTGGGTCATGTAGTAAGTCTGTGTTTGACATTTTAAGGAACTGCTAGGCTGCATGAGGGTTCTATTTTCTTCACATCCTTGTCAACACTTGTTATTTTCTCTCTTTTGGAGACAGCCATTTTAGTGGGTATGAAGTGTATCTCATGGTTTTGATTTGCATTTCCCTGATGACTATTGATGTTGAGAATATTTTCATGAACTTCTTGGCAATTTGTACATTTTTTGGGGGGGAAATGTTTATTCAGATCATTTACCCATTAAAATTAGATTATTTGTCTTTTTTATTAATGGCTTATAATAGTTTTCTATATTCTAGATACAAGTCCCTTATCAGATATGATTTGCAAAGTTTTTTCTCCCATTCGGTGGGTTATGTTTTCACTTTCTTGATGGGGTCTTTTAAAGCACAATAGTTGTGAATTTTGATGATGTCCAACTGATTAATCTTTTATTGCTTGTGCTTTAGGTTTTATATCTAAAAAACCATTGTCTTTCCTGACCTCTTGCCCTATGGATTTTGGACTTGTATAGCCAGCCAGTCCCCACAATCCAAGCCAACCCCTGAATATGAGGTAATGAAGATTTATGTCTGTGTTTTCTTCTGTGTGTTTAATAGATTTTGCTCTTACATTTAGGTCGTTGATCCATTTTGAGTTAATTTTTGTGGCTAATGTGCGGTAGGGGTCCAGATTCATTCTTTTGCATGTGGATATTCAGTTGTCTTAACACTATGTTGAAAAGACATGTTCCGCCATTGAATTGTCTTGACATCTTGTAGAAAATCAATTGGCCATCGATGGATAGGTTTCTTTTTTGACTCTCAATTCTATCCCACCGATCTGCTTGTCTATCTTTATGCCAGTACCACACTCTTGTGATTATTGTAGCTTTTCAGTATGTCTTGAAGTCAGGAATTATGAGCCCTCCAAAAAGAACAGTTCTTCTTTTTCAAGACTGTTTTGGCTATTCTGTATCCCTTACATTTCCATATGAATTTTAAAATCAGCTTGTCAATTTCTTCAAAGAAACTAAAATAAGATTTTTAAACAGAGTTCTACTGAGGCTCCATGCATTTGAACTTTCCTGACTCTGTTTAACTCCTCTGGGAATATATTTTGATAAAAAAACATGAATGATACAGACATACTGGCAGGTTCTGAAATGTACAAATTTCATTTACCACAGTTTAGCACCATTACCCCCAACGACATGGTCCAAATTTCAGTTACCACAATAAACTAACTGTGAATGATTGCATTAAGTACAAACTTCACTGCTAGCTCTTCAGTCCACAAATCATTACATAGATAACAGACATGTATCATTATCAATAATTAATCATTATCAGCCAGTCCGTGATGAGTTATGTGCATCTTTTTTCCCATCACACACACCCAGCAAAACATGTAGTTGTATTGCCTCCTTGCTTCCTAGTGGTAAACCCATGCAACATTTTACAAAATTGGAAAATTAAAATAGGGAACTGGCCAACAAAGATGAATGGAGAAAATAAACCAACAACCAAACAAAAAGTGATAATGAAGAAGTGAAGTTTGAATCAAATATAAATGGAGTTATAAAAGAGATCACTGACAATGGGAATGTTACCACTGTCACTATGTGAGAGCTTCTAGACATGCAGCTGGAGGATCTTAGTGAAGGCAAATTTATTGACATAAATCTGGAAAGTGGTTGTGAGGAAAAGTCTGAAGAATACCCCAGAGGAAGTGAAGCTAGCAAAAAACTTCACATTGAAGGAATTCTCAGATACCTCATGATGTTGAAATCACAAAGGATAGAGTGTTGGTATCTGATACAAACTTAAAAAGGGAATATGACAGTTTTCCAAAGTACAGAAAAGATGTTTGTTCTGTATAAGTTAGGTGTGAAAACTGTTAGTCAATAAATTAGGTAAAACCTGTTCAAAGTACTCTTGATAAGTTTTTCACAAAGAAATGAAACTCTTTAATTCTCAAAGTTTCTAAAATTTTAAATTTTGGCATAGTAAATAAATATTAGTTGTCCTTTTTCAAATTTAATGATACATTTATAATCAAGAGTAGTGTTTTGACAAAAATTGTGAACATCAGAGTCAATTGTAATTTTTTCTGTTGATTATTAAGATTGCTGTGCAGTTTCAGCTTGCGTGGTCTAAAGTCCCACATGCAAAGGGAGGATTGCCTACAGTTGATATAATGTTTTTTATTGGTATAAATTTATGTGCACTTATCTTATTGAAACTAATTTAATATTATCAATGCTTCTCTACACTAAATTTCAACATTTTCTATTGTGCCTGGCTCATGGAAGTTGCTTAATTTTACATATAGATAATTTCTTTTTCCTGAATACCTCATTTTATTTTTATATTTGTTTATATTTACTTCTGGATACAACATTTACTTTATGTATTGGTAAACTAAATGCTTTAAATTTTTCCAATTTTTAAGCAATATTGTAAGCATTCTGCTCACCTGTATGTGTGTAAAATAGAAATAGTTTGACTCTGAATTTTTTTTTTCCTGCTTACTCTGAAAAAAAAAATGAACTATCACCTTCAGATAATTGAAAACTCAAGATATTCAAAATTTGAAACATACTATTATGCATGAAAAGATAATTTAGAATGATCTCTAGATATAAAGCTGTAAAAAAATCAATGACTTTTCTTTTTCTTTGTAATAGTATTCCAGTTAGAAATGGAAATTAAGAAAAAAATTTATAGTAGCAACAAATTTATAGATTATTCAAGAATAAATTAACTAAGAAAGGCTAAACACTTGTCTGAGAAAAACTACACAGTTTTACTGAAGGACATAAAATAAGAGCGGAACACAGAGATATACCATGATTCTGGATGGGAAGATTTCATATAATAAAACTGCCAATGTTTCTCATATATAAGGAATATATATATTTCATGCAATCCCAAACAGAATAATTACCAAGAAATTGATGAAAAAGAATAATAGTGAGGGAGGACCTAACATACTAAAATATATTATAAAGCAACAGTAATTGGTAGCTTTGCTAGAAAAATAAACAAATAGATCAGAGGAATAAAAAAGAACCCAGAAATAGACTCATGTACATATGGAAGTTAAGCATATGATAAATGAGGCATTTAAAATCAGGGAGGAAAGGATGGCTCCTTGAATAAATGGCATTGGGACAACCGGATTTCCATTAAAAAAAAAAATGAAGTTAGGGCGCCTGGGTTGCTCAGATGGTTAAGCATCTGCCTTCAGCTCAGGTCATGATCCCGGGGTCCTGAGATTGAGTCCCACATCAGGCTCCTTGCTCAGCGGGGAGCCTGCTTCTCCCCCTCCTCCCCCATTTTGCCATCTCTGTATCTCTCTCTCAAATAAATAAATAAAATCTTTATAAAAAATGAAGTTATAACTATACTGCATAGCAAATACAAAAGTATTTCCAGATGACATAAAGATCTAAATGCAAAAACAAAGAAAAAAGCCAACTAGGATGATTAAAAACTAGAGATGATTTACATAATTTTAGGATAGGGTAAAAAAGTCAGAATATCTAAAGGAAAATACTAATAGTTTTGACTATATAACATTTTATTTTATATATATTATTATATATAAGTTGTACTTTACATACAGGGGGTTGAGTTAATCATATGCTTCAGTTTATGGCACATTATTATTAGTGTGGGTGAGTCTCTTCTTTTTTTAATATACATACATTTGTATTTATGTATTGTCATTTATCCCTTTTTGTCTTCTGACTCCCTCACATATATAAGCAGCCATTCTAATTACATTCTAATATTTTAAATGCATGTTCTTTTGTTTGCATTGCTCTAAATGGGTAATGCTGTTTAGGATACATGTCCCTATGCAAACTATATCATGTTTTGGATCTCATTCTGTTTCTTTTTTTCCCTCACACTTAGTACTGTGTTTTAAAGATCCATGTTGCTATATTTACAATTAGCCTGTTGCTTTTTCTGGCTGCATAGTACTCCATGGCATGCATTTTACTCACCCTCTCCAGCCATGGGCATCCAGATTACTTCTAATACCCAACTAATAACAATGGGTGGAGCAAGATGGCAGAGGAGTAGGAGACCGGGATTTCATCTGGTCCCAGGAATTCAGCTAGATAGGGATCAAACCATTCTGAACACCTATGAACTCAACAGGAGATTGAAGAAAAGAATAGCAACAACTCTCTGAAAAGAAAAGCAACCACTTTCTGGAAGGTAGGATGTGCGGAGAAGTGAATCTGAGGTGATATTTGGGAGGATAGACGGCGGGGGAGGGGGCCTCCGTCCGCCGCTTCTGGCAAGTGATAGAGCCCCGGAGCACAAAATCGGAACTTTTAGAAGTCGGCTCCACTGAGGGACGTCGCTCCAGTGGCTAAGCGGGGGGTGGAACCCTCGCGGGACAGTGTGGTCTCAGGACCCTCGGGGTCACAGGAAGTCTGGGGGTGCCTGAGTGCGGCAGAGCTCCCATGTATCAGAGCGGGGAAGCCGGCTGCAGAGACAGAGCCGAGGTGCAGGCTCTCAGCTCGGGGTTGCCATAAACCGTGATCCGCGGCACAGTCGGGCCACTGCTCCTCCAGCAGGGACCCAACAAGCAGCAGATCCGGGGAGACTCCCCTTCCTGCCCCGGGAGGAGCGGCGCGGGAGCGCACCGCAGGGATCTGCTGGGTTTGGAGACTCCACACGGGGTCGGGTGCCAGAGACAGAAACGCTTGATCACAGGCCAGGTGAGCACGGAGTGCGGCCGGAGACTGGGGAGACGGGAGTGACTGACGGCTTTTCTCTGGGGGCTCACTGAGGAGCGGGGCCTGAGTTCTCGGCTCCTCCGGGGTGGAGATTGGGAGGCTGCCATTTTCACTCTCAGCCTCCAAAGCTGAACCGAAAGCTTGCAGGGAACAAAAGCTCCCGAGAGCAAACCCGAGCAGATTACTTAGCCTGGACCGGCAAGGGCGGGGCAATTCCGCCTCCGGCAAAGACATTTGGGAACCACAGCAACAGGCCCCTCCCCCAGAAGATCAGCGAGAACAGCCAGCCAAGACCAAGTTTACCGATCAATGAGAATGGCAGAACTCCAGTGCTAGGGGAATATTTCACATAGAATCCATGGCTTTTTTACCATGATTCTTTAGTCTTTCAAAGTGAATTTTTTTTAACTGTCTTTTTTTTTTAATTTTTCTTTTTCCCTTTTTCAACCAACATCTTATCAATCCCTTTTTTAAAAAACATTTTTATTTTTCATTTTTAGAGTCATATTCTATCCCTTCATAGTAGTTACCCTTACTTTTGGCATATATATATAAGTTGTTCTCTCTTTAAAATTTTGAGATACAGTTTCTTCTAACAGATCAAAATATACCCTAAATCTCTAGTGTATGGCTTTGTTCTAGTCTCCCGCCTGATCACATTCTCTCCCTTTTTTTTCTTTTTTTTTTAAATCCTCTTCTTTCTTTTTTCAAACAACTTATCTTATCAATTCCTTTTATAAAATCTTTTATAATTTTCATCTTTACAGTCATATTCCATCCCTTCATCGTATTAACCCTTATTTTTGTACATATATAAGTTTTTCTTTCTTTAAAATTTTGGGAGTCACTTTCTTCTAACAGACCAAAATACACGAAAAATCTAGTGTGTGGCATGGATCTATGCACCAGCCTGATCATATTTGATCATATTCTGTTTTTTTTTTGTTTTGTTTTGTTCTGTTTTTGTTTGTTTTTATCTTTTTCTTTTTTGTTTTTTTTCTTTTTCTTTTTTTTTTCTTTCCCTTTCTTTCCTTTTCTTTCCCTGTTAGCATTTTGTTCTCTCATTCATCTATTCTCCTCTGGATAAAATGACAAGACGGAAAAAATCACCTCAACAGAAAGAACAAGAGGCAGTACCGACTGCCAGGGACCTACTCAATATGGACATTACTATGATGTCGGAAATAGAGTTCAGAATGATGATTTTAAAGATACTAGCTGGGCTTGAAAAAAGCATGGAAGTTATTAGAGAAACCCTTTCTGGAGAAATAAAATAACTAAAATCTAACCAAGTCGAAATCAAAAAGGCTGTTGATGAGGTGCAATCAAAAATGGGAGCGCTAACTGCTAGGATAAATGAGGCAGAAGAGAGAATTAGTGATATAGAGGACCAAATGATGGAAAATAAGCTGAGAAAAAGAGAGAGAAACAACTACTGGATCACGAGGGCAGAATTCGAGAGATAAGTGATACCATAAGACAAAACAACATTAGAATAATTGGGATCCCAGAAGAAGAAGAAAGAGAGAGAGGGGCAGAAGGTATATTGGAGCAAATTATAGCAGAGAACTTCCCTCATTTGGGGAAGGAAACAGGCATCAAAATGCAGGAGGCACAGAGAACCCCTCTCAAAATCAATAAAAATAGGTCAACACCCCGAAACCTAATAGTGAAAGTTATGAGTCTCAGAGACAAAGAGAAAATCCTGAAAGCAGCTCCGGAGAAGAGACATGTAACCTACAATGGTAGAAACATTAGATTGGCAACAGACCTATCCACGGAGACCTGGCAGGCCAGAAAGGACTGGCATGATATATTCAGAGCAGTAAATGAGAAAAATATGCAGCCAAGAATACTATATCCAGCTAGGTTTTCATTGAAAGCAGAAGGAGAGATAAAAAGCTTCCAGGACAAACAAAAACTAAAGGAATTTGCAAACACGAAACCAGCCCTACAAGAAATATTGAAAGGGGTCCTCTAAGCAAAGAGAGAGCCTAAAAGCAACATAGACCAGAAAGGAACACAGACAATATACAGTAACAGTCACCTTACAGGCAATACAATGGCACTGAATTCCTATCTTTCAATAGTTACCCTGAATGTAAATGGGCTAAATGCCCCAATCAAAAGACACAGGCTACCAGATTGGATTAAAAAACAAGACCCATTGATATGCTATCTGCAAGAGACTCATTTTAGACCCAAAGACACCCCCAGATTGAAAGTGAGGGGGTGAAAAACCATTTACCATGCTAATGGACACCAAAAGAAAGCTGGAGTGGCAATCCTTATATCAGACAAATTAGATTTTAAACCAAAGACTGTAATAAGAGATGAGGAAGGACACTATATCCTACTTAAAGGGTCTATCCAACAAGAAGATCTAACAATTGTAAATATCTATGCCCCTAATGTGGGAGCAGCCAATTATATAAGCCAATTAATAACAAAAGCAAAGAAACACACTGACATCAATACAATAATAGTGGGGGACTTTAACACCCCCCCCTCACTGAAATGGACAGATCATCTAAGCAAAAGATCAACAAGGAAATAAAGACTTTAAATGACACACTGGACCAAATGGACTTCACAGATATATTCAGAACATTCCATCCCAAAGCAACAGAAAACACATTCTTCTCTAGTGCCCATGGAACATTCTCCAGAATAGATCACATCCTAGGTCACAAATCAGGTCTCAACCAGTACCAAAAGATTGGGATCATTTTTTCAGACATATCTGCATATTTTCAGACCACAATGCTTTGAAACTAGAACTCAATCACAAGAGGAAAGTCAGAAAGAACTCAAATACATGGAGGCTAAAGAGCATCCTACTAAAGAATGAATGGGTCAACCAGGAAATTAAAGAAGACTTAAAAAAATTCATGGAAACCAATGAAAATGAAAACACAACTGTTCAAAATCTTTGGGATACAGCAAAGGCAGTCCTAAGAGGAAAGTATATAGCAATACAAGCCTTTCTCAAGAAACAAGAAAGGTCTCAAATACACAACCTAACCCTACACCTAAAGGAGCTGGAGAAAGAACAGCAAATAAAGCCTACACCCAGCAGGAGAAGAGAAATAATAAAGATCAGAGCAGAAATCAATGAAATGGAAACCAAAAGAACAGTAGAACAGATCAACGAAACTAGGATCTGGTTCTTTGAAAGAATTAACAAGATTGATAAACCCCTGGCCAGACTTATCAAAAAGAAAAATGACCCAAATCAACAAAATCATGAATGAAAGAGGAGAGATCACAACCAACACCAAAGAAATAAAAACAATTATAAGAACATATTATGAGCAACTATATGCCAGCAATTAGATAACCTGGAAGAAATGGATGCATTCCTAGAGATGTATCAACTACCAAAAGTGAACCAGGAAGAAATAGAAAACCTGAACAGACCTGGAACCACTAAGGAAATTGAAGCAGTAATCAAAAATCTCCCAACAAGCAAAGGCCCAGGGCCAGATGGTTTCCCAGGGGAATTCTACCAAACATTTAAAGAAGAATTAATACCTATTCCTCTGAAACTGTTCCAAAAAATAGAAATGGAAGGAAAACTTCCAAACTCATTTTATGAGTCCACCATTACCTTGATCCCAAAACCAGACAAAGACCCCATCACAAAGGAGAATTACAGACCAATATCATTGATGAACATGGATGCAAAAATTCTCACCAAAATACTAGCCAAGAGGATCCAACAGTACATTAAGAGGATTATTCACCACGACCAAGTGGGATTTATCCCTGGGCTGCAAGGTGGGTTCAACATCCACAAATCAATCAATGTGATACAATACATTAACAAAAGAAAGAACAAGAATCATATGATCCTCTCAATAGATGCAGAAAAAGCATTTGACAAAGTACAGCATCCTTTCTTGATCAAAACTCTTCAGAGTATAGGGATAGAGGGTACATACCTCAATATCATAACAGCCATCTATGAAAAACCCACAGCGAATATCATTCTCAATGGGGAAAAACTGAGAGCTTTCCCCCTAAGGTCAGGAAAGCAGCAGGGATGTCCACTATCACCACTGCTATTCAACATAGTATTAGAAGTCCTAGCCACAGCAATCAGACAACAAAAAGAAATCAAAGGCATCCAAATTGGCAAAGAAGAAGTCAAACTCTCACTGTTTGCAGATGATATGATACTTTATGTGGAAAACCCAAAAGACTCCACCCCAAAACTGCTAGAACTCATACAGGAATTCAGTAAAGTGGCAGGATAGAAAATCAATGCACAGAAATCAGTGGCATTCCTATACACCAACAACAAGACAGAAGAAAGAGAAATTAAGGAGTCGGTCTCATTTACAATTGCACCCAAAACCATAAGATACCTAGGAATAAATCTAACCAAAGAGGCAAAGAATCTGTACTCAGAAAACTATAAAAGACTCATGCAAGAAATTGAGGAAGACACAAAGAAATGGAAAAACCTTCCATGCTCATGGATTGGAAGAACAAATATTGTGAAGATGTCAATGCTACCTAGAGCAATCTACACATTCAATGCAATCCCCATCAAAATACCATCAACTTTTTTCAAAGAAATGGAACAAATAATCCTAAAATTTGTATGGAACCAGAAAAGACCCCGCATAGCCAGAGGAATGTTGAAAAAGAAAAGCAAAGCTGGTGGCATCACAATTCCGGACTTCCAGCACTATTACAAAGCTGTCATCATCAAGACAGTATGGTACTGGCACAAAAACAGACACATAGATCAATGGAACAGAATAGAGAGCCCAGAAATGGACCCTCAACTCTATGGTCAACTAATCTTTGACAAAGCAGGAAAGAATGTCCAATGGAAAAAAGACAGTCTCTTCAACAAATGGTGTTGGGAAAATTGGACAGCCACATGCAGAAGAATGAAACTGGACCATTTCCTTACACCATACACAAAAATAGACTCCAAATGGTTGAAAGACCTAAATGTGAGACAGGAGTCCATCCAAATCCTAAAGGAGAACCCAGGCAGCAACCTCTTCGACCTCAGCCGCAGCAACTTCTTCCTAGAAACATTGCCAAAGGCAAGGGAAGCAAGGGCAAAAATGAACTATTGGGACTTCATCAAGATAAAAAGCTTTTGCAGAGCAAAAGAAACAGTCAAGAAAACCAAAAGACAACTGACAGAATGGGAGAAGATATTTGCAAATGACATATCAGATAAAGGGCTAGTATCCAAAATTTATAAAGAACTTCTTAAACTCAACACCCAAAGAACAAATGATCCAATCAAGAAATGGGCAGAAGACATGAACAGACATTTTTCCAAAGATGACATCCAAATGGCCAACAGACACATGAGAAAGTGCTCAACATCGCTCAGCATCAGGGAAATCCAAATCAAAACCTCAATGATATACCACCTCACACCAGTCAGAATGGCTAAAATTAACAAGTCAGGAAATGACAGATGTTGGCGGGGATGTGGAGAAAGGGGAACCTTCCTACACTGTTGGTGGGAATGCAAGCTGGTGCAGCCACTCTGGAAAACAGTATGGAGTTTCTTCAAAAAGTTGAAAATAGAGCTACCATATGATCCAGCAATTGCACTACTGGGTATTTACCCTAAAGGTACAAATGTAGGGATCCAAAGGGGTACGTGCACCCCGATGTTTATAGCAGCAATGTCCACAATAGCCAAACTGTGGAAAGAGCCAAGATGTCCATCGACAGATGAATGGCTAAAGAAGAAGTGGTATATATATACAATGGAATATTATGCAGCCATCAAAAGGAATGAGATCTTGCCATTTGCAACGACGTGGATGGAACTGGAGGGTGTTATGCTGAGCGAAATAAGTCAATCAGAGAAAGACATGTATCATATGACCTCACTGATATGAGGGATTCTTAATCTCAGGAAACAAACTGAGGGTTGCTGGAGTGGTGGAGGGTGGGAGGGATGGGGCGGCTGGGTGATAGATGTTGGGGAGGGTATGTGCTATGGTGAGTGCTGTGAATTGTGTAAGACTGTTGAATCACAGATCTGTACCTCTGAAACAAATAATACAATATATGTTAAAAAAAAAAGAAGAGGAAGATAGCAGGAGGGGAAGAATGAAGGGGGGGAAATCAGAGGGGGAGATGAGCCATGAGAGACGATGGACTCTGAAAAACAAACTGAGGATTCTAGAGGGGAGGGGGATGGGAGGATGGGTTAGCCTGGTGATGGGTATTAAAGAGAGCACGTTCTGCATGGAGCACTGGGTGTTATACACAAACAATGAATCATGGAACACTACATCAAAAACTAATGATGTAATGTATGATGATTAACATAACAATAAAAATTAAAACAAAAATGTCACTGCAAAAAAAAAATACCCAACTAATAACAAACAATGCTTCCACAAATATCCTTGTGGATGCAACCTTATGGACATGGGTGGGAATTTCTTTTGGATAAATACTCAGATGTGGAATAGATGGATCATAGGGTACGCATAGACTTAATTTGGTTAAGTGCCAGATCGCTCTCCAGAATGACTGTGCTGGTAGAATACACTTGAATCAGCAGTTCATGAAGACCAATGTTCCCCAATTTTTCTAATTTAACAGGTATAAAGTGAACTCATTGTTTTGTTTTCTGATTTATATTTAAAGTGAGTCTCCTGCAGATAGCATATAGTTGGGTCTTATATTTTTCTTTAGTTGACAATCTCTGCCTTTTAATTTGAATTCTCAAATTATATTAGATGTAATTCTGAATATTGACCAGGTTTGTGTCTCCCATCTTGTTATAAGCTTTCTAATTGTTCCATATGTTCTTTGATCCCTTTTTCTTCTTTTTCTGCCTTCTTTTGGATTAACTGAATTTTTTTATAATTCCATTTATCTCCACTATTAACTTATTACCTCTTTTTTTTAAATGGTTGCTCTAGAGTCTCCCTGATGTATGTTTAACTCAAAGCAGGCTATTGTCAAATAACGTCATATTCCAAATATTATTATGAAATCCTTCCATTTTTCCATCAGGTAGCTATTTGGCAGCTAGTCTATGGGTCAGTCTGGGTATTTTGTCCTTGAGAAGGCCAACTATTGGTATCTAGTAACTTCATTGGTTTATGGATTCTCCAGAAGAATTTGGGAGTTTACGTACAACAGCTGTTTCTATGTAATGTCTGCTTGGGTCATTCTGTTAGCTCTACTCTTAGTTAGGTCAGGGAGGTACCACTTTGCTCAGAAGAATTTCTCAACTCCCACGTTTGGTCAAATAAGTTCCAAATGGAGCAGGTTTGGCCAGAGGGGTTAGTCTCTTCTTGGCACATTCTTATGAATGTCAGTTTGGGATAATGGAATGGCTGTGGAGTAACATCCTTGGTCATCAGGCAGTGGGGAAGGACACAAAAGTATGAGGACAACCATAAATATTAAGAGAAAGTCAGGAACCTAAGGTTTGGCAAGAAAAGTAGCTTCCCTAAGTTTAAGTAAGCCATTTTCTGTGTGCCTTAATGGAATAGTTTTTATTTGGTTTATCATCAGAACTAACTTATGGATCAGCATTTGAAACTTCTCATCAGAGTGGAATTTTTGTAGAAATCAGTAAAATCTAATGTCTTAGATCCTTTTTGGTAAGTTTTAATGTTAGGCTTTGTCTTAAATCCTCAGGAAGGCTGAAAATAAATTCAACGATTGGAAATTTATAGTAGTGCCCGTGCTAAAAAGGGAAGGAAGGAAGGAAAAAAGGGAGTTGAGATAACAAATAAAACATAAGCTCAAATGTGAATCTTGTATTCTGATTATGAATCTTGATTTGAAGGCCTTGGCAGGATGCTGTCATCTTGATTAACATATTCTTGAATTACAGAATTCACAGGAAGCTGTCTCTTTTGCTGGTGGTCTGTTTCTGGGGCCTTTTAGTTGGCCTTGGGGTCACGTCTCTAGCCAGTTTGTATGGCCAGGTTGTAGAATCTTAAGTTCTTCTCTCTCCTTCTCCTCTCTGTGGTATATATAACATGAAATTTATCATTTTAACCATTTTTTATGTGTACTTTTCAGTGGCATTAAGTACAGTCACATTGTTGGGCAACCATCTCTACCATCTGTCTCCAAAACTTTTTCATCTTTCCATACTGAAACTCCATACCCATTAAATGCTAACTCCCCATCCTCTCATTCCTCCCCAGTGCCTTGCAACCACCATTCTACTTTCTGCTTCTGTGAATTTGACTACACTAGGAACCTCCTATAAATGGAATCATATAGTATTTGTCTTTTGTGACTAGCTTATTTCACTTAGCAGAATGTCCTCAAGGTTCATCCAAGCTGTAGTACTTCTAGACTAGCTAGTCTGTAGAGGTGTATTGCTGGTGTCCCTTTTGGATATGTGGCTGGCACTTGCTGTATATAATGAACTACATAAATAAGTTAAATAATAATACTCAATGAGATCAAGATATCTCAAGGTGCCTTTTTCTTCTTAGAGCTTTAGGAATGATGTGGGCTTTTCAGTTTAATGAGTCCTTTGCATACATTAAAAAAATTATCTATAAAGTAAGTTTTCACCATTATTGATATATTAAAGATATTTCTGGGCAGGAAAACAAAATCCATTAAGTTTTTGTATCAGCATTTAAGTCTTTTGGTAAGAGACTACTTCAATTCAACCAGAATATTTATTGATAAATAATGATTAAAAGATATATCAAAGTTTGAAATAATAAAATGAAATTTGTGAATGTTCAAGTGATTCTTTAGGTAGGTTTCAGTTCTTGCTTACAGCTTCTGTTTTTTAGGGGTTTATAAAAATTATGAATAAGGCAAGATTCTGACAATAATTAAGGTTTTTTTTTTTCTTCTTACAGAATCTAGATTAAGTAACTGCCTTTCTATTGACTATAAAGCTTTAGTTTCTGTTTGGTACAAACTAGTAGGAGATAATGCATTTTCTTCATTGGTTTTAAGCTTAAAAATGAGATTTTTTGGCGATGGTGGATTATCTTCAATAATTTTATTTGATTTCACAAAGAAATTGGGAAAATCCTTGATTTTCATAGCATGGCAACTTCATATACAACTTTGAAGGCACAATATCTACTATTAAGTATAGATGTTAATTCTTAAGACTCTGATCATGTGGCATGCATGAGTATCGGATAACTGTATCTGAACAGAAGTGTTTATGAATAGTGAAAGAGGTTTAGCATCGTTACAAATTGTCAGAGGTTGGGGGTTGCGGAAGGGAAAGATCTATTTAGGATCTGACTTCCAAGAGAGGGCTTTTGAAATCTTCATTTATAGCAACCAACTTCTGTATCCTTCTGAGAGAGAGAAGATTAAAAGGCAGAGAAGTGAGACCTATCTAGTTATGTTTGTCCATGAGTACTAATTATCTGTCATCTTACCAAATTTATCTCGGCAAAAATAGACCTCATTATCATTTAAAGGCATTTTCATCCTTTAATCTGCTAATTGATGACCATTCTATAGTTTTTGTAAAAAAAGAAGGGGAAATTAAAATGATGTTTAGTGACCCATGTGTTACACTTTATCTTAGGTTACAAAACACAAAATTTGAAATTTTAAAGATTTTATTGGCTTTATTCAACTATTCTTGAGTCAGGCAGCATCCAATCTAGCAGAGAGCCGAGTAGCTGCACAAGATGAAAAAACTTTTATAGGCAGGAGGGAACAGGAACAGGAAAGTTGTACTAGGCAAAAAAGTGGATTGGTTGGGGATGGCAGGGGTGTGTGAGGCTGATTACCTAACTAGTGCTGATCAGATGATTTTCTTTTTTTTTAGATTTTATTTATTTATTTGCTAGAGAGAGCATAGGCAAGAGAGAGTGAGCGAGAGTACAAGCAGGGGGAGCTGCAGGCAGAGGGAGAGGCAGGCTCCCTGCTGAGCAAGGAGCCCTATGGGGGACTCGGTCCCAGGACCCTGGGATCATGACCTGAGCTGAAGGCAGCCGCTTAACTGACTGAGCCACCCAGGTGTCGTCCCTGATCAGATGATTCTTGATTGACCAGTTTAAGATTTCATTTCTGAGAGAGCTAAAACTATAATTAAGTTTTGTTTTAGTGAGGTGAGTCTTGGCATCAGAGACTCCATTTTGGGCCGGTTGTCTTGATTTTAACACTTACTTGGAAAATGTCTGGGTATTCAAAGATAATTCAATAATTAACTCAATTTAATATTAGTTTAAGGTTTTACAAGTAAGCATTTGGGTATTACAACTTATGCTGGCATATTCTGTATGATTTATAGCATTGTAAGGATCCTTCTTATAAGGAATTATCTATTATAGTTTAATCTAGTTTGACACATAATTTTTAATATTTTATAATCTTATATGAATTAGCTTATTTGACCATTAAAATCAGTAGAGGAAATTTAGAAAGCTCAAATTAATTATCCTTTTTATTAGAAAATAAATCCAAGAAAATATGCTAAATTAATTTTGTACTAGTAAAATCAGAAAAAAGATAGGTATTTCTGAGCCAAAAGTATTAAACCAGTCTAATTTATCCAAGGAATCATCTTGATTATTATATAAAACTTTTCCTTATATAACTATGTGTCAGATATTAAAATTTTTAAGTTGCTTAAGAATAATTTTTGCTTTTGACATGTTTCCAAGTAACCAACTAGTTAACTGTTGAACTCATAGTTAGACTTTTTTTTTTTTTAATGTTTTTTTTAATTTATTTATTCGTGAGAGTCAGAGAGAGAGAGAGAGAGGCAGAGGCAGAGGGAGAAGCAGGCTCCCCGCCTAGCAGGGAGCCCGATGCGGGACTCGATCCCAGGACCCCGGGATCATGACCTGAGCCGAAGGCAGACGCTTAACCATCTGAGCCACCCAGGTGCCCCTCTCATAGTTAGACTTTTTAAAAAACTTTTCCTGTTATTGCTTTATCAAAATATTTGTTTCTTAGACTCAGTTCATTTAAAGCATAAAAAAGAAAAAAAAAATCCCTGGAAATCTTTGAGTTTCTCTTGATGTTTATATAAATATTTCATATATTAATATTGTTTCTATTGGATAACTAGAATAAGAACTTGCTCCATTAAATTTTAATAAATCTTATAATTTGATTTATTTTTCCTAGAGGTAGTTAAGATATGTATTTGCCTGAAAAAAAAATTGCATTTATAAAACGGGAAATTTTATCAACTCTTGTGCAAGTTGCGATGGTGATAAAGCAGCAGAATAGAAACAGAGATGTTGGTATTTATAAGAATATTGATCCATTGAAGAAACAAAGACATGTGATTATAGATCATCAGGACCCTCAGGGAAAAATTATTCTTGACATGTAAGTAATTTTATGAGTTTCTTCTGAATATAGCAGCATAATCTGTCCTTTTTTCAGTCTTTATGGCCCTTACAATAACAATCTCCTTTCTTTCGTGTCTTGTGTAGGACAGCACCACAACAAAAGGGTCCAGGTAATTACAGCAGGAATAATGGTCCTTCCTGCTACTGTGGAGCTGCTGCTCTGCTTCTGCTAAGCCGCTCTTTAGCCTGCAGCTGTGCCTTGATGAGATGAGACAGCCTCATGCCTCATCAGAACCTGGGAGGAGATAAGACACTGCCTCATTTCAGCCTCCTTGGTAGATAGGGAGGTGAGTGACAAATGGCCTTATAGCAGTTCCTCACAAGCCTCCTATGCACTCACGTTTTAGGAGGATCCCGGATGTTCAGCCAAGACTTGGATCAGCTGCGGTTCAGGCTTTGTCTCTGTGGCCTATGTGGATACATGCAAGGTCAATGGGTATCAGCACTCAGCTGTTCTTTTACATTACATAGTAAAAAAACTGTCTTCGGGGACTTCTTCTGAGGGATATATGAAGTATTCCAAAGGGATCTACTACCAGGTTAGAATGCAGTTTCCTGTTAAAAGAGTCTGGGAATAGAGGTGGAAAGTGATGGTGCTAATATACTCAGATACAGCCGTGACATCTGTGCATAAGGGCAGACCTCTTCATTCCACAAACTTCTGAAGGATGCTCCTAGAATTCTGGATGTCATCTGTGCATTTGGAGTCTCTATTCCTTTGGTTCTGCCTCTTAGACTCTCAAGCACCCAAGGCCATTGTTGCTGTCTTCCTTACAGTTGGCTGGTAGAATCTATGTGCTGTTCTTGTTTCTTAGCCTTCTATAGTTGGTCCTGGTGTTTAAATTTCCTTTCAGAGCTCCTTGCCCAGATGGTCCAGAGTTGGCAAGAGATGTGGTTTATGGTTTCGATGATGACATTCACATATTTGGCTTCTTTGTCTCTCCCAGGGAGATGTTAGAGGATAATATTAGTTTATACATGACATAGTCGTATATGGGAAGAAAAATCTCTTCCTCTACCCACCTTAGATTCTCTGGCCAGGGCATGCAAACTGGACAAAGGACAGAATAACAAGAAAAAAATGAACAGAAGTTTATTCATGTGTATTGTGCAAGTAACACATGGGAGTACCCAGAGATAAGCAACGCAAAGGCTTGGTTAGAATTGGGGCTTTTATTGCTTCTTTGCAAAGGAACAATACATTTTTAGAGAAGTGACATGACAAAGGGAAAGAATCTTGAGTCTCTGGGGGGCAGCAAATTGTGGAACGGCAAATATATGGGAGACTAATGGAAGGTAAAGGCTAGTTAGTAAGTGTTATGTGGATTCCTCTGGTGCCATCTCCAGGCCGATAAGGGTCTAAAGTTGTCTCTAGTGATTAACTCTGGGTTTTTTTTGGTAGAGAGGGAGGACACATTCCTAAATTGATGTCTCCCTTTAGGGAGCGGGAGGGCAGAGAGTTTTCCTTGTATCTGTTTCTTCTCAGTTGCCTTCAGCTCAAAATAATTCTTAGTCAAAGTGGCATCCTTTGGAGTAACAAATTCTGGTGTCCTAGAGTCATAATACACTGGTCCTTATAGAGCCATGGAACCCCTTTAATCTTGATATGTCCTCCTATTTACTCCTTCTATTGTCAACTTCTCCTCCCCTGCCCCACTCCATAGTTTTATCCTGGAAGTAAATGCCGGAATTGGCTTTGTGCTTTTCTTTCTTTCTTTCTTTTTAATCCTATCTATTGTGTGGTTCTTTGAAGTTACCCCAGGCTGTGATCGGGTTTCTCTCTCTGGTCTCAATATTGTGTTACTATCTGCCCTTTCCTGGAATAGTATTCACTTTGATTAGAAAGAAGGGGGTTTCAGCGTGAAGAACAAACATAGCTATTGTCTGCCCCTCAGAACCATGTGTTTGGAGGGAATGGCTCTAATGGAATGTGAGGTCATTGGAACCTCCAGATTGTTGTTTTGTTTTGTTTTATTGACTCTAAGTTTGAAGCATATCTGAAATTGCTGTTATTTTTTGCAGCAGTTGCTTTGTGCAAGTACTTTGGGCTACAGTTTTCTGTTCTTATTTCTTTGTCAATCCAACTACTTTTGCTTTCTCTCCTTAAGGATTTTTCCTTTACTGATGGTACTGTGTCTTTATTCTAGGGATGCTGTGGATTTGGTCTATCTAACTGGCTCTCTGCTTAGTTATTTCAATAAATTTGGGGCAGGAAGGAAATTAGATTACTGGTTTAATCTAATCTTTCAGTTTGCTTCTATTTCTTAATAGCAGTCTGTTATTTATCAGAACAAATTTCTCTTGACTCATGCTGTGGAAATAATTTAAAATTTCTGTTTCCTGCATTAACTCATTTTCATTGGGATTCATTTCCCCCATGTGCCCTAAACTAAAATACTAAAAGCATGAAACCTGTTACCAGTTTAACAATCTGAGGGAAGATAAAATGCAAAAGAAAAAGTATGGATGAACTGTCAAGATGGGTGGTTTACTTTAAGTGCTATGAAAAATGAGCCTAAATGGATTAGTTTTAATTCATGTACAATGAGCTGAAATTATGGCATTAGGAATAAGCACATCGTAACATCTAGCAAGAAAGACTCTTGTATTAGCAGGGTTCCTCAACCTTGGCACTACTGACATTTTAGCTCAAGTAATTCTTTGTTGTGGGGTTGTCCTACCCATTGTAGGATTTTTAGCAGCATCCTTAGCCTCCACCTACTAAATAGTTATCACCTCCATTCACCTCCTACTAGTTGTGAGAACTATAAATGTCTCCAGATGCTCCCTAGGGGGAGGATGGGATGAAACTGCCTCCAGTTATGAACCTCTGTGTTAAAAGAAAGAACTACTATTCAAAATACATTTTCTAATACCAGGTGATAAAAATGTGTAATACAGAATTGTATGTCCATTATAGCCAACTCAGTACATTAAAATAGAATGTATCTTGTCACAATCCCATGAAATATTTAAAACATTGATTGATGATAACTGAGCTCAGCACGATTAAAAGTGGAATATAAAAGCTAGGGGAAAAAAGCTCTAACACTAGAAATTAAAATAAGACAGGAACTCTTATAAACCAGGATAAATCAAAGAAGAAAGCAAAACCAAAATTTAGAACGTCTAGAAAAATAGCAAAATTGATTTATCAAATTTTAACTAAGGCAGTTGCTCAGAGTAAAATTCGTTATATTTAATGTTTATATTACTAACCAAGATAAACTAAAAAAAAAAATCAATGAAATAGGTATTCAACTTAAGAAGTTAGAAGTGTATGGACAAGGTAAGAAAAATAGACAAGAGATCAGTAAAAAAAAAAATAAGAGATTAATGAATTAAGAAACTGAAAAACAGCAGAACTAATTAATGAATTTTCTTTTCCTTTGGGAGATTTGCTCTAAGTGAAATCCAGAAGAAAGCAGAAATGACTTGATAGACTACTAATTAGGTAATAGGAAAAGTAAAAAAAGATAGACATACAAAATAAGAATGGAAAGGGGGAAGTAAGCACAGGTTTTGGAAAGTTAAAGGGATTGGAAGAATCCAAGAGTGTAAAGGCAGAGAGTTCAGGGACTTTTGTTTACTGATGTATCCCAGCTGCCTAGGATGGAGCCCAAAGAGTGGCACACAAAAACCTTTGTTGACTAAATGAACACATATATTTACACTTGCTAAATTATATGACACTGATAAATTTTGAGAAGACGAATTTGCAGTTGATCCTAGAAGAAATAGAAAATGTTCAGTCTCTTTATTGACAGAGCTGAAATTCTCAGGTAAATTCCACCAACACTTGAGGAACAAATAATTTTTTTATTTCTATTTTTATTTATTTTTTAAAGTTTTATTTAAATCCTAGTTAGTTAACATAGTGTTATCTTAGTTTCAGGTGTACAATATAAGTGATTCAACACTTCCATACAACACCTAGTGCTCATCACAACAAGGGCCCTCCTTCATCCCCATCACCTTTTTCACCCATCCCCCCACTCACCTCCCCTCTGGTAACCATCAGGTTGTTCTCTATAATTAAGAGTCTGTTTCTTGGTTTGTCTCTCTTTTTCCCTTTGCTCATTTGTTTTGTTTCTTAAATTCCACATGAGTGAAATCACATGGTATTTGTATTTCTCTAACTTATTTCACTTAGCATTATACTCTCTAGCTCCATCCATGTTTTGGCAAGTGGCAAGATTTCATTCTTTGAATAATAGTCCGTTGTATATGTATACCACATCTCTATCTGTTCATCAATTGATGGACACTACAACTGCTTCCATATCTTGGCTATTGTAATAATGCTTCTATAAACATAGGGGTGCATGTATCCGTTTGAATTAGTGTTTTTGTGTTCTTTGGGTAAATACCCAGTAGTGGGATTGCTGGATTGTAGGGTAGTTCTATTTTTAACTTTCTGAGGAAACTCCATACTATTTTCCACAGTGGCTGTCCCAATTTGTATTTATTTAAATTCCAATTAGTTAATACACGGTGTCACATTAGTTTCAGGTATAGAATTTAGTGATTCATCACTTACATACAACACCCAGTGCTCATCACAACAAGTGCCCTCCTTAATACCCATCACCCATTTAACCCATCCCCCTACCATCTCCCCTCCATTAACCCTATTTGTTCTCTATAGTTAAAAGTGTTTCCTGGTTTGCCTTTCTCTCCCCCCCCCCCACCCTGCCATGTTCATTTGTTTTGTTTCTTAAATTCCACATATAAGTGAAATCATATAGTACTTGTTTTCTCTGACTGACTTATTTCTCTTAGAATACTTTCTAGTTCAATCTATGTTGTTGCAAATGGCAAGATTTCATTCCTTTTTATGGCTGAGAAATATTCCATTGTATGTATGTATATATATATACACACACACACCACATCTTCTTTTACCATTCATCAGTTGATGGACGTTCGGGCTCTCCATAATTTGGTTATTGCTTTTTTTTTGGGGGGGGTTGGCTATTGTTGATAATGCTGCAATAAATATGGCCTTTATGATATTGAGGTGTGTTCCCTCTAGCCCTACTTTGTTGAGGGTTTTTATCCAGAATGGATGCTGTACTTTATCACATGCTTTTTCTGCATCTATTAAGAGGATCGTATGGTTCTTATCCTTCCTTTTATTAATGTGGTGTATCATTTTGATTGATTTGCGAATATTCAACTACACTTGCAGCCCAGGAATAAATCCCACTCAACTGTGGTGAATGATTCTTTTAATGTACTGTTGGATTCAATTTGCTAGTATTTTATTGAGAATTTTTGCATTCATGTTCATCAGGGATATTGGCCTGTAGTTCTCTTTTTTAGTGGAGTCTTTGGTTTTGGAATCAGGATAATGCTGGCCTCATAGAATGAATTTGGAAGTTTTCCTTCCATTTCTATATTTTGGAATGGTTTGAGAATGATAGGTATTAACTCTTCTTTACATGTTTGATAGAATTCCCCTGTGAAGCCATCTGATACTGGACTTCGGTTTGTTGTGAGATTTTTTTTTTTTTTTTTTTAAGATTTTATTTATTTATTTGACAGAGAGATCGCGAGAGAGGGAACACAAGCAGGGGGAGTGGGAGAGGGAGAAGCAGGCCTCCGCGGAGCAGGGAGCCCAATGCGGGGCTCGATCCCAGGACTCTGGGATCATGACCTGAGCCGAAGGCAGACGCTTAATGACTGAGCCACCCAGGCGCCCCTGTTGCAAGATTTTTGATTACTGATTCAATTTCTTTGCTGGTTATCAATCCGTTCAAGTTTTCTATTTCTTCCTGTTTCAGTTTTGGTAGTTTATATGTTTCTAGGAATTTATCCATTTCTTCCAGGTTGTTTAATTTGTTGGCAGATAGTTTTCATAACATTTTCTTTTTTTTAAAGATTTTATTTATTAGAGAGAGAGAGCATGCACAAACAGGTGGAGATACAGGCAGAGGGAGAGGTAGAGGTAGAAGCAGCCTCCTGGCTGAGCAGGGAGCTTGTCTTGGGGCTCCTATTGAGCCACCCACATGCCCCAGTTTTCATAATGTTATCTTATAATTATTTGTACTTTTGTGGTGTTGGTTGTTATTTCTCCTCTCTCATTTGTGGTTTTATTTATTTGGGTACCTTCTCTTTTTTATTGATTAGTCTGGCTAGGAGTATATAAATTTTACTAATTTTTCCAAAGAACCAGCTCTTGGTTTCATTGATCTGTTCTACTGGTTTTTTATTTGTTTGCTTCTGTATCATTTTTTTTCCCTGCTCGAATCTTTATTATTTCCCTTCTGCTGGCTTTAGTCTTAGTTTGCTTTTCTTTTTCTAGCTTCTTTAGGTGTAAAGTTAGGTTGTTTATATGAGATTTTTCTTGCTTCTTGAGGTAGGCCTGTATTGCCATATACTTCCCTCTTAGGACTGCTTTTGCTGCTTTCCAAAGGTTTTGGACCATCATGTTCCTGTTTTCATTTGTTTCCATGTATTTTTTTTTAAATTTTCTTTAATTTCCTAGTTGACTCATTCATTCTTGGTAGGATGTTCTTTAACCTCCAAGTATTTGTGGTCTTTCCAAATTTTTTCTTGTGGTTGACTTCAAATTTCATAGTGTTGTGGTCAGAAAAGTTGCGTGGTATGATCTTAATCTTTTTGTACTTGTTAAGACCTGATTTGTGACCTAGTACATGACCTATTCTGGAGAATGTCCCATGTGCACGTGAAAAGAATGTGTATTTTGCTGCTTTAGGAGAGAGTGTTCTAAATATATCTGTTAAGCCTATTTGGTCCAGTGTGTCATTCAAAGCCATTGTTTCCTTGCTGATTGTCTGCTTAGATGATCTGTCCATTGATGTAAATGGTGTGTTAAAGTCTCCTACTGTTATTGTATTATTATCAATGAGTTCTTTTATGTTTGTTATTGTTTTATATAAGGAACAAATAATTTAAAGCATCACTCTGATCTCTGTCTTGATCTGTACATGGTGTTCTCCCTATATGTTGTTAGTGTCCAAATTTCCCCTTTTTATAAGGCACCAGTCTTACTGGATTAGGAACCACCCTACTCCATTATGACCTCATCTTAACGAATTATATATGCAATGACCTGCAATGACCCTATTTCCAAATAAGGTCACATTCTGAGGTGCTAGGGGCTAGGACTTTAAGGTTTGAATTTGGGGGAGGGAGGACATAATTCATCCCAAAATAGATGGGAAGCTTGTGAGGGGTGTGAGCAGAGGGAGAGGTGAAATGCAGAAGCTCATATCAGACTGTCACTCTTTCCTGGACTTCCTGTTTTCTGTCTTCAACTCTTTCCCCCTCATCTCTGTATAACTAAGATAGGGTTCCCCTCCTCTAATCTTTAGAAATATTCTTCCCCTTAAAAATGGTAGGACTCTTTCCCAATGACTGTCTTTTAAAAATGGTTTGAAATGTATGGTCCCTCCTCCACACCAGCCCCCTGAAATACATTGAAGAAGTTTGATAACAGGAACAGGGCTTAAGTTTCTGTTCTTGTACTATGATACCCCCTTTTCTTCCCTTTTACCAGTGCTAAATGTACAGTAAGAACTTAATCAAAAGTCTTTTAATTGAATTGAATTCAGATTATTCTTCCCCTCCCCCTACCTTTAGCAACAAAATGGAGATTCAAGTGGTTCAATAAATCATCACATTTTATTATTTCTTGTAAACAAAATATTTTCCAGAGAACAGCATTACATTAGCATCAGTGGATACAGTGAGATCAAATTTTCTTAAAGTGCTCATTTCTCAGAAATGTATGTTTTCAGGTCATTGAAGATTATCTGTAAGCAATTGGTCTTGGAAAGACATAATTTTTGAAGAACTCTCTTGCCCAATGAAAATGACTTAATATGAATGAAAAAAAATACATTGCTCCAGTTGAATTGACAATTGGTATATCTCTACTGAATAATTCTAATAATGTTCTTACTTAAAAATTAAAAATTTACATATAGTAATATTACCAGTGTTCTTTCAAACTTGCTACTTTCTTGAAATTCACATAGTTATCCCAATAACACTTTCAAAGTCCTAAGTATAATAATTTTATGAAGCCTCTTTTTAATTTTAATTTAATTTTTTTTTAAAGATTTTATTTTTAAGTAATCTCTACACCCCGCATGAGGCTTGAACTCACAATCCCGAGATTAAGAGTCACATGCTCCACCAAGTTAGCCAACTAGGGACCCCTAAAGCCTCCTTTTTAAATGCCTTCTTTTAAAATAGTCATCTTTGGGGGCACCTGGGTGGCTCAGTCAGTTAAACATCTGACTTGATTTCAGCTCAGTTCTTGATCTTAGGGTCATGAGTTCTGGTTTCCTAGCATGGAGCCTACTTAAAAAAATAGTCATTTTTGGATTATTTTATGATTCAGGGTTTTGTGTCTGTTGATTGTGTCAAGCTACTTCACATAATGGTGGATGTATGATGAGTAGGGCAAGAGTGATAGGCAGTGTAAGAATGGATCACCAGTTATGTTCATTCTCAGGCCCTTGAAAGCATGCAAGAGAGAACCAGCAATTAGCCATCCCTCAAACTAGGTAAAAGCTAAATGAACCCACATTGGATAGAAACAAACAACAACCAAATCATTATGTCTTTGCTGACCACTGTGGTGTTTAATTAGCTCTATTTTAAGACTTTTCTATGCTTAGCCCTTTCTCTTTACACAAGGTGCAGCAAATCACTTCCTTATTAATAATGCATGTGTGGATCTTATCTTGGCTGTGTCTGTGTTACAGTCAATGGTCCAAATCATCAAAGTCACTGCCAACACTGGCATGCACTAGCTCACCACCCTCTTTGTTGCCCTGTTAACTGCTAAAGTAAGGAACTCAGACTACCAATGGCAGTGAGTTATTTATCTTCATATATTGCCTTTGCAGTCTTTTCTAAAGCCTAATGTTTGTCTGTCTGGGATCCAAAAGACCTTGATCCAATAAAATATTAGCTTATAGTTTCCAAACAATTATTTCAACAGATTTAAACATATTTTTTTTTCTTCATATACCTAAGCCAAAGTCATTTATACTGCACAAAACTTAAGCGTGTTAACATCACCAATTTATCTAAAGATAGTAAAACTTTTTAAATTTCTTCCTCTGGGGGAACCACCCAGCCCAAGGTTCTGGCATGCATGGGAGGGAAAAATCAGTTCAGGAGCATTATGAAGTCAGTATTCATCATGAAATGGGTATTCGGGATGATCACACCACCTGTGAAAACAATTCCCCAAAGGGAAAAATTTCACTGCAAATGTTGCCCAGCTGTACGTATTACTAGCCTCCTTCAACAATTTCACTGATCCCTCCCTCCCTCCCTTATTCATTCCCTCTCTGTTTCTCACCCAATCTCTTCTGTTTTCCCTCAAGCCAGCATCTTTTACTGAAGCCCTGGACAGCACCCTCGGGTAAGTGTGTGTGTGTGTGTGTGTGTGTGTGTGTGTGTATTGGAAGGTCTCTCTGCCAACATTTTGCTCAGAACAAAAGCACATGAGGTGAGAGCAATGCCTGTGTGGTTTTTCATGCCCCGTCTCAATTCCTTCCTCCCCTCTGCTGTTTTGACAAAGGCTGCCTTCCATGTCAACGATCCACATAAGCATTTCTCTTCACATTTCTATTACCCATCATTATCACTCTCTTCTCAGAGTTTTTACCTGCCCTTCTCACTGGACCTCCTGTGAATTGAAAGTTTGAGATCTAGAAAGGTGATCAGTGAAGTAAGTTTCCACAATAA
Organism: Phoca vitulina; assembly: GCF_004348235.1. Taxonomy (NCBI): domain Eukaryota; kingdom Metazoa; phylum Chordata; class Mammalia; order Carnivora; family Phocidae; genus Phoca; species Phoca vitulina. The sequence goes on from NW_022589707.1 coordinate 8,913,177, forward strand.
TGATGATGATAATGAACCTATCCCTTAAACAACAGTGATGGAACAGTCAATAAGAAAGGATTGGTGTGTCTTGTACCTGCCATGGACCATGTCTAAGATTCAGTTCTCTGCAAGTATTAATGAGCTTTAAATTAAAATACAAAATAAATAAAGGCTCTTCAATGTCAAAGATCAACTGGATGAAAAACAGAGAATGGTACATTTTTTTTTTTTTTGGATAAATGAAGCCTACTGTTTGTTTCTCCTTGCTGATTTTTCTAGTTATTTCCTATGAGTTATTTTCCCAGTGTTGGGGGAATTAGGTATTAAATATGTCAAATTTCAAACTAAATATTGTCACCAACTAACTGTAAAAAAAAATCAGTACATTAGTGGTTTGACTGTCTCTTACTATCTCTTCTTAATTTAATGATATTTATTCAATAGTAATAGTTCATCTTCAAGAGCTATTAATTAACCAGTAAGTGTTGCTTAGGTCTGTGTTTGTGTTTACCTTTTTGTTTCCAAGGCTGGGTAATACCTTTTGATATCAAATAATGTTTTGCCCTGGAAAATTCACATAAGGAGGCTGTTGTATTAATTCAGAAATTGATTTAGTAATTCAATATTAGCATAGTCAGTGTGCTTTTTGACTCATGAGAAATAGTGGGAACAATAAAATAAGTGTTCAAACTATATTAACTACCCTAATGAGCATTTTCCAAATGCTCTCTTAGAGAGATTGCAAACAGATTACTATCCAGGTGATTTCAAGAACTGGAAATAGTAATGAATAAAAAGAAAAAATGTGTATATATACATTTTATATATATATATATATATATATATATATATATATATGAGAACCATATATATATGAACTGTAGTCTTTTGTTATTTTAAAGGCCCCATACTATTTAGAGAATAAAGGGCTACTTCAATTGATTAGCCGAATTTAGCAACATTTTGAAGGAGTGTAAGGAATTTTGCTTGTGGGAAGTCAGCTAATGGGTGAAGTTAGAAGCTCCACATCTTACAGGCAAGCATTTGCCTATAACCCTAGGTTCTTAGCTTCTAATGTGGTACTCTTTCTACTATGTCCCCATGTCTCTTTCTTTTTTGTTAATAACTTTGCTCGAAATTGTGCAGCACTTTGATTTTTAGGAAAAAATAAATAGGTTAGAATATTTGTGTTGCTGTTGTATTAACATATATACACTATGACTTAATTCTCATCAGGTATTTAGCCTTCCATTCTCTAACCTAAGTCATGAGATGTCATAAATGCCAGAAATATTTTTAATAAAACTGTAGCTTGTAGGAAGTTCCTGGAATAAATGTAATTTACCCAGACCTGTTTAATACTCAGAACATGCTGCCTACTGGCCTTTACCCTTGTGATTTCTATGGACCTAGTGTAATCCAATACCCCTGGGCAGTACTTGGTGAATGGTCCCCCCATACTCACATGAGCATCTCCACAAAGCGGACATTTTTATTCAAGGCCTCAATGTCCTTCATTTCTTCTTCAGTGAGAGAGAAGTCAAAGATCTGAAATAACAGAAATAAAAGACATTATTGAAGGTAGAAAATGGGTCAAGCCTGGGATCAGGGAATGGGACCAGCAGCAGGAACCCTTCAAAAATTTATGAGCATTCTTTTTTTTTATGAACATGTTTAAAAGAATTATTCACCGTGACCAAGTGGGATTTATTCCTGGGCTGCAAGGGCAGTTCAGTATTCACAAATCAATCAATGTGATGTACCACATTAATAAAAGAAAGGATAAGAACCATATGATCCTTTCAATAGATGCAGAAAAAGCATTTGACAAAGTACAGCATCCATTCTTGATAAAAACCCTCAACAAAATAGGGATAGAGGGAACATACCTCAATATCATAAAGGCCATATACAAAAAACCCACAGCTAATATCATCCTCAATGAGGAAAAACTGAGAGCTTTTCCTCTACAGTCAGGAACAAGATAGGGATGTCCACTCTCATCATTGTTATTTAACATGGTAGTGGATGTCCTAGCCTCAGCAATCAGATAAAAGGCACCCAGACTGGCAAGGAAGATCTCAAACTTTCACCATTTACAGACAACATGACACTCTATGTAGAAAACCTGAAAGACTCCACCAAAAAATTGCTAGAACTGATACATGAATTCAGCAAAGTCACAGGATACAAAATCAATGTACAGAAATCTGTTATATTTCTTTTTTCTTTTGATTTTATTTTATTTTTAAGATTTTATTTATTTGAGAGAGAACGCAAGAGTGTGGGGGGAGGAACAGAGGGAGAGGGACAAGCAGACTGCGCTGAGTGAGGAGCCTAATGCCGGCTTGATCTCAGAACCCTGAGATTACGACCTAAGCCAAAACTAAGAGTCAGGCGCTTAACCAACTGAGCCATCCAGGCGCCCCAGAAATCTGTTGCATTTTTATACACCAATAATGAAGCAGCAGAAAGAGAAATCAAGGAATCAATCCCATTTACAATTGCACCCAAAACCATAAGATACCTAGGAATAAACCTAACCAAAGAGGGAAAAGACCTGTAGTCTGAAAACTAGAGAACACTTAAGAAAGAAATTGAAGATGACACAAAGAAATGGGAAAACATTCTGTGCTCATGGATTGGAAGAACAAATATTATTAAAATGTTTAATCCACCCAAAGCAATCTATACATTCAATGCAATCCCTATTAATATATAATTTTCCACAGAACTAGAACAAATAATACTTAAATTTGTATGGAAACACAAAAGACCCCAAATTAAAAAAAAAAAAAGATCCTGAATAACCAAAGCAATCCTGAAAAAGAAAAGAAAAGCTGTGGTCATCACAATTCAGGAATTCAAGATATATTACAAAACTATAGTGATCAAAACAGTATGGTACTGACACAAAAACAGACACATAGATCAATGGAACAGAATAGAAAACCCAGAAATGAGCCCACAACTATATGGTCAACTAATCTTCAACAAAGCAGGAAAGAATATCCGATGGAAAAAAGATCATCTCTTCCAAAAATGGTGATTTGTTGGACCACTTTCTTACACCATACACAAAATAAATTCAAAATGGATGAAAGACCTGTGTGAGACAGGAAACCATCAAAATCTTAGAACACAGGCAGTAACCTTTCTGACATTGGCCATAACAACTTCTTTCTAGATATGTTGCCAGAGGCAAGGGAAACAAAAGCAAAAATGAACTATTGGAACTTTATCAAGATAAAAACTTCTGCACATTGAAGGAAACAATCAATGTAACTAAAAGGCAGCCTATAAAATGGGAGAAGATATTTGCAAATGACATATCTGATAAAGGGTTAGTATCCAAAATATATAAAGGCCTCAACACCTAAACAAATAATCCAGTTAAAAAATGGGCAGAAGACAAGAACAGACATTTTTCCAAAGAAGACATAGAGATAGCCAACAGACACATGAAAAGATGCTCAACATCACTCATCATCAGGGAAATACAAATCAAAACCACAATGTGATACCACCTCACACCAGTCAGAATGGCTAAAATTAATGAGTCAGGAAACAACAGGTGTTGGCGAGGATGTGGAGAAAGGGGAACCCTCCTACACTGTTGGTGGGAATGCAAGCTGGTGCAGCCACTCTGGAAAACAGTATGGAGGTTCCTCAAAAAGTTGAAAATAGAATTACCCTATGATCCAGCAATTACACTACTAGATACTTACCTAAAGGATACAAAAATACTGATTTGAAGGGATACATGCATCCCGATGTTTATAGCAGCATTATCAACAATAGCCAAGATATGGAAGGAGCCCAAATGTCCATCAACTGATGAATGGAAAAAAAAGATGTGGTATATATATACAATGGAATATTACTCAGCCATAAGAAACAACGAAATCTCTTCTTTTGCTATAACGTGTATGGAGCTAGAGAGTATTATGCTGAGCGAAATAAGTCAGTCAGAGAAAGACAAATACCAAGTGACTTACTCATATGTGGAATTTAAGAAACAAAATAGATGAGTATAGGGGATGGAAAAGAAAAAGAGAGAGGGAAGTAAACCATAAGAGACTCTTTTCCATAGGAACAAACTGAGGGTTGTTGGAGGGGAGATGGGTGGGGGATGGGCTAAATGGGTGATGGGCATTAAGGAGCGCACTTGTTGTAATGAACACTGAGTGTTATGAGTGATGAATCCCTAAATTCTACTCCTGAAACCAATATTACACCGTATGTTAACTAACTAGAATGTAAATAAAAAATTGATACAAAAAATAATTGTTAGTTTCTTTCAGTTCTGTCAGATATTTCCTTTTAGTTCTTTATGTTGAAGCTCCATTATTAGTGACATACACATAAAAGATTTTTATGTCAAAAATTTATGAATATTAATGATGTACTATATGTTGGTTAATTGAATTTAAATACATAAATTAATTAAAAATAAAAAAAAATTAAAAAATAAAATTATGAATATCTGCAAATGTGAGAGAAGTTGGGCTGGTGCTGGGGGTCACATCCCCATGCGGAGTTGGGGTTCTTCTGGTCTTTGACTTTGAGACACTCCTGCTGGGGCCATCTTGCAGGACATTCCAAATGCACTGCAACAACATATGTTCAGGACACCTAAAATTCCAAGAGTGAAGAATTTTTTATTGTGTCTGGATGAGATGCTAAACCTCTGATTTTGGACTATGGCCTTTGTGCGTTTGTTTTTAAAAATATTCCCTAGTCTCTAAATTTGCTTATGTATTTTTTTAACTTTTAATTTGCTTTGTTTTATCCTCTTAAACATTTCTCTCATCATATTTAATGTCTTCTACCTTTTAAATCTATTACAATTTCATTATTTTTTCTTAGCTTGTACATTTTATACTCTGGTTTTATAATTGTCCTTTATTAACATTTTAATATTTTATTTTAGCTTATTTACATTTTTAACATTTGGTTTATTTATAATGATCTTCTTTTACTGTATTGTTTTAACTTGTTATCCCTTAACTTTTATTTTAGTAATTTATATTTATAAATTTTAATTATATAAGTGATACATAAATATATGCTTTTTTGTGAGAATTAAAACACTACAGAAGTATATGGACTTGCATAGAATAATAAATGAAAGGCCCTCTTGTTACCCACCACTACAGTCCTATTCTTCTTCCCAAACATTCCTTCCAAACATCCAACACACTAAGAGCAAAATGCAATGTATCATATTTTTATTATTCTGCAACTTTCTTTCATTCATATAATATGTCTCGGTGATCTTTTCTGACAAAATACTGACTTTAATTTAATCACTGCATTCATAGTATAGCTGTAACACTATTTACCTAATCATTCCCCCATGGATTTTGTCCAAGTACTCTTTTCAGGGAATGCTTTTCTTTGATTATTATTCAAGTATTGAGTTTATGAGATTGTGAATCAAAACTTTGCATTACATAGAAACAGTCATGAATGACCAATCACTTATAAAATAAATCCTTACTCAAACTTTCTTTTTGCTTAACATTAGGTCCACTTTTTAAGTATTGGTGATTCATTTTCTTACTCCAGTGAATACATAATGTAAAGTGAAGTTGTAAATCTTGCCAAAAATGCAGGATTTCATGAGGTCAATGAGAGTGATCTTGGTTTGCTTTAATTATAGGCAAAATGTTTTTCAAACAGGAATCTGATGCAGTTAAAGTCTACTTCAGTAGATATATCAAAAGAGTGTGATTTGGAAAAAAAATCAAAGGATTTATAATCTTCAGATGAAGTTCTGTGAAATTTTACCAGAATTATTCTTTTTATGATCACTTAGCAAAAACTTTTGTGAAGTAGAGAACATCACATTCTGTTATCATGCAATTTTGTCAAGCGTATTTTTAAGTTTCTTCTAAGATTTAGTACACATATACAACTGTAACCTAAATTTTGTTGACTATAAAATAACTAAAATTATTTCATAATTTTCTAATTTTTTTTAAGTAGGCTCCACACCCAGCATAGAGCCCAATATAGGGCTTGAATTCATGACCCTGAGATCAAGACCTGAGCTGAGATCAAGAGTTGGATGCTCAACTGACAGAGCCACCCAGGCACCCCTTCAGTTTTAATTTTAAGGTAAACTTCCAAATTCTTCCTCCCTCCCTCCATTCTTTCTATGCAATGTTTTTCTTTATTTTATGTGGATTGATTTTCATTTTTTATGACACAAATTATCCTAAGTTATTCACTTATTCAGGATCTCACATAACTAAGTACCTGATATTCTGCCCCCCCCGCCCCCCACCCCAATCTGCTTCTCTTATAGTAAAGATTTCAAGAAAGAGAAAGTGTTAACTGTATTAAATGCTGTTGAAAGATCTACTAGGACAAGGACAAAGAAGTGATTATTGGATCTAGCAAGGTGGAGGTCATTGGTGAACTTGACAAGAGCTGTGTCAGGGTGAAAGCTTAGTTTCAATGGGTTTAAGGGACAGTGGGGGCAAGGGACTTGGAGGTAGTGAGAACAGAATTCTCTTTTAAGGGTCTGTGGTAAACAGAAAGAAAGAACTGGATAATAGCTGGAGAGGAACGTGAGTCTAGATTGGATTTTACCTTTTAAGACTGGAGGTTACGGCATATTTGTATGTTGATGGGAGTTATGTAGTAGAGAGATAATGCAGGAGAGAGAGAGGGATTTTTGAGGGGTATGAAGGAGTTATTAGGTATTAGTAACTGCAGTTTCCAAGGAATAATAATGGGAATTAGTGGATGAAATATATAGGACAAGATCATTGTGGGGGAGGAGGTTAAAGAAATATCAGGCCAGGTTATTGGAAGGACTGTCCATATGTATGTTGAATTCACTAAGAATTGTGACGGGAATAGTTTTGGAGAGAGGGAAAGTGAGTAACCTTCAAGGAATGGGGGTCAGTGGATGATGGCAACAAGGCAGATAGTGGGTGGTAAAATTTGATTTTTTGTTGTTTTAATGTTAAAAATATCCTGCTTTTTAATTTTCTTCATTCTTACCTTTAATTTTATATAGTTGTTTTTAATTTATGATTTAACTTTTTATTACATGATTTTTATTTCTATGACTTTTTCTTCTTTTATTGTAAACATATTTAATTTTCCCTTTACCCTTTATGTTTTGTGGACATTTCCCATTCTTTTAAAATACTTTTAAAGGTTTACTTTACCTTAGTTCTAAAAGAGAATAATTTTCTATTTTGTCAATTCTTGGTTTTAATACCCAACAAAATTTGTGGCTACAGGGCAAGTCTAAACCCTATAGAGTGGAAATTAGCTGTGATTTCCACTGCCATTTTCCTTATAGATTTATATCTCTTTCATATTTTCTTGTGGTATGTGAACCTCTGAATTCCATTTCCTTATTATCAGGACTATGGAAATATATTGACTATAACAGAAATAGTTGCAATAAAATTTTTAAGGAGAATGATAGTACCTTTACTACAAAATTGTGATTCACTAAATAACAAAGTCCAAAGGCTTTAACCTTCCATTGCACAGACTACTAGTAACCACTCTCATTTTCTGAACAGTAAAATTTTGAATCCATAAAAATATTTATCTCAGGTGCATCAAAACTTGCCTTAAATTTTGATGAACTAACACATTAGCCGTCTAGATAGCTTATTCTTTTAAGATGGCTGAAAACAGTGTGAACAAAATAAGAGGTATTTTGTTAAATGTTAAAATGCTGTCCGTAGTGGTATAACTGTTTATCATTCTTTCCTCTTTTTGCTAATAACAGAATCCCCTTTTTCCTTTTATGAACTTATCTTCCACCATCTAGGAGGGCTGTTTGTCACATGAATTCATTTCCAGCACAGGAATAGGGTTGTAGCCCAGGGGGCCAATCAAAGTATCTTACTGGATACGGTGATTAATATGGGAGTGGTGCATGACCCACAAAGGGACAATCAGGGATTGATAGAGATCCTCACAGAAGCCTTTACCTGTGATCATCTTCACTGAGTATGAGTAATAGATTAGCCTGGAGCTGTCAGGGACTGTTTGTGTCACCATGTAGAGACAGAGAAAGTTGAGGGGGGAGGGGGGAGTGTGGAGGGAGGAAGGGAACTCAGTCCTTTTATAAATCATTTGAATACCCCTGCCTGGTCATGCCTGATTTATCCATGGATGTTCCAGTTATATGGCCCAATAAATCATGTCTCTCTTTGGTAAGTTTGAGTTGCATTCTGTCACGTGGTAGCAAAAAAGCTCTGAAGATAAATTGTCTAATATCATGAATATCTTCCTGTGGCAGTACTTATATTTTCACCCTATTATTTTAAAAGGCTATATAATATTTCATTGTACAAATATATTATAATTTGTTTTACAAGATTCTACTGAAGATTGTTTCCAGGTTTTTTCAAAAATGATAAATCATGCTCTAGTAAATATCCATATATGTGTGCATGTATGTGTAAATATAGTATCAAGATTGTTGGGTCAAATGGATATGTGGGCTTGAATTTTGATGGATCTGGAAAAGTGACATCCGCTCCTTCAAATCTTATACCAATTAATGTTTCTAACAGGAGTATATGAAAGTGCCTGTTCTTGTACATATTCAATATTCTGATTATTTTCCTATCTCAGGGGATAAATCCTGTCTCATTTTTATTAACTTACTTTTTGAGATTATTAAACTTATTAAACTACTTATTTATATATTTTCTTAAATAAAATTATTGAGACAACTTACTTTTTGAGATTATTAGCTGATGAGTAATTAATTAATTTTGCATGGTACTTTTCTATGGCTGTATTTACCTAGCAGTTTAGCCTTGAGTAGTAGCAGAGTAAACTAATCACTCTTCTCACCTGTAAGTTATGATGCTGATCACAAATTATTTACAGGGGAAATAAAGGCAATTAGCATTCATGAAGTCTAATGATCCTCTTCAATAATTTCCAAATTTGTTCCTAACTTTTACCAGAGACATTAAGGAGGCAGAAAGTTTGCTATTATCAATTTCAAATTTTATACCTTCCATTCCTGCTGTTCTGTTGGAGAAGTGAGTAGGTGGTGCCAAGAGTCAACAGGTAAGGAAACAGAAGAAATAAGGGAGCTGGGTTAGGTACAAGCAGTAAGGCAATCCCCCAAATGCTGGGAACTGTCTCAAATTCAGATATACAGAAAATTCAGATTTACATTCAGATATACAGAGTGTGGGTTGGGAAGCAGGTATAAAATAAAATATGAAGGCATTGCAAGTTTCTTATTAATCTGAACCGGAAGTTCTCCAAACAAACAAACAAACAAACAAACAAAACAACTCTACTTTTTACATTTCCAGAAGCAGTTCTCTTACTTGAAAGTTTTCTTTGATCCTTTCAGGGTTAAAGCTTTTAGGAATAACAACCACTCCTCTCTGGATGTTGAAACGCAAAACAACTTGAGCTGCTGTCTTCTTGTACTTTTCCCCCAGTGCGTTTAGAAGTTCATCCCTTAGCAAAGGTGGGGAAGATAGACTCACCCTTAAAAAAAAAAAAAAAATCAAAACCTGCATCATATTTAGCTCAAATAAGAACAGATGGTTAGTCAATCACCCTCCTCCTCTGTCTCCCCATCCACCTGGTCACCTACCAGGACACTTGAGGTCCCCTGTAACCAATTTCTCAGAGTGCAGAGCACTCAGTGAAGAATTGCTTTTAGCATGAAAAGATCAAGATTTTATATGTCAGTTACATTTCAATAAAATGAATAAATGGATAAATAAAAAGAAAAGATCAAGAGAGGCAAATTGAAGGGGTGCCTGGGTGGCTCAGTTGTTAAGCGTCTGCCTTTGGCTCAGGTCATGATCCCAGAGTCCTGGGATCGAGCCCCGCATCGGGCTCCCTGCTCAGCGGGAAGCCTGCTTCTCCCTCTCCCACTCCCCTTGCTTGTGTTCCCTCTCTCACTGTGTCTCTCTCTGTCAAATAAATAAAATCTTTAAAAAAAAAAAAGAGAGGCAAATTGATAGAGCTTCCTCTTTCAGAGGGTAAATAATATTTCTTTGCGGGTTTCAGAGAGAGAACTGAGTTGGAAGTAGGCATGCAGGGGAAGGCAGGAAAACCAAAGTGGAAGAAACAGAGGCACAACTCTTAGAGTCATCTTCATGTAGAAAAATTTCTACCTAAGTCTGTGGAACACATCACAGCAGAAGTGAATACAGAGATAAAAAAATTCTAAATTTTCAGGATATGGTCATGGAGACTCTTTGTCAAATATACCTAAACTAACATTTATTGAGCATTTCCTATGTTTCAGGCACTGTTAGGTAATTTATACATACAGTATAATCAATTCTTATACCACCTTTGTGAGGAAGGTTTCATTAGCTCCAACTTGTATATATAGAGAATGGCTCGAAAAGATTGTTACTTTCTTAAAATCACAGAGCCATGTAGTCATGCCAATCAAGTAACTCACATTAGTCTCATACTCTATACCAAAGGAAACACTGCTGAAGAGACATACAGCATTGCTTACCAGTTTGGATTCCTAGAGGTCCCCAAAGGGCTGTATGCAATAATGACAATGTCATGTTGTTGGCAAAATTTCAAGAGTTTTGGCTGGGTGAAATATGGATGGCACTCAACCTACATGGTTGCATTGGAGAGCAGAGCACAAAATTAAAGCCTTGTAGGGAATGCAGTTTTTACACAGATTTTAAAAAGTTTTTTGATAAAACCCATTTACAAGTATTATGGATAATGAGGCAAATGCTAAATATTGTTCCTAACAAGGAAGTTTTCATTGTTTATTGGTGAGATTAATTAAAACAAGGTTAGTGAGGTCACCATCTGTGGAGTAATTCTAAAATAAGTGGGAGCAAATTCAATTTCGTAAAGTTATCATAGTTTAAAACTTCGAGGGAACAAACTTAATTATTTACAGTCACCATTCCAGCGAATACAATTTTCTATAACAAAAAAAGTCTCAAGGTTCAGATTACAGTCTTCGTAAATAGAAATGACATGTTGCAGAAGCTCTCTCTCTGTAGCTATCAAGTATCTAAGAATAATTTCACAAGGGGTAGAGCATGTATAACATGAAATCTAAAGATGAATTTTGTCGTTTTGGCCGAGAGTTCTTTACACCACCCGGTGCAGGCCTACGTTCATCTTTAGTATCTTATAACTGGCAAGATTCCTGCACTAAAAATACTTGTGTCACAAAGTTCTTCTCAAAGTTTCTTCTTAATCACTATGGTAATTTTTGACCTATGCTTTTCTTACCTTTTTAAATTAAAATCAACCAAGGCTGAATTAAAATAATTGAAACATATATTTATTATCCCATTGTCTGGAATAGTGAGTATTTGATGAGTTTTGTTTCTAGAAGGCACAAGGATATGCTACTGATGAAGTGGCGAAGGTAAACTGAGCCTCTTCATGGTGGGTCTTCTTTCTGTTCTCTAATTTGACATACTTTTTTTTCCCTGATATAATCTTGTTCCCTTACCCTAAGAAACACTTGTGGGATTTCTTCCCCTTGGAACATTTCTTAAATAATTCTAGAAAGTAACACACAGACTAAAATAAGGCAGGAATCACACTTCTTAGTGTTTCCTTCCTTTACCCTCTCCAACTTCCAACATCGCTCTCTACTTTTTCAATTCCAATCTTGTCTATTATTGGTAGACGAGTCTCTCCAAAACATGTATTTTATCACGTCATTCCACTGCTTAGAAACTAAGTATGAATTCCTTACTTTAATGCCCTCCTGTTCATTCCAAACACAACATTTCATTTTCCCACAAGGGCTCCTTTCTAATCAGATTGGCGTGCTGTTGCTTGTCTCTGGCCTATTAAATATGTAGAAGTATGTATGTATATATCTGTATGTATATATGTGCGTGTTTATATACACATCAAACAGTTTTATAACCTACCCTTTGAAAAAGGACTTCATATGGCTTGTGACAAAAGGTATGAGTAATAAGGCTATTACAATTAGAAATAAAACAAATAGATATGCACATATCTGTGACTGAAATTTAGGACTATATAGAGAGTTGCCCTGGGCAACATACTAGAAACATCTGCTCGACAAAAGCTTTTGAGTTAACATATAAACTCAACAACATAACTTAAAATAATATAATATAAATCTTTGCTTAGACAGTTGTTGGGTAAAAATTCCAGGGCATATCACTAAAGGGACAACCAGTGAGGGAAATTCTGGGGGTGGGAGTGGATAAGCTAATAAGATCCAAATGCATATGAACTCACAGAGAACCATATTCCTTCTTTTCAGAGCATTTATCTCAGTTTCTAATTATCAATAGATTTTGTGATTGTTTGATTAATGTGTGCTCCCCACTAGACAGCTAGTGCTCCAAGAGGAAGGGTTGTGTCTGTCTTTAGTCACGTATGCATGCCTAGAACCTAGCAAAGTGCCTGGCATAAGACAGGTGCTCAATGACTGTTGAATGAAAACATAATGATACAGAGAGGACAAAGTCAGCATCTTAGGAAGCATTACTGATGCTGCAGACTGTTACAGGAGGGGTTTTATAAGGACTGCAGCCTGGTGGGGTCATTTCAGGCTAGTGAATGATCTTTGTTTGGTATGCTGGCACCGGATGCTCAGTTTAAGGTGGAAGGTAGCGATGGTTTCTGTTGTCACAGTACCTTGATGTCATCTTGCCCAGGAACTTGCTAATTTCCCAGGAGAAGCATATCTAAGCACGCTTGCTTCCTTTTTTGCTAGGGACTGGTTATAGCCCTTTGTGGATGGGCCAGTGGAGATGTAGTCTTTACTTTTTCTTGTTTACTATGTAAAATTGACATCATTGACAGTGTCTTGACATGTCTGGGGCTTTTACAACACTATTTGGTAGTGCAGAACTTCAGATATCAAAATCTCACAAGGTGAAGTTAAGCTGGACAGAACCTGTGAAGGAAGACATTAACCCCATCCTGTGTCTTTCTGTAAAAAACGTGTTGAATTTTCACTGCATTAAATCAAACTCAAAAAATATGTTTTGATTCCTAAATCAGGACACCTGGGATTTAGGCATAGTGAATAGGGTTAGGAAAAACTGAAGAATTTGAAAATCTTTCCTTTCTCCCCACCTCCCTCCCTTCATTTGTTAGTAGAGTTAGGTGTGTGAGATTAAATAGCCTGAGGTAGATCCACAGTCTCCTTTGAATTAGGAATGGAAAACACTGCTTGACAAATTGCCCACCAGGAAGGCTTTCAGAGAGATTAAGCCAGGGATGGAGCCTGGAGACACATTTGTTTAGATAGACATCATGGGTAGTACTAAGGAAGCTTGGAATGCTCAGGCTCTGAGAATGAGTATAGAGTGCCCTTGTTCATAAAGTCTATGTGCCCTTGTTCATAAAGTTTATGTGCCCTTGTTCATAAAGTCTATGAAAAAATATAAAAATCTGCAAATTATACTTTAGATTTATTCTAATGGGAAAATTAGTTTTTAAATATGTGAATTTTGAATTTTGCAAGGTCTTCAGGTATGTACTCCTTATATATAAAATATGCCCACCCTCTATAAGGCCCACAATATGTCATCATGTTCCTGGACTGAAAGCTGTTTGAATGTGGGCACGGAAAGCTGCTCATTTTGTGTCTCTGGAGTAGAGGTAGTCCTACCCAGGGCACAGGGTAATGGCTGGTGGCCAGTAGACCTGCACTTGGATCTGTACCATCTCTAGAATATTGGTATATTCACCATGAAGTAAATGAACAAGCTTGGGATATGATTTTCCGATATGTCTTGTTTCCCTTGCAGGGTACATTTGTGAAGCTATTCATGATTCTTGTGCCAACATATCAGGGTATTTCCTCCTTGGCATGAGGAGACACACTGTCAAATTCGTATTCCATTTTTCATTCTGAGGTCAAAAATCTCCATCCTCCTTTGTATATTTGAAAGAAGAAACATGTGTCATTTTAACTTTTTATAACAAAATATTATTCTTGGGGGTGCAGGAGAAGGACGTGCTGGTGAGGTTAGAGTAGGAATAAAGGGATAGATTGAGATCAGTTAGGAAGTCAAGGGTTGTTGCTATCTGCTCCTTAGAGCATATGGTATAGTGTTGGCTTAGGTGTCAATTAGGAAGTAATACTTCAAATATATAGCAACACGTTTATTTTAGCTGGCTATTGTCATGATAGGTAATAATTCATTCTTTCTGTTATGAACTCAAGACAGTTTTGAGTTACTAAAAACAATGAATCAAGCAAACAAATCAACCATAACTCCAATACGTGAATATTTACCCTAAGAATATTTTTTTAATGTAGCTTCTTAGTGTTTTATGAAGTAGGGTGAAGAGAGTATCATTATCCCCATTTAACAAGGTGGGTAACAGTATTTTGTTGTGATTATAAAAGTAACATATGCTCGTTACAGAAGATTTGGAAAATACAGGAAAGCATAAAGAAGAAAACAAAATTCACTTGTCATTCATAGCCAGAGATAGCCACAGTTAGTATTTTGATATATTTCTTTCTAATATTTTTTCTATGCATGTTTTAAAATAATACATTCACATCAATACTGAATTACATTTTGTATCCTGGTTTTTCCCCTTAATATCATGGCCATTGCTCTTTTGCTCAAAAATGATACAAGAACATCTTTTATTAAGATTTTACATTACATGAGTTTTATAATTTATTTAAATATTCCCCCAATTTTTCATATTTGTGTTGTTTCCTTTCCATTTTTTTTGGCCTTTATAAACAGTACTGTGATAAATACACATAAAGGCTTTCAGATTTTTTTTTTTTTCACAAGGATAAATTCTTAGGAATATAAGACTGTGAACATTTTTTAAGGCTCTTGACACTTATTGCCAAATTGCTTTCCAGTAAGGCTGAACAAATTTGTACTTTCCAGCACTTTATCACTTGCTTATATGGAACATTATATTAAAAAATAAAACAAAAGCTTTGCTAATTTGATATACAGTGCGAAATAATACTTAAATTTAAATTTCTGTAATTACTAGTGCAGTTGAACATTTTTCATATGTTTACTAGTCTTGCAATTTGTCTTCTCGAATTTCTGTTCACAGTTCTTTTGCTCACTTTTCTGTTGAGCCTTAGTGTTTTATCTTTGAATTTTTCATTAATTTTTATTAGGGTTTTAATTCATAAGGATATGATCCCCCTCTTCTATTATATTTAAACTATAATTATCCATTTTTTGCTCTTTGTTTCTAATATTTTAGAATTTAATGTTTTTATGCTATTAAATATGTCAATTTCTTTTGTAATTTTCCCATGGCTTCATTTTCTATCTATAGCTCTAGAAAACTAAAATCGTTTTGTAGTATGCACAAGGGACTTCCTCTTTCTTCTTTAACCCCTGATTGAAGAGATACTAGGAGTAGGACATGAGGCAAAGATCTGTATTTGTTTCTACATAACTAGCCATTTCCTCCACACTATTTACTGAAAAATTCATCCCTTTGCCATTAGTTTGTGTTATTGTTTCTACATTAAGTTTTTATTACACTTGGGCCTGTTTCTAAGATATTTCTTATTTTCTATTAATTTGTATGTTGGTTCTTACACTAATCTTACATAATTTTAAGTGCTCTGTATATCTTAATATCTGGCAGATCTAGTTCCTCCTCATTATTTTTCTTCAAAAAATTTTTTGGATTATTTTTGCTTGGATTTGAACTTGCAAATCTTTTTTTAAGAGACATAAATTGAGAGGTGTCAAAAGACTTGTTCTCAGGGTCTTATAATGAGATATATGTAGAGTGACCACAAGATTTCTGACTCCTAGTCCAGGGTTCTCCTGTTAAGTAAATATTGGAATCTCCCCCTCCCCTCACAATCCCCCTCTCACCTCCCACCTCCCATCAAACTGTACCTGGTTGCTGACTGGCTTATATTTGAGTCCTGGTTTGTTCAAGATGAGCTCTAGCTGCCTGCGGTTAAAATTGGATACTCCAAGAGATTTCACCAAGCCAGCATCTTTGCAAGCTTCTAAAGCCTGTTGAGGAAAGGTCAAGGGGTTAAGAAAAAAGCCTCAAAACAAATGATAATGTTTATGAGGGTGACTATGAATCTTTAAGAAGGAAAGTCCTTGGTATATTAATAGGCATTCTGTGAAGAAAAAAAAAGTGAGAGAGGCAAGAATTCTATAATTGAATTAGTGTGGGAAATATTGTACAGCGTATCTTCCCCTAGCATTTTCACAATGTATACCAGTCCCTTAAGAATGATCTTATTTCTTGAAATCTGTTGAGATTTGCTTTATAGCATGGTACCTGATCCATTTTTATAAATGTCTGGGGTGTGTGAATATGTATATTTCCTTTTATTAGATATAAATCTCTCCTCTTGCTCTGTACCTCTCTCTCATGCATATATATATGTATATATATGTACATACATATATAAACACACACACATTATATGCAAAATTAGGTCTAGCTTTTCCTGGCTTCTCAATAATTTAAAGGACTATGTCAGAAATTTCCCACTATATTAGAAGACTTTATCAATGTCTTCTTATAGTTTATTGACTTTTGCTTTATATATTTTGAAGATATTTTATATGGTACATATGTGTTTAAAATTGGTGTATTTTCTTGGTAATTTGAATCTTTTATCATTATGCTATTTATTCTTCCCTATAAATTTTAGAATCAGCTTTTCAATTTCTTTTGGTATTTTGACTGGGATTCCATTGAGTCTTTCAATCAGTTTGGGGAAAATTAACAACTTAATGTATTCAGTCTTTCTATCAAAGAACATGATATATCTCTCAACTTATTTAAAGTTTGAAAAATTGCTCTCAGTAGTGGTACCTGGCTGGCTTGGTAGAGCATGTAACTCTTGATCTTGGGGCTGTGAGTTCAAGCCCCACATTGAGCATAGAGATTACTTAAAAATAAATTGTTCTCAGTAATGTATCACATAGTTTTTACTGTTTAAATCTTGCACTGATTTTGTTAAATTTATCTCTAAATACTTAATATCATTTTTAAAAAATTCAATTTCCAATTGTGTGTTGCTAACATATACTTTATATATAAATACAATTTTTATTTCTTGTCCTATGGGTTATTTACATGTATGCTTTTTAGTTTCCAAATATTTGATGGTTTATCAGATTGATTTTTGTTATTGACTTCAAATTTAATTCTAATTTTATCAGACAGACTTTGCATAAAGAATATTATTAAATGTATTGAGTTTTTTTTCATGTCTCAGGCAATGGACTATTTTGTTAAATGTTCTATGTGCACTTGAAAAATAGCATTTTGTTATAGTTTGTGAAGTATCTATAAATGTCAGTTATCAAGCTGGTTGATAATGTTCATATCTCTTCTATAGATTTCCATCTACTTATCTCAATTATTGAGAGAGAGGTTTTGAAATCTTTGACTATAATTGTATCTCTTTCTCTTTTCAGTTCTCTTCATTTAAGCTTCATGTATTTTGGAGTTCTGTTATTAAGTGCATAGATGTTTAGGATTGATCTCTTCATTATTATAAAATTTTGCTCTGAAATCTTTGCTGATATTAAAATAGCTACTCCAGCTTTCTTTTGATTACCATCAGCCTAGTATATCTTTTTTATCCTTTAAATTTTTTTTCTTAACCTTTTACTTCTAGCCTATTTGTGTCTTTTTATTTAAAATGGATTTCTTTAATATATATAGTGGCATTTTGCTTTTTATCTATTCTCATAACCTCTGCCTTTTAACTGAGTTGTTTAGACTATTTACATATATTGTGATTATTAATATAACTGAGTTTAAATCTCTTATCTTGCTCTTTGTTTTCTATTTTTCCCATCTATTCATTTTCCCTCTTCTTTTCCTGTCTTTTTCCTGATTTATTATTGTTTCTTCAATTTTTTTTCTTTATTGTCTTGTTTGCTATACTCAGGAAGTTTTAACATTTTCTCTGTAGTTTGATATTCTGAAATTTCACTGTAATGTATCTAGATAAGGGTTTTCTTTTCTCTTTGGTAATCCATGCCCTTTATCTCTTTTTTTTTCTTCAAATATTACCTCTTTTTCTTTTTTTTTCTGAGACTCCTATTGTATGAATACTAGAAATTCTAATTTTATCCTTTACATCTCTTAGCTTTTCTTTCATATTTAAAAAATTTTCTTGTCCTTTCCTTCTTCATATTGGGTGGTGGGGTTGCTCATCCTGATCTTTCAGTCTGATAGTTTTTCTTTGTCTATTTCCATTCTATTTTTATCCCATTGATTTCACTGTTTTACATTTTTCTAATTATTATTTTTGCTTGTTTTTTAAATAATGTACTCTTGTTCTTGTTTCATATCACTAACACCTTATCTCCTTGAATATATTAATTGGCTAAAAAAGTTAAAAATTCTTGGTCCTCTATTCTGTTTATGCTTGGATCTCTAATTAAGATATGATGTTTCTTTGTAAAATAAATGCCTTGTAATTTGGGGCTGTGAACACATTTTTTTCCCTGGGGATACAGGCTATGCTATAGGGCAGTCCCTTGGAAAGGAACCCCAGACTCCAAACCTAGTCATCTACAATGAGGTCAGGAATGAGTGTATGGTCTCTTGGGTGGAGAGCCCCAGGCATCAGAAAACCCAATCAATGCTTCCTCACCCCTCAAAACAACTCCACAATTCAGATAATCAGCTATAACTACAAGGGGGATGTCCATTAGAAAGAGGTACTTGTTAGAATGTAATTTCCCAGCCTTTGGAGTTTGGAATGGGAGAGGGAGGGAAACAACTGCCAGAGGTCAGATAGTAACTCATGTTTTTCTCAGCCTCTCACAAGTGCAGGATTTCAGTGCTACTCTGATTTGATTCCTGAAGACATCTGAACATGAGTCTTACATTTCTGCATGTGTGGAGCAGACAATATTTGTTCCAAGGCTATAGCAGGAGAGAAGAAAAAGCCAAAAGAACTCTAAGGTCCTCTCCTATGTTATCCTCTTATAACTTATTAGGCTGCCTTCTACTCTAGGTAAAAGCGGCCATATTACCTCATAAAGAAACCAGTTCAAAATATCTGTACCCCTCACCCCCAACATGAATCCATACAGGTTTTCTCATTACTTCCCCATCACTTTCCTAATCTTATGATCTTGGGGAAGGAGCCAACAGCTTGCTCAAAATTGGAACCAGAATTATTGTTTCAGTTTTTCACGTATCATTTTGTTTCTTTTAAACATCATATTAATGATTTTTATAAATTCAATTTGAGAAACTTCAAAAATTTGTGAATTTGTCACATTTATATATTTTTATTTACAGTTACATTAGAATTTATTTCCTTTCTTTTTCTTTCTACACTTCTTTCTCCTTTGGCATTCTTCTTTTCCATCAAAACAAAATCAAGAATTTTTCAGTGCAGAGAAGTCGGAATTTTACACATCTTTGGTTATGGTTAAAAATACCTGTTTCGAAATACCTTTCCATTAGGAGTAAAGGCCGCATCTTTCCATAAACTGAACAGGAAAAACAGTTTAAAAATACAGTCTTCAAGAAAAGAGGCCCATTTAAACTTACCTCCCAAGTGGCACACAGATTTGACTTGTGATATAACCATTTGCCATTCTCATCTTTAGGATAGATTTCATCTCCAGGCTACAAAAGAAAATGAACATAACTTATTTTATTTATATCTGGGAATTAAAATTATGGAATTTGAGTTGTCATTATGCCATATATCCTGGCCCTGGGAAAGCAATTCAATTTTAATTATTTATATATTTACATATAATAAATATGACACATTAATTTCATTATCTCATCCTGGCATTCATTTTCCTTTATTTATTGACAGATTATTATTGTTCTTAAACCATGAAGTTCTGTCATAATGAAAGGAATCTGTTCAACAGCCCCCCACCCTGACCCCAGCCATACTTAGACACAAAACTCACAGGTGTCTGTACTTTGCCCTAACTCTGTTTTTCTAGGTCATTTTTGGAAAGTAGACCCCAACTACAAAACATATTCTTCTCTAGCCTGACCACAACCCACATCCTGGAAGAGCCCTGGACAGAGCCCCTTGAAAAACCTGCCATCTCTTGTTCTACCTGGCCAAGAGTTGACCCCCTCCCCACCCTCCCACCCCCACCCATGGGTACAGCTATAACCCTCTCACATCCTTCAAAACCCCTTAAAAGGCCCAGCCTAACAGAAACTCGGGGCTGACACTTCTCTGGATATCTGGCCCCTCTCCTCCATTGGAGATTGAATAAACACTGTCCTGTTTATTGCTCTACTCTTTGCACAATTCTTTGCCACCCTCATCACCAGCCACTCTAACAATAACAAAATCACTCATAAATAAACAGTAGAAGTTGAGAATTAGGACTTTTAGGTTCAGTGTTTTGACCTAACCCTAACCCTTGCCAAAGTTGAGAACAGCAAATTTCTTACTCTGATAAGAAACCAAAGATCATCATTAAGGGTGAGAGGAAGTTCTCCAGCTAAGAAAAGTGTAGCTAATGAATGGAACACTTCCTAAGTATAAGGGAAAACTCAGCACATTACTTCTTAGTTCTGACTAATCTGCTCTGTGGTTCTCTTCTTTCCCTTTCCAGCCCTCCAGGAGTTTAGCATCTGTTTTTCTACTTCACAAATTGTTTCAGTATCAAACCTAGTTTTTGGGTGATCCTTTTCCAACTAAGACTGACCATTGGTTTTCAGATTTTTCCTTTCTCACTATATCTAAAAATGGGACCCATCTGTTACGGGCTTGGAGATGGCGGGATAGAGAGAAATAAAGATGATTTCTAGGCTCCTTGGTTGGCTGGTGGTGATCATTCCCTGAGTTTAGGCTAGCCATCAAGAGTTTTGTTTTGAATATTTTGAGACTGAAATGGCAATTAGACATTCACTGGGTATGTGAGGAGGCAATTAACAGAGAAGTCTGAGAGAGGCTCGGAGAGCTTGACTGCAGACAAATTTGGGAGTCCTCAGCATATAAAGTGGTATTCAATCCATGCAACTGATCACATTTAGAGAAGGTGCGGCCCAGTAAGACAATATTGAGGATAGAGTACTGGGCATTATGACATTTGGAGGTTGACAGGGAAGAAGCTGTCAAAGATCTTGAGAGGGTGATATCATAGAACCATGAGCTGAAAATGTTTAAAGAAAAAGGTAGTAGTCACCTGTATTGAAAGAGATCAAATAATATGGGGACAAAGTGTCTTTTAGATTTGGATGACAGGATGGAAGTCTGTAGGCCTTGATAATAGGAATTCTTTGTTGAAAATTAAGCAACTGGACAAAATCACTTATACTCTTAAAAATTTAAAAAATTTTTCCTTCTGTCATCTCACTTGAATGAAACTTCTTCCTGGTGATAATATTTTCTCCATTGTCCTTTTTAGTGCAAACAATTTCTTCTCAATTCCTCCTATCTCACTGAGAACAGGAAAAGGGCTCCTTTCTCCTCAATGCCCCATAATCATTCATGTTAATTACCCTTTCTATCTCTGATTTCTAAGCTCTTTGACCTTCTCAACACTTATGACCCACATTTTCACTCCAGTCTTTCTCTATATTTCTTACCTTTTGTATTTCCTAGTTTTACTTCTGTTCTGAAGTGCCTTTATGCCTCCATTATGAACTCTGTTAAATAATTTTTACTTCTCCAGATTTTAATTAAGTCCTTATCAAGTCTGCACCCATGTTAAATATTTCTATGATGCCTCCCTTAAGCTTCTGCTGTGTCTACTTTACTAATCCATTCATTCTGATAAACCCATTGTCTTTGTCCTCTATTCCTGCTCCTTACTGTAATACCTTGCTAGAAAAATAATCCAACCCTCTAGAAACCCATGCTATTGACTCTCATTCCTGCTCAGCAGTAACTTCATTCATCTTTTAAAAATGTCTTATTGTGGGGCGCTTGGGTGGTGGAATCGGTCAAATGTCAGACTCTTGGTTTCAGCTCAGGTCATGATCACAGGGTCCTGGGATGGAGCCCCGAGTCCAGTTCCACATGGAGTCTGCTTGAGATTCTCTCTCCTTCCCCCTCTGTTCCCCCCCACAACTCATGCTCTCTGTCTCTCTCAAATAAATAAATCTTTTAAAAAATTCCTTAAAGATGTTTTATTGTGATTTTTTGTATTTTGTTGTTCTAAAATTGTGTCTGCTTGTTAACTTGACATTTAAAAAAATATTTCAGTGCTAAAATATTTTAGCAAGAAAGATTTCTTGTTAAAAAAAATCATGAGATTCAAAAAG
The DNA here is from genome assembly GCF_004348235.1 of Phoca vitulina. Lineage (NCBI taxonomy): Eukaryota > Metazoa > Chordata > Mammalia > Carnivora > Phocidae > Phoca > Phoca vitulina. The sequence goes on from NW_022589707.1 coordinate 8,935,371, forward strand.
CATGTGATATTTTGGCTTCAAAGATTGATTTCTCAATTATAGGAATTATAGGTTCATGTGTGAAGTAATGTCATTAGAGTGTGTCATTTCTCACCGTTAAAAGTTTTACTGTCTCTCTGCATCCTTGAGCCTTGATTCCACCCAAGAATAGGAGTGGAAATTCTCTGTTTACCTTTCCCAAAAAGATTTTACAAATCATTGGTCAGTCACAGAGAAGTAAATTTCATTTTCTCACTTTTAGATATAGGCTCTTTCCAAATCTTTAAGACTTAGCTTAGAAATCTACCATTGGAACACGAGTGAAGTTAGTTGTGTGAGGATGAGGGCTGAGGTTATAACTCCCAAGAACCTGAAATATAAAAAATCACTATAGTTTACAGGGTATTGGGATTGCTAGATTTGGGAGGACAAGTATGGGGGTTGGCATCTGGGAACCCACCATCTGGTCCCATTCTAATGGAATTTAAATCTGAGTGAGTTACTTCCTTGTTTGGGTCCTCAACTTTCTCTTCTGTGAAATTAGGTTATTGGGATATCTTATTACTAAGGTTCCCTTCCACCTAAACATTTCAGAATATTATCTTTCATTTATTATCTATAAAATGTTAGACTGTGCCAGTAATGTCACATATGTAATTTTATGAGTCCTCACAACAAGGTAGTTGCTATTGTCTCCATTTTACTGATCATGAAATTGAAGTCCAGAAAGAACCAAAAAAAAAAAAGAAAAAGAAAAGAAAAGAAAGATCAAAGTGACTATTGCTAGTAAGCAATAAAGCTGAAAGTCAGTTCCTCTTCTGTGTGACTCCAAAGCCCATACAGACTTTTTCCACTGCACCATGTTTAGGTGATATGGAAAGAGATCAGGTAATAACCTGACCAGGTCATCTGGCTTGTATGTGACACAGCTGGGACTCAAACTAGGCAGCTTGCCTCTGGAGCCCATGCTCCTTACCACTATGCTTAGTGGCCTCTAATCAATTACAGTAGAAATCTGTTATTTTGTTTTCTATCATACCTATGCTGTCTCCTCTGGAGGAGCTCTTTCCATGTTGTTTGGGTGGGCTGACCCAGCTCTTATTCTTGGTCATAGATGTCAGTCAGTCACCCATTTGGCCCTGAGCAAAGATTAGTCGGGAATAGGTACAAGACCAAAGGAAGGCTAGTCAGTATTTCTCCAGAGGTTTAATACATGGTCTCTCTTTGAATTCTCATGTTGTGTTGACAGTGTAGGCTTGGCATGTCAATGGCCATTTTGCCATCATATAGAGAAGGATTTTTGAGAAGGAAGCCAACCAAAACAGAGATAAAGGGCCAGTTTCATTGTTTGACCTTCTGGATCCAGCTGTGCCTGAATTAGATAGCCCTTGGAATTCTTAACTCCCTTTCTAGCTAACAACAATTTGAGTTGGATTTCTGCCATTTATAACAAGTTCTGACTAATACAAAGATGTTGGGGTATGGCGAGTAATGGGTCAAAAATGGGAAATTGGTTAGGTCAATATGGGATTGTGGACAGTGAGAAGTATCCTGCCTCCAGCTGAGAATTGGCAATCCTTGGTCTGCAATAGCATAGAATAGAATAGCATAGAATTTTTGCTTTGTTCTGTCTTGAGACTCAGACAAATGGGCCTACTAATGTTGGAGCTTTAGGGGACTTAGTAGAAAACCACCGGGTATTAGAATTTGTTGGCCATTTTTGCAGTCATCAGGTAGGTCTTGAAGAAAGATGTGTTTGTTGCTACTGCGCTTGTAAGATGAGAGATAAGATGCTATTTTGCTAAAATGGGTACTCTGTACTTTTGGATGTCATCCAAGATGACAGAAGTTCAGATCTAAGCCTTCTGGAGATAGAAAAGTTAGTGATAGCCAAGGCAAGAAGGTAAAAATCCTAGAAGGAAGTAATATTGGACTTTAGGAGAATTCTGGTTGTGTCTGAAGACAAGATCTCAGACCACAGATGCCCTACTGGACAAAGGTGCACCATCCAATGAGATGCAGACTGGGTACAAGGAACACATTAGCTGTGCCTGCCTGTTTGATATTATTTCAAGTCAGATGGAGGTCAGTAAGCTGAAGATGGAGCAGATGAGTAAAACAAGGAAGTTCTTTACTAAGAGACAGAAACCATAGGCCACAGGTTAGATATAGGAAATGTGACCCTATTAGATTTCTAGTTTTAATTACTCATTCATGGACCTGACTGAACGTGAATTTACTGAAAGCCTATTACATTTTAAGGGATATTGCCTTATCCATGAAATCTCAATCTGACCATAAAAGCCTATGATTACCAAGGCCATTGTGAAGCCCCCAAACCTATATCTACATGAAGTAGGAGGCAAAAGGGCAATCTTTCCCAAAGTCCATCTTGGATGTGACCACAGAGGAGAGCCAACAAGGAAAGTGTTTCCAGAGAACAGAACAGGGGAAGCCAGGTTGGCTGCATAAAAGAATTCTGGCCACTGTACAATGGCAGAGTCTTTGTTCTTCATGACTAGCAGCGGGATCTGATTTACCTTGTGGACAAGTGGCCAATTTTATTTTTCAGTCTCTCCTACCCTCAATGAAATTTTAAAACAGTGACTGTTCTTTAGCAGTGTATATACAGGTGTGTTGTGGGTGGTTAAATTAACAAGTCCATAGACTGAGAAAGTTCAAAGAAGGAGTGAATTTGAACTAGAGGAATAGATATCACATAGATGCCCTGATCTTGGATCTGGCTCCAAAAACCCGACTATTCTTTGGGTTATTTCTTTTTGGAGGAGGTGGAGGGTGAGTAAGTTTTCAGTTGTATATATTATGTTGCATTATGTTCTGCAGGGACATTTTCATGACTGTGTGAACAGGAAGAAGGGTTTGTCTGAATGCCAGGTAACTAAAATGTAGAGTACAGGTAGGGAACTACATGGCGGTTTGATGGAGAGACAACTATAATTGTAAAGACCAGACATAATAGCAGGTGCATTGGATTATGAATCAAGAAGCTAGGGTTCCAGGCCTGAGTCTGTTACACATAATCTTTATAGACATTTGTTGGGGTTGGTCAGTACTATCTGATTTATAGCAACAAAACACCTTAACACTCTATGGTGATAAGTAATAAACTAGCTTCATAGCTTCACATGCACAGCTACAGGCTCATGGTTGACAAAGAGCAGAGACCTAACCTTTAGGCATCTGAACTGACCTTGAAAGCCATGGGTATTTCAATGATGTAAAGATCCACATAATCTAGCTGAAGGGTATTAAGTGTCTTCTCCAGGGTTGGACGGACCATCTCTGGGTCATGCCTTGTAGCCCACAGCTGAAAGAATAAAAAGGTGATAGTTAACTAACATCTACACTTTTTTTTTTTTTTATAATAATGAAGCCCTTTATTCTTAACAAAGCACTCATATACATTATTCACTCATTTCATTTTACAAAAATATCTTTATGCTGCAGTGTCATCTGGGTATAGGATGAGCTCATATAACTCTTGACACCTGGAGTATACTTTATCCAAAAATAGTACCAGAGACTTGCAGATCCACTTGAAGCACAGAGTACCTAGGTCGGTGACAAAGTTTTGCCCTGCTCCCTGATAACTTCTGAACTGACCCTCAGCACTTTCACTTCTCCTCATTGTGTAGATAGGGAACATGTATCTGACTAGCTGGTTGGGCTTAGTGCTTTATTTTCATGACACTCTGATAAAAGATGTGCGTTAGTGGAACAAGAAATATGGTTGTGGGAGTGAATTCACTGGATCCTTCACCTTGTGACAGGGGGTGCAGAAGTTGGTGAAACTTTAAATTATTGCAAATGTTTAGATTTTCTGTTCCTTTGTTCTCATTTGGTCCTACTCAGACCCCAGGGAAATTCTGTCAGTTTTTACTAAGAAATTACTGGCTATCTGGCTAAACTGGTAATGTCACCAAAATAGTGGTGTGGAAGACACAGTCTGGTCCTCTCCAATAAAGGTCAATAATTTGACAGCTATCCACAGATGAAAATGGGGAGATGGTCAAACAGTACAAACTTTCAGTGATAAGATGAATAAATTCTGGGGATCTAATATAAAACATGGTGATTATAGTTAACACTACTATATCATATATTTGAAAGTTGCTAAGAGAATAGATCTTAAATGTCCTCACCACAAAAAGGAAATGGTAATTATGTGATATGATGGAGGTGTTAGCTAACACTATGGTGGTGATCATTTTGCAATCCATAAGTGTATCAAATCAACATGGTGCACACCTTAAGTTTACAAAATGTTATATGTCAATTATACCTCAATGAAGCTGGAAAAAATAAAATAAACTTGGCTTAACAAAAAAAAAAAACAGAAAGAAAATGAAATTACTCAATCTGTAAAGTGTTAGGTAATGAAAAATTAAGGCTTAGGTTGTCGGACTAGAGCATGTGTACCCTCAAGGTCTCTAAAGCATAGGGTACTGAAGGATCCTCAGAACTTTGGGATAAGTTAATACATCTTCTTGGAGCATCAAATTTGTTCAAAGTGTTTTTGGGGAAAAAGTTTACATTTCTGTACCCTTTTTGTCACAAGGGCAAGCAAAATTGGTAAAATTTGATTTTTCTCTATGTTGGACAATAATTTTTTTTCTTGCCTTAAATTCAAAAAGAATAGACAACAATGTGGAAAGAGTGTGGAAAAATGTGTTTTTGTCATTACTGTGGGACCCTTTGGTGTGTTATTGCTGCCATCCCATCTAGCTGAAAATTCTGTTTTATACATTTTAATTTATTTTTATTCAACAAACACATATAGTCCTGGCTCTGTGCCAGGTACTATGTTTAAGTGCTTTGTAAATGTTAACTCATAGCAACTTTATGAAATAGATGACTTAATTTGGTTCCATTTTTCCAATATGATAGATATTGCAACAGTGTTAACTGTTTACCAGGGGAGATAAGAAAAGTTTTTTGGTTTGTTTTTCTTCGTGGTAACTTAAAAACCCAATTTTTACATTGAAACAAAATGAAACAAATGAGAATATATTATGGGGGGGAAATGTAAAAGTCTGAAAAAATTTTAGGATAAGACATAAATCTTTAAAAATATTTCTCGCTTCAGGCAGGCTGCTTTGGCCTACGTTCTCAGGATCTGAGTTCAAGATTATTCTTCACCAGAAACATTTTGGGAGCACCAGGTTAAGGTTTGGTGTTTACTCTAAGGAGAGACTGTAATAATAAAATCTTAAGGAATAAAAATTGTAAAGCTATAATAAAGTAAAAATCTTCAGGCTGATATTTTGGGGTAGTGGTTATATGTGGCCCCTTGGAATCATAATCCATAAGTGGCTGGAGACCTGGGGAACCACAAACTCCTAGGGAGCTTGGCAAGGAGCCTGAGTGGGGAGCTGGGAGGAGGGGGGTGCCTGGGGGAGTGAATGAAGTCAGAAACAGTATCTTGGTCTCTTTTAGAACACTCAGGAGAATTGTATTACATGTTTTCCAAAGTTGTACAGCTTTATTTCTGCAAAGCTGTCTATAAATATGCATCCTGTATTTCCACTGGCTTGCATTTTAATCATGATGCTTTATCTTTCTGATTGCTCTTTAGTGGATAGTGATTTCTAATGTTGGAAATTTCATATGCTCAAAAGTAGAGATATAAACAAAATGTCATATATCCACACAATAGAGTATTATTTGGCCATAAAAAAAGAAATGAAATTCTCATATATGCTATAACATTAATGAACCAAGAAAATGTTATACTAAGTGAAAGGAGCTAGATACAAAAGGCCACATGTCATATGATTCGATTTTTCTGAAATGTCCAAAATAAAAAACTATAAAGACAGAAAGCAGATCAGTAGTTGCCAGTGATGGGGGTGGGGGGAGAGAAGGAAAAATGGGAAAAATTGGAGTGATGGAAATATTCTGGAATTAGGTGGTAGTGATGGTTGTGCCACTTTGTGGATACATGAAAAGCCACTGATTTAAACTGATGAATTTTATGGTATGTGAACTGCAGCTCAATAAAAAAATTAGCGATCTGTGGACAAATAGGCATAGAAAAAAAAAAGAAGGCTGCCCTTTTAAAGAAAGCTTTGGCAAATGCTTATGTAATATGAACCACCTCCATCCACCCTCTCTTGCCTCTACTCCCCAATTTTTCTGCTTTGTAGATTTGGCTCTTCCCATATTGTCTTTTTTTTTTTTAATTTTTTTATTGTTATGTTAATCCCCATACATTACATCATTAGTTTTAGATATAGTGTTCCATGATTCATTGTTTGTGCATAACACCCAGTGCTCCATGCAGAACGTGCCCTCCTCAATACCCATCACCAGGCTAACCCATCCTCCCACCCCCCTCCCCTCTAGAACCCTCAGTTTGTTTTTCAGAGTCCATCGTCTCTCATGGTTCTTCTCCCCCTCCGATTTCCCCCCCTTCATTCTTCCCCTCCTGCTACATTCTTCTTCTTCTTTTTTTCTTTCTTAACATATATTGCATTATTTGTTTCAGAGGTACAGATCTGAGATTCAACAGTCTTGCACAATTCACAGCGCTTACCAGATCACATACCCTCCCCAGTGTCCATCACCCAGTCACCCCATCCCTCCCACCCCACCCCCCACTCCAGCAACCCTCAGTTTGTTTCCTGAGATTAAGAATTCCTCATATCAGTGAGGTCATATGAACTTCCCATATTGTCTTAAATCAATGCCCATGTATGAAGAAGGAGCTTTGCCCTAACTTTCAACAGGCTAATTAATCAGTCCCTGAATTCTGGGCAAGAATGAGGAATTTGGGAGTTGAGAACTCGCTTGGTGAGAACTCTTGGTGAGCCCAACATTCTTTAACAAAGTGATATAAGATCCATTATTAATATAAGGAGTTGGAGGGTGAAGGGATGATCTTACCTTTCCACAGTAGAAAATATCCTCCCTCCGCACCTTTCCTTCTGCTATCTTCTCCCTGATGGCCTCCCCCACTTCGTGCTCATTCTGGTAGATGTAGGCCCCGTCAATGTGCCGGTACCCTGAATCAATGGCGATCTTCACTGACTTCGCACAGGTCCCCTTAGGGGTCTGAAATGGCAAAGGGGTTGTTGTAGGGAAGAGAAGAAGTGGATCTTTCCTTAATCATTCTTTTATTTTTATGTTTTTAATTTTTTAAAAGATTTTATTTATTTATTTGACAGAGAGAGACACAGCGAGAGAGGGAACACAAGCAGGGGGAGTGGGAGAGGGAGAAGCAGGCTTCCCGCGGAGCAGGGAGCCCGATGTGGGGCTTGATCCTAGGACCCTGGGATCATGACCTGAGCTGAAGGCAGATGCTTAACCAACTGAACCACCCAGGCACCCCTCCTTTACTTTTTTTTTTTTTTTAAAGATTTTATTTATTTATTTGAGAGAGAGAGAACAAGAGAGAGAGAGCACATGAGAGGGGGGAGGGTCAGAGGGAGAAGCAGACTCCCTGCTGAGCAGGGAGCCCGGTGCGGGACTCGATCCTGGGACCCCAGGATCATGACCTGAGCTGAAGGCAGTCGTTTAAGCAACTGAGCCACCCAGGCACCCCCAGGCACCCCTCCTTTAATCATTATTCATCAGGATACTCTGCACATAGACATTGTTTTGCAACAAAAATGACAAATTCCCAATTACATGCTGTTGTGATTGGAAGATGATGTCTGAAGGCTGAGGACACTGACCTCACAGAGAGTTTCCTTCACACCCTCAGTGGGGGACTCCTTGCATACCAAGTCTGCCCTAGCTTTGTGGCCTCAGAAACATAACTTGATCAGTTTTACCAGTGACAAGAGATTTCATAACAGCTATGTTATAGGAAGGCACAAGTTCATTGAAGAAGACTCCATTATAAATCAAAGTTTTGGAAAAACAGAGATACATCCACAGAATGGAATATCATTCAGTAATAAAAAGATGTAAAAACTGTAACTTTTTTGTTATGTAAATGTAAATGTAAAAAATACATGAAGTACTGCTATAGCCACATGGGTGAATATCAAGACAATTATACTAAGTGAAAAAAGCCAGATGAAAAATATATTATGATTCCATTTATATAAAATGCCAGAAAATGGAAACTAATGTATAGTCCAGATGCAGGTCAGTGATTACCTGGGGTGGGGGACAGAACGGGCATGGAGGCAGGGATTACGAAAGAACACAAGGAAACTTCTGCAGTGATGGATATGTTCACCATCTTGATTATAGTGATGGCTTCATGGGTGTACATATGAGTCAAACTCAACCAAAATGAATACTTTAAATATGTACAGTTTATTGTATGTCAACTATTCCTCAATAAATTGGGAAAGAAGAGTGTTGGGGGGGCGTGTTAGATTTTCAAGGTATATTTTTATCAAATTTGTTAGCCAAATCTTTGTTTTATTAACTTACCTGAAGCATAAGAATAACATCTCCCCTGGACATTGACAGAACCAAAAGACCTGACAAACTCTTGACACTGGAAGTATAAGTTATCCATTCTTCAGATTGCACATAAATTGCTGCTCTTTAGTTATGATGACATTTTAAATACACATGAGTGTGTCTCACTTTAGTTACATTTTTTCTTAAGGAGAATGGAAGCCTTGATGGATATTTCCATCAAGACAAGCATCTAGTCTCGCTGAATAAAATGTGCAAATTATCTTTTAGGTTGTGTGTGGAGGAGAGGATTAATCTTATTTGTAGATTTTAATTGACCTCATATTCAGATGGTGACCATTCTGATCTTGTTCACAAATGTTGAGAACTACTTGTGCTTGCTTCTATATCTTCGGTGTTCTAACCAAATGCTTGACAAATCTCAACAGACCTGTGAATTCTGGCCCATAGAAATTGATTTATTGAGAATGAGTGAGACAAGAAATCTCTTGCATTTCTAGTGACTTTATAGTCCAGGGCTGGAAATAAAAAGCACTAGAAGCATAAATTATATTTTCTTTCCCTACTTCAGTTGAAAGTCATCACTATTGAGAAGAGGATATGAAAAATGAACAAATTGGCTACACAGATGTTATTAGAAAATAGGATTCATAGTCACAAATATCAAATAGCTAGGAAAAGAGACACACATTCCAGGAATGTCAGAAATACCTCTTTGGTTTCTTAATTGACAACATGATTAATAGAGCTTGAATAGAAATTGAGGCCAAAAAGCCCCACAAAAGACCCTGTAAAATGAGATGTTACGGACGACAGCAAGTGTGACAACAAAGGTATACTGGAAGAGGAGGCTTGGGGTAGAATCCAGAAATTTAAGGGAAAAAAATAAAAATATTACTTCCATTATCAGGTATATACATAGTATTAATGAAAAAAATAAAGCTTCATATGAAATGGTAAAACATAACCTCAGAAATAGCACTGAGATTTTGTGAATCTGGAATTGATAAATGTAAGTATAGAACTCAAATAGGTTTAATACAAGGGGAAAACCCCAAAACAATGCATATTAAAGTATATACTTATATTTTCAAAGATCAACCCAAGACAAGAGACACAGGAGAGAGCATTTAGGATAAAGAAGATGAGAAAGACAAACACTAAATTAGGAGCGTGGTACTGACCCTTAGCCTGAAGTAACATATGAATGATGCTTTATTTCATAAAGACATGGCACAGAAGCAAGTTATAGCAGTGAGTCTTCTATTATTCAGCTACCATTAAAGAGCCTTTTCTAAAAGCTGAATATCTGATACAGTCTTTGCTTGCTAAAAATATTTTCCCTCAGATGGCAGAAGCAGCAATGAGGTGAATTACTATTTTGGACTTAATTCTAATCAATATGGAGGAACTAGCTGGAAATGTGGATGTGAGAAAAATGCTTCTTTATAATTCTTAAATGTAGCATAAGAGAACTGTATGTACATTCTGACAGATTCTTTAAGAAAATTCAGATTCTTTAAGGAAAACTCAGAAAGATAAAAAAAATACCATATCTGGAGACTTAAATAAATGATATGATAGTAGAATCTTAAATGCAAAATTTTGACTCCACCATTAAGGATGATATCAGTGAAATAAAGAATTTTGTTTCCAAAAATAGTCAACAGCACCCTTCCTCTACTTAAGAAAGGGGAGAGTCCTATGAGGATGTGGTGCCATCTTCCAGGATGTAACACATACCCTAGGTCAACATCCATTATATGGTGTTGTGTCCCCAATAAGTCGAATACACAAGTCTGAAAACGCAGTAGGAGTGGTTCAGCTTAGCATTACTCCCTTTGACTCACTTAGAAAATGAGTACTTCTCATCCCTGAATTTGAGGCTCTGTGGATCCTGGTTCCTAGCCTTAGTTCCCAGGGGAACCCAGACTCCTTATTTCAAGAGTTCAGTATTTGAAGAAAGATGTTGCCATACTGTCAGGGGTAAGTGACTTTATCCCAGGAGGAGATAGGGTTCCTTCACTGTTACATGATGAGCCAGGGAGGAAAACATTGGGCACCTAGGCCATCCAATGATATACCCCTTCCCACTTTTGCTAGTTAATGGATAAGAGTAGCAGCCATGATCTGAGAAGGATAAGTGGACCAGAGACTCAGACAACTTGAGAGATGAGGATCTAGGTTATAATATTTCATAAGCCATCTAGATCAGAAGAGATGTTGGTTAAGGGTGAAAGAAATCTAGAATGGGTAGTCCAGGAGGGAGATAAGTTGCAACTTGAATATAGCTTTAGTGGCAGGAGCTATTTCATCCTGTTAACCTACCCGTTTAAAAACTTTACCAGGAGAGAGACCAAACAAAATTCTGGAAGAGTTTTCCCAGGGGTGAACTTAGAATACAAAGCCAGTAGGTTCAGTTGGCACCAGGGGTAAACTGTAGTGGCTGTCATGATGTACCACAGGATAGAGGCACTCATTTGCTCAGCTGCCACCAGTATTGGCTGCTGGTTACTCACATCTGATCCCCTCTATGAATGATACAGGGCATAACAGCCTGGCTCCCTCACCTCAACTCAGCACAACTCTGTAGCACCATTCCAGAGCTCCCTGTGGGACTAATGAGCACCTGGATCACAGTGCAATTCTCCACACTGAACAAACCTACTTTTCTTACTTCCCTAAAGGTCTGATTCCTGGGAGTACTCCCCACTAAGCCTCCTGCATGCAAATCTTGTTCTCAGAGGCTGTTCTCCAGAGTGGCCAACCTAAGACACTAGGGTAAAGAAGGATTTCTTAAGCTACAGAAGTACTAATCTAATGATACATTAAGAGTGATAAACGTGACCACGTTAAAATCAAGAAACTCCATTCATCAAGACACCATTAAAAGTGTAAAAAGACAAATAGGAGGAGATATTTTCACATAGATATAACTGACAGAGGACTCATCCCAGATCTTTTACAAATCCACTATCGATAAGAGAAATCCAATAAAGAAAAATGCACAGATGGCATAGTCACTTCGCAAAAGATATCAAAATGTTTAATAAAAATATGAAAAACTGGCCAATTTTATCTAGAGTAAAGGAAATGGAAATTTAACCACAATAAGAGATTATTCCACACTTACTAGAACTGCATAAATTAAAAAGACACCAAGTGTTGGTGAGAATGTGGAGCAGGGGTACTCTCATACATTGTTGGAAGGAGTGCAAATTATATGAATACCTTGGAAATTATTTATATTGACATCATGTCCTAAAATTGAAGATACTGTACTGGATGGGAGAACAGTCCCACTCCTATGTGTATATCTTAGAGAAACTCATACATATGTACAATAAGACCTATGTAGGACTTTGAGCAATAGTGTCTGCAAAGTCCCAAACTAGAAGCAATTCAAATGCCCATCAACAGTAAAATGGTTACCGGCATGTTCTTATAATTAAGCAATCACAGAGTAATAAAAATGGTCAAAGACCATGATTAATAACATGGGTGAATTTTACAACATTATATTTAGAAAAAGAAGCAGAAAAAATGCATCCAGTGTTTCTATTCATATAAAGTTCAATAATTGTATAGAAATGTATGTTAGAGTTGTATAACTCTTAGAAAAGAGCAAGAAAATCATCACCATAAAGTTAGAAGAGCAATCCCCTCTTGAGGGAGGAAGGCTTTCAGGTTGAGAAAGGCACACACAGAGTTTCTGGGGTTTGGTATGTTCTAATTTTGGATCTTATAGCTAACAGATGTTCACTATAAAAGTATTTGTCCCTCCTTAAGTCCCCTGTCTTCCAAAATTTTAACTGTTAAAAAAAAGAAAAGGAGGTAGATCAAAAATAAGAGGTATGTGACTCAATAAGTTTCAAAGCCTTAGATTTGAAGAACTTGGGACTAAAGCCTCATTTTTGGCCTTGGATCGACCATCTGCTCTCCTTAGCCTAGATCCAATTGGTTGCCAGCTTTGTAGAGCTTCCCTCAATGATGTGTGGCCTTCAGCCAAGTTACTTCCTTCCTAGGCTCCAGCCAAATTAGTTTCCTCACAGCTATCAACCGCATTCAAGTCTTTGTTCTTTTTTGCCTGATTTATTTGTAGAAGCCTTCTCACCTGATCTATATGTGTTGTCTCTTCTCATTTTAATTCATTGTAATTTGGGCAGGTTAATATTTTTGAAAATAAACCTATGTTTTACTCCCTGGTATTTTTTTTTACCCCCAACTGCCCTCCCTCCTCACACCATTTTTTTGCAGGTTGATGTGCAGCACTAATTGCTTCTGGAGAGGAATGGGGTGCAATATATATATATATATATATGGAAGGGGTGCAATATATATATATGTATTTATATATGGTATATATATATATGCTATATATATATATACAATGGTATGCATATATACACCATATTCCATATATATATGGAAGGAGTGCTATATATATATATGTGTGTGTGTATATATATATATATATATATATATATATATAAAACAAAATGCAGAGGTCATTTCTTTGTGTTTGATTTTTGAAAGCCAAGGCTTCTGTGGCAGGTGTGTGAGGGTGAGGGGATCACAGGTACTGGAAGGAACTCAGGATATATACTATACTAATAGTAAAAATAAACACCAACTGAATTCTTGACCTTCAGAATATTAGCCCACAGAGCATTTTACAAAACTATAAATGAGTTGCTATTACTGGAAATTAATAATTACTTATAATATTTTCTGAAAACTGTTAGAAAATCAGGCCATGCTGGACTCTGGCTTATGCATACAATCGGCTGTAATGGAGAAAGTTGCTATCCTTGGACTGGTCAGTGGGATCTCTGGTTCTGCTTATTCTTGCACTCATGCCTGCTATCAGAATGGGAAAGCAGGACAAAATGGAGAAATAGACTTAGCTCCCCAGGACACTTAATTGTGCTTCCTGCCTGGTTCCTGGTCTCTCTTAAAGAGAGGCTATAGAACCACCATCACCTCTGACAAAGATTTTTTGCCTTTGCCTCATCCAACTTCAGCAAGAATCCTAATAAGTCAGTTTAGCAACAACCCCCCACCCTCCATATCTGATCCCCCTCCCTGTCTAATCAGGTTCCTCATCTGCCACCATCGCCCAGGCGATGTCTAGTTGGCTAGCAAGAATCCCCCCTTATCCCTGATGTTTCCTCTCAGTAATTTTCCATCCACTGACCTTGGCTATAAATTCTCACTTGCCCATGCTGTATTTAGAGTGGGAGCTCAACCTCTCTGCCCCCCACCCCCTGCAAAATCCCAACGCAGTGGTTCCTAGACCTTTCACAACAGCACTTGCCCGTGAATAAAGTTCCCCTTATCATGCTTTAACAAGGGTCATTGCATTATTCTTTTCCTTTAACCTGCTGTCCCCATTGTGTAATAAACATGCCTGGTATAAAAACAAGGCGAAACAAGGTTCCTTGGGCTGAGAGGAGGAGGGGGATTCGATGGGCATTGAGGAGAAAGCAAGGGATATTTAAAGGATGGCAAAATCCTGAGAAGGAGTCCTAAGCCTGTGCTCTCCATCCCCTTTGAGCTCAGGGGCAGAATGGACTTGATGTTTCAGGCTCCCCCTTGGTACTCATCAAAGGTTTGGACTTCACCTCTCTGTTGCCCCAGATTCAAAGCCTTTGGCTCACTCTCCAGACTGTAAAAACTGCTTGCAGCTACAGAAATCTCAACGAGGACCACCCAGGAAGGAATACTGGATCATTTATGACCCCCAATTTACTTCTTAGACCACTCCTTCCCCATAACTTGATGTTTCTTGATCTACCGCATAACTGGATTTGCTCATTACTACTTTAACTTTGAACCAGTGTCATCTCTCTTAAAGCACTTGAGCTTTTCCTTACATTTTAGTTATATGTGTCTCTTTTTCTGTCCTCCGTCACTCTACTTAAATCCCTTGTTTCTAGACCATTGTTTCAATCCCTGTGTTACCTAGAAAAATGCCCTGCATATGGTAGGCACACAATGAATATTTATCAAACTAAATTATCGCCCATTTTCCAAAATATTTACCATTGGTCCTGGATTTGTGTCATTTGCACATTTGGTAACATTTTTGAGTTTTACTTGCAGTTTTTGATAAATATGGGCTATTAACTCCATGGGCTGATGTTCATAAAAAGAGAATTGACTTCTATCAAAACTGAAGAAAAGGAATAAGACCCAAACTGTCACCTGTCAGAAATTCCCAGATGGAGCTGTAGGGAAATCTGTCGGGAAGCTATTATAGACTATTGCACCCCTGTATGAAAACATTCTGGGAAGCTTTCAAAAGGAAAAAAGTCACCTGGATAATTTGCACGTGTTAGTTTTCATTAGTTATCATCAGGTGGGGTAATGCACAGAGTGTTTGGTGATACTAAGTCTTGGTTCCATCTCAAATTCCCTGAGTCCATAGGCATAAAACACCTTTATAAGAGATTTGGGCCCACTTAAGAGAAAGAAAAATCTTTGAAAGCCAGAAGAAGCTGGGCTGGGGGCCCTCACACAACTTCATAGTACTGTTCCTCCAAGTTGCTTTCCCAGTTCTTTTTTAAAGATTTTTATTTATTTATTTGACAGAGAGAGACACAGTGAGAGAGGGAACACAAGCAGGGGCAGAGGGAGAGGGAGAAGCAGGCTTCCTGCTGAGCAGGGAGCCCGATGCGGGGCTCGATCCCAGGACCCTGGGATCATGACCTGAGCCGAAGGCAGATGCTTAACGACTGAGCCACCCAGGCGCCCCTGCTTTCCCAGTTCTTGTCTCCACATGCTCTGGTGGAATCTAAACAGGGCAGAGGTCAGAGGAGGTATTATTAGCCTTCCTTACTTTGGCCTTTCATGTCTGCTCCCATCCTTCTCCCCCTGAAGATTTGCCTAGATCTTTCCCTGGCACTCTCCTGCTCTCTAACTTCTGTGTAAAAAGTGAACAGGATCCCAGGACAGATACTGACTGACATGACCACATACACAAAACACAAATGAATTTCAGTTAAAGAGTTACCTCAGCCTGGCATTCACCTTCTACCCCTTGTTGTGGAGTGAAGATTTGAAAATAATCTCAGGCAACCCAAGTAGAGAAGACTAAATTTTGGCATTAGATTTTTGCCTTGATTCTGATTCTGAAGTTAAATCTAATTGAGGACTTTTATTTCATGGTGGCTGACTTGGGCACGGGTAGTTCTAGCCTATGCCTCATCAGTCCTGGGAAGATGATAAAGGAGTTATCAGTTGCATAGCTTGGAATAGAAAGCCATGAATCTGCTTTATATGAGATACTCCATTCTTCCCACTCCTCATCTCCCTCTGCAGCCCAATAAACCTTCCAGATAAATGTGGTATATTTTTCTTTACATTAGAGTTTCTGATTTGTGAGACATACCCAATAACTCCATTTATTACTTTACAACTGGTAATATTTCTGATCACAAATGTAGTTGGTGTATGCGTGATCTTCATTTCTCATAGTATTCTTCTGTCATATTGTCTAATTGGTGTATGTCTTATCTTCTGAAGTGAATTATAACTCTTTTTTGGGGAAATAACACATGACTGATTTTGAATGTCTCTAACCTATAGCATTTAATATTACTAGATACATTGCAGGTACTTAATAGTACTTATTATTAGGCACAGCACTTTGAGCCTAACTGAGTTTCAGGATACACACACACACACACACACACATTCTACATACTTTCAGGATGTATATTCCTAGGTTCTTTCATAAATAGAAATACACATAGAAAGTCATAGTTAGAAATACACAGTTTCATTGACATTAGATATATTCTCAACAGGCAATAGAGTATAGGGATTAGAACATTGGATTTGGGGGGCATCTGGATGGCTCAGTCAGTTGAGCATCTGCCTTCAGCTCAGGTCATGATGCCAGGGTCCTGGGAGAGAGCCCTGCTTGGGGTTTCCTGCTCCCCTGGGAGGCTGCTTCTCCCTCTCCCTCTGCTTGCCACCCCCCCTGCTTGTGCACTCACTTTCTCTCTGTTAAATGAATAAATAAAATCTTCAAAAAAAAAAAAAAACAACATTGGATCTGGACCCAAAGTACATTGGTTCAAATCCAAGCTCTGTTCTCTAGCATTATAAGTTTGGGACAATTTTTTATCTCTCTATACTTAAGTTTTATCATCTATAAATGGGGTTAAATGGTATATCTTTCATAATGTCTTGAGGATTAAATTAGAAAATACATGTAATGTGAAGCACTTAAAGGAGTTCCTGGCACATGTTAAGTGTCCCCAAAATGTTAGCTGTTATTATCGTATCTATTTACATCTCCCTAGCCTCTGATGCTCACAAACATAGAGATCCCCTTATTATAAACTAATTAATTTGAAAGCATCAGCTGAATACCCATTACATACTAGATACTATCCTGGAAATACAGAGCTGAACAAGACATTCTCTTTCATAATGAATTTCACAGTCTTGTGGGGCAGATTACAGAGAAACAAGGATTACAATACAGTGTGATAAGAGCTACAGTAGAGTCAAGTAAAAGGGACCATGTGAACATGCAAGAGGGGCAAGTTGTGGTGGCTGGAGGGATGGGATTCTAAGGAGCGGTGTCCTTGGGCTGAGTCTTGAAGGTTGAGCAGAAGTTGGCTAACTGAACAAACCAAGAGAAAGGGTGTTCCAGGTAGAAGGCAGCATGTTCACAAGCATGCAGATGGGAGAGTTGTTCAAGGAACTTAGGCAGTTATGTTTTACACACAGAGGGAAAGGTGGAAGAGTGGTGGTAGATTCTGCTGGACAGATGGGTCTTGACTGAACCTTGAAAGCTCAGTGTGCAAGGTAAGGAATGTGGACCCTACCCTATAATTGATAGAGAGCCATTGAAATAATTAAGCACAGGAGTGACATGATCAGATTTGGGTCCAAGGAAGATCCTGACAGCCCCAGTTTGGATCATTAATTGGAGGGGACAAAATTGGAAGAATAGCTTAACAATAAATTAAGAACCTAAACTAAGGCAGTGACAAAGGAGATAAAGAGGAGGGTGTGAATTGAAAACCCATTTTTGAGATAAATTGAACAGCGATCATTTGGATATAATGTAGACAAGGGGAGATATGAGGAAGAGGGCAGAATGAAGAAATATACTCAGACTTCTGGCTTGGAGGGCTCAGAATGGTAGTGTTATTTACTAGGAGGAGAAGTATTTTGGGGGGTGGGGGAAGGGGAAATGGATAGTGTAGTTTTGTCATATTGAGTAAGAGGTGTCTGTGGAAGACAGGGTACATACTGTCTGTCCAACAGAATTATCCAAAGAGCTTGTTAAATGCAGCCTCTGCACCTAAAGATCCAGATTCAGGAGACCAGAGGTGAGGCCTAAGGACCTGTATTTTTTTTTTAAAATTTCCAAGTGGTTCTGATATAGCCAGTCCACAGTTGTATGGGGATATGTAACAAAAAAAAAAAAAAAGGAAATAGAGATTTAGGTGTCTCTGCATGGATGTGGTTGGAGCCAAGATTGTGAATGAGGTCATAGACAGACAATGGGCAAAGTAAGAAGAGGAAGGGGCCAATGACTCAGACCCCTGTAATTGTTCCAACAGTGATTTTCCTTTGCATTATCAGAAACAAGGGGACTGGGCAGTTGCAGTGGAATGTGGGATTGTGCTATGAGAGTTAACTACTCTTGGCTTATTTTTCTTTTTTCTGCCTTCCATTCTTTATGCTGCCCCAGAGTTATCTTTCAGAAGCACTGATCTCATGATGCTTTTCCTCTGTTTCCAAACTTCACATAATTCCTCCTTTTATACAGAGTGAAGTTCCAACTCCTTGGCATGGTATTCAAGGTCCTTTATGATCTAGTCTCAACCTGCATTTCCAGAGCCAGCTGCTGTTGCCTCCACCACTAATTCCTTGTGCCAGCCACTGTGGGCTTGGCCTTTGCCAGAAAGATCATTTATCTTTGTGCCTCTATACTTCCCCTTTGCCCCAAACGTCCTGCCTCAGCTCTCCCCCTCTGCCTTCTAACTCACAGTTAGCTTTCCAAAGGTCATTCCTATGCAATCACACAAATCTGCTAGCATTTCTACACATACCACTGTTTATTCTGGTAATCAGCATTAAATTTGAATTACAATGAGGAAAGCAGAAAGATATTTTTCTTATAAGTAGAAACTGTGTTTAAATGGAAACCCACTCAGTCTTGAAGGTCAAATTTAACTATTCCCTTGTCTGTGTTTTCAGAGAGATGGTTATAGTTCTAGGAGAGCATTTACTCTTAACTTCATTGTTCTACAATTAGCTATTAAAGAGTCTGCTTCCTCTATTTGATTTTTAATCCCTAGATAGCACAGACACTGTTCTCTTCATATTTAAGCTTCTCTAGTCTAGTGCTTCATACCTCGGAGGTTTTTACGAAATGTTTGTTAGACTGAACTGGAAATTCTCAAATCTAAGTTTAAAAACCCCACAAGTTGTAAACTCAGTTCATTCTAATAATCCGCATTCAGCTAAATTTCAGCAAAGGAAGAAGAAATGTCCCATCTTCTAATCCAAGATAATTTTAAATTATAAACTGATACAGTTTTAACCTCTGGCTCAGTACTCAGGATGCCAAATAGTAGTCCTTGGAGATTACTCTCATTATTATAAAAAGTAAGTCAATGAAATCCACTCAAAATGAATTAAAGATTATGCTCTAGGAAAGTATCAAAAACATTAAAATAAAAGAGAAAGAGAGAGAGAGAAATTTACCAGTTTAGGTTCTGAGTAGGTCCCAAGACCGATGATAGGAATGCTGTTTCCATCACTTAGAGGAATGCGGTGGTTTGTAGTGCTCAGGTACATCCTGGAGAGAGTCTGGGTTTCCAGTTTTTAGGAGTGATTCTGAATGCCTCTAGAGAAGTCTTTTTGAAAAGATCTAGGGCCCCGTTAATCAAAGAAAGGAGAGCCAGAGGGAGGAGCAGTGGGAGGGAAGAGAGATTAGCAGATGTATTTCTCAACCTGTTTTTTTCCAGGTTGTTTTGAAAAGCCTGAGCTTGTCCTTTGAACTTTATCAGAGGCCTGTAAATAACATAACCCATTGAGAGCTGTTGCTTAGTTCTCTATAAAGGAAAGAGGGAAAACCCAAAAAGAAACAAATCTAGCTGGCTTCTACCAGTTAGGATGCTTTCATTGGCAAGTGACTGGCTGATCTCAAATTCTCTTAAATTATAAAGGACATTTATTGGTTCATATTTCTGAAAGCTTCGACATAAGGGCTAGTTTCAGGTGAGAATACAGCAGTTTCCCAGGACTTGCTTGGGGATTCTGATGCAGCAGAAATGAGAAGAGATCTGGGATTTTATTACCTTGTTAAGTTTGAGAAATACTGGGTCAGAGGAACAAGCGATGTGGCCTGGAACCAGTTTCTTACCTTCCAGTACATGTCTCTGCCTCCTCGCTCTCTCAGCAGACTGGTTCCACCCTTATTGTTAAAGGATGGTGACCGGTCCTTGGAGTGACATGGTTCCAGATACAAACTCAACAAAAAAGAGATTTTTATTTACTCCACTGCTCACACAGCAACCTAGAAATGGTCTTTTTGGTCTCCACTGCCTTTCTTGCTTCATGGATGCATCACTAAGCCAATCATGATGGTCAAAGCAGAAATATAAGATTGATCACCTGCAGACAACTAGAAGCCATGTCTAAATTTAGAGTTGGGGTTAATCTCATCTGGGCAGAATCTGGAGATTGTTAAGGAAAAGGAAAGAAGTAGTGGGTAGAGAAACAACTAACAAATGTTTATTATAATTTTCCTCCAAAGGATTGTGCTGTGTATAAAATGTGAGTTTTGGACCTGGTGACCTCAAAGAAAACTGTGTTCATGGTGGTGAAAATGTGCGGAAGTTTCCCTATAATTCACTTGCCCTCTCTCTGGGACTGTATTCTTGTTTACACACACATGATCAGCTAGTGGATACAATGATTTAAAGTAGGTTTGGGCAGAGTGGAACATGGGCAACAGTAGTCTTCAACATCGTTTGTAAATCAATCCAACAAATACTTATTGTACACCTTTGTGTGCTAAGATGTTGGCTAGTATATGTTTCTCCATTTTTATTATTATTGAATTTTTTGGTGTTTAACTCAATGAATTTCTTGGATATTTGGATTCATAATTTTCATTTAATTTGGGAAGTTTGGGGGGCATTATTTCTTCAAACATTCTTTTAGTTTCTTCCTCTGGGACTCCTATTATGTAGATGTTGGTACTTGAGTGTCACATAGGTGTCTTAAGTTTGGTTTATTTACTTTTTCATTCTTTTCTCTTTTTTCTTCTTAAACTGGATGATCTCAATGGATCTATCTTCAAGTTCCCTAATTCTCCTGTGGGCTTGAATCTACAGTTAAACCCCCCAGTTAGTTTTCATTTCAATTATTGTACTTCTCCAGGATTTCTGTTTCATTCATTTTTATAATTTCTGTCTCTTTACTGATGTTCTGTATCTGGTGAGATGGTGTTTTCCTGGTTCCTTTAGTTCTTCCCCTGTGACTTCCTTTAGCTCTTTGAGCATATTTAAGGGAGTTGATTTCATGTCTTTGTCTAGTAAGTCCAATGCCCCAGCATCCTCATGGACACTTGTAATTTCCTTTTTTCCCCTGTGAATGAGCCACATTTTCTTGTTCCTTTGCATGCTATGTAATTTTTTGGTTGAAAACTGGAGATTTTGAATATTACAGTGTGACAGTCCTGGAAATCAGATATTCCCACCTCCTCGGGGTTTATTGCTGCTGCTTGTTTGTGGGTTGTTATTGTTTCCTTTTTTACTGACTTCTCTAAACTATTTTTGGCAAGTCTGTACTATTTGTTATGTGAAAGCTATGTTCAGCTAACTTAGTAGTCATGGTCATTTGGTGTTTTGACAGTTTCCTTCAATGCTTGGAGCAAAAAAATACATATATATTCTTAGTCTTTGCAGATTGGCTTTTTCGGGGCACCAGTTTAATGCTTATCCACATTGTTTACAATGCTGCCTTAGTCTTTGCTTCCAGCTTGCATGGAGCCTGAAGGCCAGTCAGAGATAAAAGCTGAGGGTCTTCTCAGGCCTTTTTGACCACATGCCTAGCCCTGACAGTATGTGTGGCCTTCTTGATTAAAGTGCCCCCACCCCCCCCACCATCACATATTTCCTTTCCCAATTTCTTCTTTCCCAGGCTTTTCAGTCTGTTGATTGTCCCAACTAACCCCAGGCTGCCAGAGCCAAAATTTCTTTCTTTTTCTTTAAGTTTATTTATTTAAGTCATCTCTACACCCAACGTGGGGCTCGAACTCATGACCTCAAGATCAAGATCTGCCCACTCCACTGACTGAGCCAGCTAGGTGCCCCTAAAATTTCTGTCTTTAAATGCACACAACAAAAGCCTCCTGGGCAGCTACCTTTGTCCTAAGAATGCTTTGAGTCAGGCAAAATAAAAGCAAACACTTACATGTTCCTTCACGGAGCCACCAGACAGGCTGGGACTCACAATGACAATTCTTTGAGAGTAACCTCTCCATCGCTTCCTGTGGCACTAGCATCCTGTACCAGGAGTGTTGGCTTAGTCCTCATGGCTGCCATGGATCAGGGCTGTGGGGGATGTTCAGTGGGCCATTTGAACCACTGTAGCCCTCTCTCTTTCTGCAAAGCAGCAGCTTCTTTCTTCACTAAGCTTACCCCTGGTTGTTTTAAGTTCTTGACTAGACTCCAAAGTTCTGCAAAAAATGAGGCTGACACTTTTGACAGCTCATTGGTTGTTTTTTTAATAAAAAGACAGAACCCTGGAGTTCCCTACTCTGCTACTTTCCTCTTTTTATTTTTTTTAAAGATTTATTTATTTATTTGGGGGGGCAGAGGAAGAGAGAAAGAGAGAGAGAGAGAATTTTAGGCAGGCTCCACCCCCAGTGTGGTGCCCAACATGGGGCTCCATCTCATGACCCTGAGATCATCACCTGAGCTGAAATCAAGAGTCAGACACTTAACCAGCTGAGCCACTCAGGCACCCCTCCTCTTTTCATTTTTAAAAATATTTTTTATTTCTGTTTTGAGATTGGATTATTTCTATTGACTTATATTCAGGTTCACTAACTCTTTCCTCTGTCTTCTTCCCTCCATTCTGCTACTGAGTCCATCCAGTGAGTTTTTTCTTAGATAGACTTTATTTTTTAGGGAAGTTTTAGGTTCACAGCAGATATGAGCAGTAAGTACAGAAGGGTCCCATCCGCTGCCCTGACTTTTCCCACTATCAACATGCCCCACAAGAGTGGTACATTTATTACAATTGAGGTACATGTTTGACATTACTATCTACCAAAGTCCATAGTTTACATAAGGGTTCAGTGTTCACATTGTACCTTAATGGATTTTGAAAGATATATAATGTCATGTATCCACCATACTGGTATCATACAGAATAATTTGACTACCCTAAAAATCCTCTGTGTTCTGCTTATTCATCCCTCTCTCCCTCCTAATCCTTGGCAGCTACTGATCTTTTTACTGTCTCCAAAGTTTTGGTTTTCTTCAGAATTTTGTACAGATTTTTCAAATTGGTTTATTTTGCTTAGTAATATGCACATAAGGTTGCTCCATGTCTTTTCATGGCTTGGTAGCTCATTTGGTATTAATGGTGAATTATATTCCATTGTCTGGATGTACCACAGTTCTTTCTGTCTGCACCCTGGTGCCCACTTTCTGATTGATGGGGGGATACTGAGAGATTTCAGTGGTACATGAGGTCTGCTCTTCTTTCCACTTCTACCTGTTACTATTTATTTTTCAAACTCCTGAAATAACTTTCTCATATATATTTCATGTTTTTTCACTATTCAGTGACACTTTATCACATTTTGACTACTCAGAAAAATTAATCTTTATTCAAAAAGAGCTAAGGATTGGGGTGCCTGAGTGGCTCAGTCGGTTGGGCATCTGACTCTTGATCTCAGCTCAGTTCTTGATCTCAGTGTTGTTGGAATCCTGCATTCTATAATTCTGGAAAAGCTATTTTTGTTCCCAGAAGCCTTAGACCTCCTTCCTCTAGACCCTTTGAACACCTTGCAGCTGGACTTCAACTGTCACTTAGTGTGTGTTATCGAGATGTTCTTGTTATTGTTTGTTTGTTTTCTGGATGGGTCGAAGCTTTCCCCTGCTGCAAGGCTGATGTTCTTTTGGTGGCAAAAAAACTGCTAGAGAATGTATTTCCCACCTGGGATGCACCTTCCACAATCTCCAGTGATGGAGGCTCTCACTTCACTGGACAAATCATACGAACCGTAATGAAATCTTGCAAACTCCTTGTAATTCTATCAGTATACAACCTTCCGCTGATCCCTTGTTGTCTTGTGCTAGTATGGCCAGCTACTGTAAAGTCTCTAATGTCTTATGCTCAAGACTTTGTTCTACAGAGCATGGTGACCGGGTATTTTAGAAATGTCATCAGAGGAAGACAGCCTTCAAACCTTCAAGCCCTATTGAAAGGAAACTTATCAAGTGCTCCTGACCAGACACTGCTGCAAAACTAGAAGGTATTGAGCCTTGGGTACACATCTCACAGTTGAAAAAGGCTGGTCCTGTACAGGTGCTGGAGATCCCTAAATCAAATTGACCAGGAAGAGAAGTAGCTGACACTGAGGTAGACTGCTTCTGCCCAAGACGAGGCATCAAGACTTCATACTTTAACTAAACATGAAAGCCTTTCTCCTTCTTTTCCTTTCCTTTACTCTGGCATTGGCCTGTAAAGATAACACCCTAGTCTTTATCTCCCAGATCATTCCGAAGCAGAGGTGACCTCTGGAATTTAGAACAACCTTTTATTTCAGGCTAGGAGAAAAATCTAATTTTGCCTCTCACTTTCAAAAGCAAAATAAGAGATGTCATTGGTCAACTCCCATCCCTGAATTTATATTGTTAGGTTAGAAAGGACCTAGCAGGAGGTGTTCATGATTCAGGATTCGCTTCTTTGGTAAGTCCTTACTTCCCTGGTTAGGTATAAATGTAATTGAGGCTATAATGAATAACTTCTTCTTATTTCTTGAAATTATTGCAGAATCTGCTGCTAAAGCAATGCAGCCCCACAAAGATCCTTAGACTCTCTGGCCAAAGTTCTTGGTAATAAGATAGTCCCTGATTATCTTTTAGCTGAGCAAGGAGGAGTACTCATCTGCTCTATGCTTTGACAATAGAAAATGACACTTCAACTGATGTAGCCCAAAGCTCCTTTCCCAAAAATGTCTCCTTGTCACTCAAATGCAGTCCCAGGCTTAAAGATATGTAAGAATATGAGACTCCCCACTCTGAGGGACATGATGGACCCAGAGCAGGTACTAACCACTCTGGCAACACAATGGGACCAAAACCAAAAGATTGATCATTGATGCTTTCTTGTCAAGAAAGATCTTGATCAGAGGGAGGAAATCTAAAAGGAGATTTCACAATGGAATAAGCAAGCCTAGTTAAAAGAATCTCTTTTAAAATAGGGTCAGGAGATCATAAGGGAGAAAGAACTTATTCATGGTCTTATCAGAGGAACCATGAACTGTTTGCCAACTGCAAGCCCTCAGCCTGGACTTAACTCCCTCCTCACCGTGACACCTGAATTGTCCCCATGCTTCCCATTGAAAGAAGCCAACACAATTTGACAAATTTCAGTCTATTCACATATTAACTCAACCATCCCAGTTAACCTAGTTTCAATTCCTATTTTGTATAATGGACCTGACTGAGAACTTCTCTTGTAACCTTTCACTTTTATACTCTGCCCTCTCTTGTCTTCTTTGTAACAAAATTTAGGTTTCTATCTGAATCCATGTTTCCTGAATTGCAATTCTAATTGCCCAAATAAAACCCTGCCCACTTCAATTCTTAGTGAATTCTTTCTTGGTTGACACCATTTTGCTTGAGATTTTATGAGAGACTTCTAGAAAGAGAAAATGATGATGGCAGTATAGTGTTTGAATCTTTCCAAATGTCCTCAGACTAGAGAGAGAGCAATTAGGATGGAAAAAGAAAAAAAGACAACAGACAACGTCAACAAAATTGGTGACAAAGTAAACTCCATGAAACCTAGAACACTAGTGGGTGGGGCTTTATGCCCTAAAAATGTAGGATCCTGTGTAACTCAGATTTAGTCTATGTAGAAGTTGTTGATGGAGAAGATAGAGAAGTTCTGATGTCCAGAGAGTGTCCCCAGAATGCAGAAATTCCCCCAAAACTCTTGAGTCATCAAAGAGAGCACCTACATCTGAGTGGAAGCCTCAGAAAGCAAATCTAAAGATAATCACTGAAACTGAGAAATGGAGCATCCGGTATGTGGGTAAACACAAAAAGCCCATGAATACTCCCTAAGGGCTGCAGGAAGATCAGCAAGTCTTGAGATAGTGTAATTCTTTAAAGACCTCAGCAATATCTAGGAAAAACTCACCTCAATAAAAACAGAAATATATTTTGAGGAAAAGACTGCTGGGAGTAGAGTAAAACACTGAGAACAAGGGAGAAAAGTGTTCCAGCTACTGGTGGGATCGATCAAGAGAAAGCAGATCTCAGAATTGGAGAAGTGGCTTCATGGGGAGATCATACTTTTGGATTCTTGATGGTAACAACAGAGGCTTCCCCCAGTAGTGAAGATAGGAAAACTATTCTGGTTTACTCCCACCCTCTGCAAAAATACTGAATACAGAATCCTTCTCAGACAAAAAGTACAAGAAAACATCTTATTTAAATATGCACAACAGAAAAGGATTGTAATCAAACCACATAGAGAGATGTCAAAAGGAAAACATGATGAAAATGAAGTGCCTAATATCAGCATATACAAAAATCACACCGGAAAAAAAAATGTGATCAACATTTTTAAACTGCAAACTAATATTACAAAATGTGCTAATAATTACAACTACATCTTGTTTACCCTAAGTTATTTTATATGTTTAATATACTCATAACAAAAATGTATGTTTTTTTTCCTGTAGCCAGACAAATTGATTATAAAAGCCATGTAGAAAATATCTGAGTAGCTAAGAAAACACTTTAAGAACAGGAATGAGGGGAGCTAGTCTTAAAAGGTTAAAAAAAAGTTGGTGACCTTACAAATATAGAAGAAAACTCTCCTATATTCAAAATCCAAAGACAGTAATAATAAAAATATGTGTACACACACACATTTAAGACGTTTAAATTGGATGAGTATTTCTAATTAATGAACAGTGTTTAAAAACTGGAGAAGAGTAACAACACAGTTACTTAAAAAATTGAACGTTCAGATTAAAAGAAATTAAAATGACCCTTAAACGTTAAAAGTTGTTTAGCCTCTCTCATAATAAGGGAGATGAAAATTAAAACTAAACTGAGACATTATTTTTCACATATTAGACTGTAAAAAAAATTGCTCTATGGAGATATGAGGAAGCAGGGATTTTCATGCTTTGATGATGGGAATGCTAGATGGTACACCCCTATGGAGGGAAATTTGGCATCACCTAGTAAAATAAAATATGCATTTACTCATTGATCCAGAAATCCCTGCTCTAGGAATCTATCCATAGTTACATTGGCAAAAGCATAAAATTATGTGTGCACAAGTATTCACTGTATAAATTATTCATATTTGCAAAATACTAGGAAAAATGCAAAAGAACCACTTGACAAAGACTATATTGCTGGCCTTAGAGCTGAGTCTTCAGTAGTCCATTCCATGTTTTATTTTTATTATTTTTAAGATTTTATTTATTTATTTGACAGAGAGACAGCGAGAGAGGGAAGACAGGCAGGGGGAGTGAGAGAGGGAGAAGCAGGTTCTCCATTGAGCAGGGAGCCTGATGTGGGGCTCGATCCCAGGACCCTGGGATCATGACCTGAGTCGAAGGCAGATGCTTAGCGACTGAGCCACCCAGGTGCCCCCATTTGACAGTTGCTTCTGCTCGAAGGTTAGACCATGATTTGTGTGGACATGAGCCCACTGCCATTCTATCTTTGCCAATAAATGTGATCTCTGGACAGAGGCATTGTTGTTTGGTAAATGATTGCAATAGATAAAGTATTCTGTAAATTTCCACTTTCTGAAAGAAGTGCTGTGAGCAAGGAAGGCAAACCTGTGTCCTATGTCAATTTCATGGTCAGTTTTGATATCTGGAAGTATGAGTCTTCCTAATTTGTTCTTTTCCAAGATTGTTTTGGTGACTATTCATTGTCCCTTCCAATTCCATATGCATGTGGTGTCTAGGTTTTTTAGTATCATTTGTTGAAAAGACTTTGGCCATTGATTTACCTTTGCTGCTTTGTCAAGGATCAGCTGACCATGTCTGTGCAGGTGTATTTCTGGGCTCTTGATTCTGTTCTGCTGATCTGTTGTTTCATCAATATCACACTGTTTAATTACCCATAGATTAATTAATTACCTATGGATTTTTTATATGTAGCAATCTTTTCATTTGTGGTTTATGTAGTGGTGGAACCAAAGGATTTTTATTCTTGTTTGCAAGCATGGATTTTATTAACAATAACTCAGGAAAGAATCAATCATCAGAATAAACCTAGATTAACTCTGCCTTTGATTTTTATAATATATAGGTAGTTTATAAGATCAGACAAAAACGCAAACAATGAATCATGGAACACTACACCAAAAACTAATGATGTAATGTATGGTGATTAACATAACATAATACAATTTAAAAAATTGTAATGTGAATTAATAAATTTTATAAACATTTGGAAATATGAAGGTTAAGTGGCTACAACTTTTTTCAATTAACAGACTTTATTTTTAGAGCAGTTTTATGTTTACAGAAAAGTAAGCATGAAGTACGGATTTCCCACGTTAAGCCTCTGCCCCCAGTTTTCCCAATGCAATTGTTATAACAGATCCAATATTGATACATTATTATTAACTAAAGTCCATAGTTTATGTTAAGGTTCACTGTGAGTTGTATAGTCTATGGATTTTGAGAAGTGCATGATGACATGTATCCACCATTGCAGTATCCCACAGATTAGCTTCACTGCCCTAAAAATCCTCTGTGCTCCAACTGTATTCATTCCTTCTTCCACCCTCTGCATGAACTCCTGGTAACCACTGATCTTTCACTAATTTTTTTTACTATCGCTGTGGTTTTTCCATTTCCAAAGTTTCATATTGTTGGAATCATACAGAATGTAGGCTTTTCCAATTGACTTCTTCAGCAATGTGCACATCTTTTTGTGGCTTGATAGTTTTTTTCTTTTTATCATTGGACAATATTCCACTGTATGGATATTGGTTTGTTTATCCATTCCCTTAGTGAAGGACATCTTGGTTGCTTCTAAGTTTTAGTAATTAAGAATAAAGCTATTATAAACATTCTTGTGCAGTTTTGTGTGGCTATAAGCCTTGTCAGCCTTTAGTGTTGGTGTTTTGTGTTTTAGCCTTCTAACATGTGTAATGGTATCTTGTTTTAATTTAAAATTCCCTAATGACATATGATGTTGGGATCTTTTTGTATGTTTTTGCGCCATCTGTGTACCTTCTTTGGTGAGGTGTCTGTTCAGATATTTTGCTTAGTTTTAAATTGGGTTATTTGTTTTCTTATTGATGAGTTTGAGTTCTTTGTATTATTTTGGATTGGATACCAGTTCTTTATCTGATATGCATTGTGCAAAAGTTTTCTCCCAGTCTATAGCTTGTCTTTTCTTTCTCTTAACTGTATCTCTTTCTTGCAGCAGAAGTTCTTAAATTTTCATGAAGTCCCCTTTAATCCATTTTTTCATTTGTGGGTCGCACTTCTGGCATTGTATGAAAAAACTCATTGCTAAACCCTGGGCCACCTAGGTTTTCTCCTATGCAATAACTGAGAAATTTTAGTCTTGCAGTTACATTTAGGTCTATGACCCATTTGAGTTCATTTTTGTGAATGGTGTAGAATCTATGTTTATATTTATTTGTTTATACAATAGCTGTCTAGTGGTTCCAGCACCATTTGTTGACAAATATATCCTTTATTGATTTGCCTTTGCTCCTTTGTCAAAGGTCAGAGATCCACTGATATATTTGTTTATTCTGTTGTGAACACCTCACTATCATGATTACAGTAGCTTTAGAATAACTTTTGAGGTCAGATAGCATCAGTCCTCTGACTTTGTTCTCCTTTAATATTATGTTCGCTATTCGGGGTCTTTCCCCTGACTTTGTTCTTCTTCAATATTGTGTTGGCTTTTCTGGGTCTTTTGCCTTTCCATATAAACTTTAGAATTAGTTTGTTCATATCCACAAAATAACTTGCTGGGATTTTGATTGGGATTGTGTTGAATCTAGAGATCAAGTTGGGAAGAACTGACATCTTGATAATATTGAGTTTTCCTGGGTATGTACATGGAATACTCTTCATTTATTTAGCTCTTTAATTTCATTCATCAGTTTTATAATTTTCTTCACATAGATCTTGTGCATATTATTTGTTTATTATTTATTCTTGTACATATATATATTTAAGTATTTCATTTTTTATGTGCTAATGTAAACATTACCATGTTTTAAAAATCAAATTCCAAGTGTTCATTGCTGGTATATAAGAAAGCATTTCACTTCTGTGTATTAACCTTCTATCCTACACCTTGCCATAATTGCTTATTAGTTCCAGGAGATTTTTATTTGATTCTTTGGGATTTTCAACATAGACAGTTATATTATTTGCAAACAAAGAAAGTTTTATTTCTTCCTTCACAATGTGTATATCTTTTATTTCCTTTTCTTGTCTTATTGTATTACATAGGACTTCCAGTAAGATGTTGAATAGGAGTAATAAGAGAAGACATCCTTGCCTTGTTCTAGATTTAAATAGGAAAGCATCTATTTCTTACTATTAAGTATTTGTTAGCTATACGCTTTTGAAGACCTTATTTACCAACTTGAGTTTCCTCTATTAGTTTGTTGAGGGTTTTTTTTTTTTTTTTTTTTTGCCATGAATGGGTGGTAAAATAGATGTGTAATGGTATCTCATTGTTGTTTTAATTTAAAATTCCCTAATGACATGATGTTGGGCATCTTTTTGTATGTTTTTGTGCCATCTGTGTACCTTCTTTGGTGAGGTGTCTGTTCAGATATTTTGCTTAGTTTTTTTTTTCTTTTTTTTTCAAATATATTTTTTTAAGATTTTATTTATTTATTTGAGACAGAATGAGAGAGAGAGAGAGCACATGAGAGGGGGGAGGGTCAGAGGGAGAAGCAGGCTCCCTGCCAAGCAGGGAGCCCGATGCGGGACTCGATCCAGGGACTCCAGGATCATGACCTGAGCCGAAGGCAGTCGCTTAACCAACTGAGCCACCCAGGCGCCCCTATTTTGCTTAGTTTTAAGCAAACTTATTTTGTATCTATTTCTGTATCTATTATACTTTTTCCTTTTTAGCCTGTTTATGTGATAAATTACATTAATTGATTTTTGAAGGTTGAACAGGTCTTGCATACCTGGAATAAATCCCACTTGGTCATGGTATATAATTTCTTACACATTGTTGGATTCAAACTGCTAATATTTTGTTGAGGATTTTTGCATTAAAATTTGTGAGATATATTACTCTGTGGTTTTCCTTTCTTGTAATGTCTTTGGTTTTGGTATTAAGGTAATTCTGACCTCATAGAATATGTTAGGAAGTATTCACTCTGCTTCTATTTTCTGTAAGAGATTGTAGAGAATTGGTACAATTTGTTCATTAAATGTTTGATAGAATTCGCCACTGAAATCATCTGGGTCTAGTGCATCTATTCCCATAGCATCAGTAGTGATGGCCCCCTCTTTCATTTCCGATATTGGTAATTTGTGTCTTCTCTCTTTTTTGTCTGAGTAAACCTGGTCAGAGTTTTATCACTTTCATTGATTTTTTTTTAAAGAATCATTGATTTCAAAATTGTTGATTTTCTCTACTGATTTCTTATCTTCAATTTCATTGATTTCTACTCTAATTTTTTTATTATTTTTTATTCTATTTATTTTGAATTTAATTTGCTCTTTATTTTTTATTTTATTATTTTTTTATTATGTTTAATTAGCCAACATATAGTTGGCTAAACACCACTAGTTTTTTTTTTTTTTTAAGATTTTATTTATTTATTTGACAGAGAGAGACACAGCGAAAGAGGGAACACAAGTAGGGGGAGTGAGAGAGGGAGAAGCAGGCTTTCCGCCGAGCAAGGAGCCCAATGCAGGGCTCGATCCCAGGACCCCGGGATCATGACCTGAGCCGAAGGCAGATGCTTAACGACTGAGCCACCCAGGCGCCCAACACCACTAGTTTTTAATGTAGTGTTCAATGATTCATTAGTTGCGTATAACACCCAGTGCTCATCACATCATGTGCCTTCCTTAATATCCATCACCCAGTTATACCATCCCCCACCCCCTTCCTGTCTATAACCCTCAGTTTGTTTTCCAAAGTCGAGAGTCTCTCATGGTTTTTCTCCTTCTCTGGTATCTTCCCATTCAGTTTTTCCTCCCTTCCCCTATGGTCCTCTGTGCTATTCCTTATATTCCACATATGAGTGAAACCATATGATAATTGTCTGTCTCTGCTTGACTTACTTCACTTAGCATAATAGCCTCTAGTTCCATCCATGTCAATGCAAATGGTAGGTATTCATCCTTTCTGATGGCTGAGTAATATTCCATTGTATATATGAACCACATCTCCTTTATCCATTCATTTGTTTAAGGACATCTTGGCTCCTTCCACAGTTTGGCTATTGTGGACATTGCTGCTATGAACATTGGGGTGCATGTGCCCCTTCTCTTCACTACATCTGTATCTTTGGGGTAAATACCTAGTAGTGCAATTGCTGGGTTGTAGGGTAGCTCTATTTTTAATGTCTTGAGGAACCTCCATACTATCTTCCAGAGTGGCTGTGCCAGCTTGCAATCCCACCAACAGTGTAAGAGAGTTCCCCTTTCTCCACATCCTCACTAACATTTGTTGTTCGCTGTCTTGATAATTTTAGCCATTTTAACTGGTGTAAGGTGGTATCTCATTGTAGTTTTGATTTGTATTTCCCTGATGGCTACTGATGTGAAGCATTTTTTCATGTCTGTTAGCCATTTGTATGTCTTCTTTGGAAAAGTGTGTTTTCATGTCTTCTGCCCATTGCTTAACTAGATTATTTGTTTTTTGGGTGTTGAGTTTGAGAAGTTCTTTCTAGAACTTGGATACGAGCCCTTTATCTAATATGTCATTTGTAAATATCTTCTCCCATTCCGTGGGTCACCTTTTAGTTTTGTTGACTGTTTCCCTTGCCATGCAGAAGCTTTTTATCTTGAAGAAGTCCCAATTAATTTTTGCTTTTGTTTCACTTGCCTTTAAAGATGTGTCTTGCAAAAAGTTGCTTGGCCGATGTTGAAGAGGGTACTGCCTACGTTCTCCTCTAGGATTTTGATGGATTCCTGTCTCACATTTAGGTCTTTCATTCATTTTGAGTTTATCTTTGTGTATGCTGTAAGAGAGTAGTCCAGTTTCATTCTTCTGCATGTGGCTGTCCAATTTTCCCAGCACCATTTATTGAAGAGACTGTCTTTTTTCCATTGGATATTCTTTCCTTTGTCAAAGATTAGTTGACCATAGAGTTGAGGGTCCATTTCTGGGCTCTCTATTCTGTTCCAATGATCTATTTGTCTCTTTTTGTGCCAATACCATTCT
Organism: Phoca vitulina; assembly: GCF_004348235.1. Taxonomy (NCBI): domain Eukaryota; kingdom Metazoa; phylum Chordata; class Mammalia; order Carnivora; family Phocidae; genus Phoca; species Phoca vitulina. The sequence continues at coordinate 8,968,403 of NW_022589707.1, forward strand.
GTCTTGATGATTACAGCTTTAAAATATAGCTTGAAGTCAGGCATTGTGATGCCACCAACTTTGGTTTTCTTTTTCAACATTCCCCCAGCGATTCAGGGTCTTTTATGGTTCCAAACAAATTTTAGGATTGTTTGTTCCAGCTCTGTGAAAAATGTCGATGGTATTTTGGTAGGGATTGTATTGAATGTGTAGATTGCTCTGGGTAGCATAGACATTTTAACAATGTTTATTCTTCCAATCCATGAGCATGGAATGTTTTTCCATCTCTTTGTGTCTTCCTCAATTTCTTTCATAAGTGTTCTGTAGTTTCTAGAGTATAGGTCCTTTACCTCTTTGGTTAGGTTTATTCCTAGGTATCTAATGATTTTTGGTGCTATTGTAAAAGGAATCAATTCCTTAATTTCTCTTTCTTCAGTCACATTGTTAGTGTACAGAAATGCAACTGATTTCTGTGCATTGATTTTGTATCCTGCCACATTGCTGAATTGTTGTATGACTTCTAGTAATTTGGGGGTGGAGTCTTTTGGGTTTTCTATATCAAGTATCATGTCATCTGTGAAGAGAGAGAGTTTGACTACTTCTTTGCCAATTTGAATGTCTTTTATTTATTTTGTTGTCTGATTGCTAAGTCTAGGACTTCTAGTACTATGTTGAACAATAGTGGTGAGAGTGGGCATCCCTGTCGTGTTCCTAACCTTAAAGGAAACGCTTTCAGTTTTTCCCCATTGAGAATGATATTCACTGTGGGCTTTTCATACATGGCTTTTATGATTTTGAGTTATGTTCCCTCTATCCCTATACTTTAAAGAGTTTTAATCAAGAAAGGATGCTGTATTTTGTCCAATGCTTTTTCTGCATCAATTGAGAGGATCATATGGTTCTTGTCTTTTCTTTTATTAATGTGCTCTATCACATTGATTGATCTGCAAATGTTGAACCACCCTTATAGCCCAGGAATAAATCCCACCTGGTCGTGGTAATAATCCTTTTAATGTATTGTTGGATCCTATTGGCTAGGATCTTGTTGAGTATTTTGGCATCCATGTTCAACAGGGATATTGGTCTGTAATTCTCCTTTTGGATGGGGTCTTTGTCTGGTTTGGGGATCAGGGTAATGTTGATCTCAAAGAATGAACTTGGAAGTTTTCCTTCTGTTTCTATTTTTTGAAACAGCTTCAGTAGAATAGGTATAATTTCTTCTTTAAATGTTTGGTAGAATTCCCCTGGGAAGCCATCTGGCCCTGGACTCTTATTTTTTGGGAGGTTTTTGATTAATGCTTCAATTTCATTACTGGTTATTGGTCTATTCAGATTGTCTATTTCTTCCTGTTTTAGTCTTGGTAGTTTATAAGTTTCCAGAAATACATCCATTTCTTCCAGGCTGCCTAATTTGTTGGCATATAGCTGCTGATAATAAGTTCTAACAGTTGTCTCTATTTCCTTGGTATTAGTCATGATCTTTCCCCTTTCATTAATGATTTTATTAATTTGGGTCCTTTCTCTTTTCTTTTGGTTAAGTCTGGCCAGAGGTTTATCGATCTTATTAATTCTTTCGAAGAACCAGCTTCTAGTTTTGTTGATCCGTTCTACTGTTCTAGTTTCTATTTCATTTATTTCTGCTCTAATCTTTATTATTTCTCTTCTCCTGCTTGGTTTAGGCTTTATTTTTTGTTCTTTCTCCAGGTCCTTTAGGTGTAAGTTTAGCTTGTGCATTTGAGATTTTTCTAATTTTTTGAGAGAGGCTTGGATGGCTATGTACTTCCCTCTTAGGACTGCCTTTGCAGTGTCCCATAGGTTTTGAACCGATGTGTTTTCATTTTCATTGGTTTTAATGAATTGTTTAAGTTCTTTAATTTCCTGGTTGACCCATTCATTCTTTAGCAGGATGCTCTTTAACCTCCAGGTGTTTGAGTTCCTTCCAAATTTCTTCTTGTGACTGAATTCCAGTTTCAAAGCATTGTGGTCTGAAAATATGCAGGAAATAATCTCAATCTTTTGGTATTGATTGAGACCTGATTTATGATCCAGTATGTGATCTATGCTCAAGAAAGTTCCATGTGCACTCGAGAAGAATGAGTATTCTGTTGATTTAGGATGGAATGTTCTATATCTACTAAGTCCATTTGGTCCAATGTGTCATTCACAGCTCTTGTTGATTTGCTGATCTTCTGCTTAGATGATTTGTCCATTGCTGTGAGTGGAGTGTTGAAGTCTCCTACTATTATTGTATTATTATCAATATGTTTCTTTATTTTGGTTATTAATTGGTTTATATAATTGGCTGCTCCCATGTTGGGGGCATAGATATTTACAATTGTTAGATCTTCTTGTTGGATAGACCCTTTAAGTATGATATAATATCCCTCTACATCTCTTACTACAGTCTTTGGTTTAAAATCTAATTTGTCTGATATGAGAATTGCTACCCTAGCTTTCTTTTGAGGTCCATTTGTGTGGTAAATTATTCTCCATCCCCTCACTTTCAATCTGGAGGTGTCTTTAGGTTCAAAATGAGTCTCTTATAGACAGCATATGGATGGGTCCTGCTTTTTTATCCAATCTGTTACCCTATGTCTTTTGATTGGAGCATTTAGCCCATTTAAATTCAGAGTAACTACTGAAAGATGAATTTAGTGCCATTGTATTGTCTGTAAAGCCCCTGTTTCTGTAGATTGTCTCTGTTACTTTCTAGTCTATATTACTCTTGGGGTCTCTTTTCACTTACAGAATCCCCCTTAATATTTCTTGCAGGGCTGGCTTGGGAGTCACATATTCTTTCAGTTTCTGCCTTTCCTGGAAGCTCTTTATCTCTCCATCCATTCTGAATGACAGCTTTGTTGAATAAAGTATTCTTGGCTGCATGTTCTTCTCATTTAGTATCCTAATATGTCTTGCCAGCCCTTTTTGGCTTGGCAGTTTTCTGTGGATAGGTCTGATGTTACTCTGATGTTCCTCCCTTCATACGTAAGGAACCTCCTCTCCCTAGCTGCTCTCAGGATAGTTTCTTTGTCTTCATGATTTGCAAGCTTCACTATTGTATGTCGGGGTCTATTTTTATTGATCTTGGGAGGCGTCCTCTCTGCCTCTTGGACATGAATGCTTATTTCCTTCCCCATATTAGGGAAGTTCTCAGCTATGATTTGCTCAAATATCCTTTCTAGCCCTCTCACTCTTTCCACCCCCTCGGGGATCCCAATAATTCTGACATTGGAACGTTTCATGGCATCATTAATCTCTCCAGGCCTTTTTTCATGGGCTATTAGTTGTTTAACTCTGTTTTCCTCAACTTCCTTCCTTTCTATCAGCTTATCCTCTAGATCACTTATTCTCTCTTCTGCCTCATTGACCCTAGCTGTTAGAGTATCCAGTTTAGACTGCATCTCATTCATAGCATTTTTAAGATTGGCCTGATTAGATCTCATTTCCACCCTTAGAGATTCCATATTGTCACTTACGCTTTTCTCAAGCCTAGCTATTAACTTTATGATTGTTATCCTGAATTCTATCTTCGACATCTTATATTCATATCAATTAGCTCTGTGGCAGAGAACACTGCCTCTGGTTCTTTTTTGTGTGTGAGTTCCTTCTTCTAGTCATTCTGCCCAGAGAACATGGGTGGGCGAATGAACAGAGTCCAAAATATCAACCACGATCCAAGCAAGATGCACCCTAGAAAAATCCAGAGTGGTTGGAAGTCACCACAGAAAAACAAGCAAAGCTAAAATGAAACACAGGAATAAAATTTTAAAAAGTGGGGGAGGAGGGGAAGAGAGAATATAATCTTGCAGTGTGGACAAAGTAGGGTGATCCACTTGTTCCTGGGTGAATTTTGGTCTGTATGTTAGAAGACACTACATCCCAAAATTGCAAGGAAAGTAAAAACTTATATATATATGTATATGCATATACATATACATATATATATAAAATTGAATAGAGTGAAAAAGGATTAAAATGAAGCATATATCTATAAAATGTAGATGTGAAAAAATACAAGTTAAAAAGCGACTATGAAATATAAGTTGGTATAATAAGCACATAGTTGAAATTGGAAAAAAATAAAAAGGAAAAAAAGAGAAAAAGCATAAGAAAAAGAAAAAAGGGAGAATTTTATCTGAAAATAAATGAGTCGTGGGGCAACACCTGGAGCTCAATATATTATATTCCCCTGGCATTGGCGGAGTTGTCCCACCCCCTGTCAGGGAGATGGGCTCAGTGCAAACTGGTCCTCTGTGTGGCTTTTGTTCCCTGGAGGCTTTCCAAACCTCTTCAGAGAATCAGAGCAAAAATGGCCATGCTCAAACCTCTGGCCCAGAGCAGAAAGATCGCAGTCTGTCCTCTTTGATAAACCCTCTGGGACAGTCTCCACTTCTGTATGCATGGAAAACCATAGCCTCCCATGGTGCATGCTCACTACAACTCTCTCAGAGGTAGTCACAGGGGCCCAGGAGTGCCACTGCCGTTTGTGACTCTAAAGTTGCAAGCCGCCGCGGGCTCACACATGCACCCGAAGCTCCTGGATCATGTCTGGGTGCCGCCCTAATGTTCTTTCTGGGCTCTTACCACCCTGTGGGCTTTTGCCCAGTTGTGGGCACAGCTGTCTCACCCCTCCCGGGGATGCCAAATGGCCCCCAGGTTCCAGTCCTTTTCAGGCTGCTCAGGACAAGAGAGATTACCAACTTGCTCAGCTCTCAGTTTATAGCCACTTGAGCTGAGAGTCCCCTCCTGGACTTGTTGACCATAACCTGCTTCCCAGCTCCACTGCTGAGGCACTCTACCACTTCAGGCACCCCATTCACTCTCTGACTCCTTGGATCCCGAGACCACAGTGACCCATCTGGAATTCTGCCTTTTCATTTCCAGAGCCTCTTTCAGAGAGGGATGTCCCTCACTAGAGCAGATTTCCAAGGGTTCTTATTTTGCACTTGGGTATTATATCACTTTCCAGGAGCCAGCTTATGGAGGCTCCCTCCCCCTTCCACTTATCTTTTGATATTTCCCCACAGATTCACAACTCCGCATGTCTTACCTTGCAAAAAGCAGTCGCTTTTCTGCTTGTAGAGATCCAGATATATATTCTTACATCTCAGGCTGATTTCATGGGTGTTCAAAATGGTTTAATAGATATCCAACTAAATTCAGGGGACCAGTTGAAATGGGGTCCCCCACTCCTCTGCCATCTTGCCTTCTCTTATTTTTTTTAGTGTAATCTCCACCCCCCCAACATGGGACTCAAACCCATGGCCCCAAGATCAAGAGTTGCACCCCAAGATCAAGAGTTGCACCCTCCCCCAACTGAGCCAGCCAGGTGCCCCGAATCTAATTTGCTGTTTATTCTCTAGTTTCCTAAGGTGGAGGCTTAAATTATTGATTTTAGATCTTTCTTCTTTTCTAACATATGTGTTCAATGTTATAAATTTCCCTTGAAATACTGCTCTTGCTACATCTCACAAATTTTGATAAGCTGTACTTTTATTTTCATTTATTTCAAAATATCTAAAAATTTCTCTTGAGATTTCTTTGATCCATGTGCTACTTAGAAATGTATTATTTAATCTCCAAGTATTTGAGAAGTTTTCCAGCTATCTTTCTGTTATTAGTTTCTAGTTTAATTCCATTGTAGTCTGAGAGCATACTTTGTGTAATTTCTATTCATTTAAGAATGGGCATTAAGGAAGGCATGTGATGAGCACTGGGTGTTATATGCAAGTGATGAATTGTTGAACACTACATCTGAAACTGATGATGTACTATGTGTTGGCTAGTTGAATTAAAAAAAAGATTGTTAAGGTGTGTTTTATGGCCCAGAATGTGATTTCTCTCTTTTTTTTAAGATTTTATTTATTTAATAGAGAATAGAGAGAGAGAGCATGGGCAGAGGAAAGGGCAGAGGGAGAGGGAGAAGCAGACTCCCCACTGAGCAGGGAGCCCAACATGGGGCTTGATCTGGGGACCCTGGGATCACGAGCTGAGCCAAAGGCAGATGCTTAACCAACTGAGCCACCCAGGCACCCCTAGAATGGGATTTCTCTTGGTGAATATTCTGTGTGAGTTTGAAAAGTATGTGCACTCTCCTATTTTTGGATGACATAGTCTATAGACATTAATTAGATCCAGGTGTTTGATGGTGCTGTTCAGCTCAATTATATCCTTACTGATTTTCTACTTTCTTGATCTGTTCATTTCTGATAGAGGGGTGTTGAAGTCTCCAAATACAATAGTGGGTTAGTCTATTTCTCCTCTTAGCTCTATCAGCTTTTGTATCATGTATTTTGTGGCTTTTTTGTTAAAAACTTTAGTCTAACTGTTGTTAGGTACACACACATCAGGAATTAAATTTTCTTGGAGAATTGACACTTCTACCATTATGAAATGCCTCTCTTTGCTCTGCAGTCCACTTTGTCTGAAATAGAATATTTGTGAGAGTATACACATATAGGAAAAAAACCCCAGAAACAACCAAATGCTATTGACAGAAGGATAAATGACTTGCGGTGTATTCATACAATGGAACAGTATATCTCAATGAAAATGAGTGAACAACAGCTACAGAGAACAACATGCACAAATCTCAATAGAATACTGAGTGACCAAAAGAGTCCTAGAAGACAACAAATAGTAAGATATCTTTTCAATGAAGTTCAGAAGCCCTCAGAACTAAAATGTATATTGCTTGGCACAGATATTCTACATTTCATTGATTAGAAGATGCAAGCTGAGGAAAAAGTTTTGAAAGAGAAACACTGGAATGACAAACTAGAAATGAATAAAAATAGTTCCCTCTAGTGGAGATGGCGGTAGTTTGGAGTCCTGGTGAAAGGCTTTGGAATAAAAGCAAATTCGTGAGTACATTTTTTCTACATAATTTCCACCTTAAAGATATGTATTTTTCATGTTAAAAAATTAGATCATAAAAGTAAAAAAGGAAGCCTTAAAAATAGAAAAAAATGTAAACAAATGAACCTAACTGTACGTCCACTTGATAACATAATTTCAGAGAAAAAAGAATTATTCCAAGTGACCTTTGAACACAGAACTTTGTACATCTTTAGTGAGATATACATTAAGGATAAAAGAAAAAAAAAGAATGAATCTGAGAGTGAGGGAACTGCAAATAAATCTTATTCCTCTGTCAATAGTTTTATTTTTAGTAGTAATACTGGTATTATAATTTTGAAAGTATTTTATGTTTAAGATAAAGCAAATAAGTAAATATCTTAAAATTATTAGGAATCAAGATTTTCAGTGTTGGAGAGCTATAAATATAAAATCATGCCATGTCATGTTAAATCTGAGTTAGATATACCAAGATAAATTCAAGTAAAAATATATACATATATTCTGCATACTGAAAGGGTCTAAAAGCAATGACATTCTAGCAGTGAGCCTTGCTGGAGCTCAGATTTAGATATTTACATACTTTTCTCCACTCTAGGGAATTAGGGCTCTTCAGAGACCTGGTTGAATATGGACTGGGGCTGGGAAAGGATAAGGTGGGCTTGTCACTTCTGGGTGTGCCAAAGAGAAGGAAGCATCAAAGACTATTGTGGTGACATCAAAAAGACAGAAGTCAGTTTTTTCAAGCTGCCACTGGTAAAATTTGGGGCAATTTGATTGTCAAAAATATTAGTGATTATAAAAACATTAAACAAATACAACTTCAGAAGTCCAAAGTTATTAGAAAAGAAAGAAGAGCAGAAAAGATTTACAGATGACCACTGCAGACAATTATTATATAAGATACAATAGAAATTCGTAGTTAAAGAAAAATAATTAAACTTTCATTCTGCCTTTGGCAAGGAACAACAGTTCATCTCCACTTGATGAGAGATGACTCTTCTTGACTGAAGGATGCAGGTGATTCATATAAGAATTACAATATCACCATTTTGCAACTCCCATTAAATACCAATTTAAGTGAATATCACAGTGATTGGCTCTACTTCCAAGTATATTGGGCAACAAGATAATTGGCACTGTGCCAAAATATCACCCCAGGGAGAAAAACATACCTTTATATCAGTGTGCTCTAGGAACTACCATCTTTAAAAAAAACAGAAAAAGATTTTATTTATTTATTTTAGAGAGATAGGAGAGAGCAAGCACAAGTGGGTGAAGGATAGAGGGGGAGGGAGAGAGACACATACATGTGTACATGGAACATTCACCAAAATAAACCAAGTATCAAAAAATCTCAAAAGATTGAAAAAGTACACAATATGTTCTCTGACCACAATGGAATTAAACTAAAAATCAATAACTAAGAGATATTCAGAAAATTCCAACATATTTGGAAATGAAGAAACACTTCTAAGTAACCTGTGGGTAAAAGGAAACTTTACAATGGATCTTGGATGGTATTTGAACTAAACAGTGAATACAAAGCATATCAAAATATATAGGATGCGGTTAAAGCAGTATTAAGAGGGGAATGTGTAGCTGTAATACATTTATTAAAATGAAGAAAGATCTCAAATTAATGATGCAAGTTTCTTCTCAAGAAGGAGGGTTTTTCAGTACTAGAGCAATTGGATGTCTGTATGGGAAAAAAATCAACCTTGATCTCTACCTCACATCATACAGAAAATCTATTTTGAGATGGATTATAGACCTAAATGTAGAAGGTAGAATTATAAAGCTTTTAGGAATAATAAGAGAACGACTTCATTACCTAGGAGTAAGCAAAGATTTCTTAGGACATGAAAAGCATTAACCCTAAATAAAAAATTCACAAAATGGACCTAATTGAAATGTAAAACTTCCACTCATCACAAGTCATCATTAAGTACATGAAAAGGGAAACCACACACTGGGAGAAAATAGTCACATTACCTGTTAAAATACATGTATTTTTAATATATATATATATATTTTATTTAAATTAAATTAATTAACATATAATATATTATTAGTTTCAGAGGTAGAGTTCAGTGATTCACCAATCTTACACACAGTGCCCTCCTTAATGTCCATCACCCAGTTACCCCATTCCCCCACCCCCTTATAATACATGTATTTGACAAAGGATTTATATGCAGAATATAAGAAGGACTCCTATATATCAGTTATAGGAAAGATAAACATCCCAATTAAAAATGGACAAAACCTTGAGAAGGAACTTCGTAAAGAAATATATCCAGATGGTTAATAAATGTATAAAAAGGTGAGCAACATTACTAATCATTGGGGAAATACAAATGAAAACCACAGTGCACACCCATCAGAACAAATACAATTAAAAAGACCATCAGTGGTAGGTGTGAAGATGTGGAACATGTGAAACTCTCATATTGCTGATGAGAGTATAAAATGGTAAATCACTTTGGAAAACTGTTTGAAAGTTTCTAATAAAGCTGAACATGCACAGTAATTTCACACCTCCAAGAGAAATGTGTGCATTTTCACAAAATAACTTTTACAAGAATGTTTCTAGAACCTTACTTCATAGTAGCCCTGCATAAGAAACAACCCAAAATTCCATCTATGTGAATGGATAAAATCAATATGGCACTCATGGTCATTCATGGACATGCACAGAATAGTGAAAACTATGAATTGCTTGGTGTGCAGGTTTCCAGTGAGGATGAATAAAGCTATGCTATGTCTTTCTGTTTCAGCCCTCATACTGTAAACATGCATTATTTTTGTGGTCTATTTAGTTCTATGTTTTTCATATTTTTATGCTTTTCGATGGTGATTTCACTGTTCAAAATGGCCCAGTTGTAGTGCTGAAGTGCTAAGTGCTTCTCAGTGCAAGAAGGCTGTGACATGCTTTACAGAGAAAATGTATGTGTTGGATAAGCTTCTTTCAGGCACATAGTTCATATAATGCTGTTGGCAGTGAGTTCAAAGCTAATGAATCAACAATATATATTAAACAAGGCATCTTTAAACAGAAACACACATAAAGTATTTGTTTTGATTTTGCTTGTTTACATGTATTAATCAGTTGACATACATTTATATATATTGGTATGTTTGTTTATATGTATTAATGAAGTGAGTTAAGACTGAGACTCACAGGAACCTACTGCTGTATTTCCCCTAGAAGCAATTTCCCCTAGAAGCAATGACCCAGTGTTTACTAATTCAATGTTTGTGGAGAATTTATTCCATTACTGGGAATAACCAAGAATTGACTACATGCAACCACATGGGTGAAACTTAAAGACACTGTGAGCCACACACAAAAGGGTATGTACTATAGGATTCCATTTATATAATACTCAAGAACAGCAAATCTAATGGCAGTTGGAAAAATGATGATGGGGAAGTACTGATTGGAAATAACGTAACGACACTCTTTGGGTTGATGGAAATATTTATACCTTGACCTGGGAGGTACAAATTAAGATAGAACATGAGAACTGATTCTATTTAATAACTAACTCAGCTCTTCCAACCCAAACTTCAGGTTTGCTAGCTGCAATGTTCTACAGCCACATGGTGGCAGTGTTGTAGAAATGACCAAATTTCTCACTGAGCCTTAAGTCCCTGTTCTCTCTAGTTCAGATCTTTAGTTTCAGGTTGTCTTCCATCCTCCTTTAAGTAATTTATGGCCTCTCTTGTGATGCATTGTGAACAGTATCCTAAAGTGAGGACCCTACATTGGTCAGAGGCAAAATTGTGGCATGGCAAAAAATATCCTTGTAGTCTGTGTCCCTTCCTTGGCCCTTCATGCCACTTCAGCTCCCTACTCCTTCCTAAGTTCCACTCCTGGAACCCCATCTCCACTCCTTGGGCACTTGGGGCTCATCGGTTGTCAAATTCAACAACCTGAGCCTGATCTTCCATTACTGGGAGAAGGTCACTTACAGGGAAATTCAAAAGATAATAGCATATTATCCCATGTCATCTAATTGATGTTTCCAGAAGTAAAATTTGGAAATGGAGTAAATGCTTGTCAACTGGGGAATAAAAAGTGCTTTATTTTGTTAAAAACAGGAAACAGGCACAAAATGGAGTTGCTTATGCTAAGCCCCACATCACCAAACCAAGTTTTAACTTAATTACAGTTTCAGTGCTCCCAGAAATGGAATCAGTCAATCAAGAGCCACCTGACCAGCACTTCTTAGTAATTTGTCTGATAGACCCCTGCCATCTCCCAAAGGATAGTAACCTTGAGTAACTAACCTGCTTTTTTGCTTTGTGCAACTTCCTTGCTTCTGCTCCCTTCTGCCTATGAAAGTTTTTCATTTTGTACAGCTCCTTGGAGTTCCTTTGTATTTGCTAGACTGGATGCTGACTGATTCAATCAGTTTTTGCTCAAATAAACTCTTAAAATGTTTAATATGTCTCAGTTTATCTTTCAATAGTCCTTTTTCAGTTAGTCATTAACAAGAATGCACTAGATCTATATCAGAGGACTAGGGGGGTTTTTCAAGCTCTATTGTTAAGTGAGAAAAGCAAAATGCAGGGAAGTGTGCATAATACAACAATGATTAAGCTCCTCTGTCTGTATATTAATATAGAATGACACAGACACAAAGAAATGTGTGGAAAGGTACATACTAGGCTATTAACACCGTTTACTTGGGATGAGATGGGAGTACCAGGAAAAAGAAGTAAAAAAGACCTTCTCTTAAAAAGACTCAGGTTAACAACAGCATGGATACTATTTTAATTACATATTCTGTGTGGAGATACACACACACACACACACACACACACACACACACATACGTATAACACATCAATCTATGTATAAATAAATCTAGTTTTTCCTATATGTTTTCTGCCTTTTATATTATGTCTAGTCCTTTCTCACACTAAAATTATAAAAGTATTTTATCACTATTTCCTCTAGTTTTATTTTATATTTTTGTCCTTAGTCCATCTGAAATTTATTTCCATATAGTTGTAAGGTAAGGATTGAATAAAATTTTATTTTCAAACAGCCAGTTGACTCAGAAAATATTCTCTAACATTCTAAAAGGAGCTGTAGTGTATTGGCAGGCTCAGTCTCAGCGGCAAAACAGCATGAATATGGATTAAGAACGTGATTGTGAAGCTGCCTTGTGGCACTGGAAGGGTGGGGATCAAGACCTCTGGGGACAGCAATGGTAGAGCAGGGCCAAGGACATGTGGCTGTAGCTGCTCACACCTGTGCAACCCCTATTGTTCACAGTGGCTCCTGCCATCTCTGATCTTGCTAAGATGGGAAGAGGTTACAGATTTTTTATTAGATTTTCTTTTTTTAAAAAGATTTTATTTATTTATTTGACAGAGAGAGACATAGCGAGAGAGGGAACACAAGCAGGGGGAGTGGGAGAGGGAGAAGCAGGCTTCTCGCGGAGCAGGGAGCCCGATGTGGGGCTCGATCCCAGGACTCTGAGATCATGCCCTGAGCCAAAGGCAGACGCTTAACCAACTGAGCCCTTTCATAGTCCCCTTTCTCAGAAATTGAGGGACAGAGACATGTTTCCTTGGCTTCAGGCAGAGTGGCCCCATCTAGGACCCACCTCAGTGGCTATTCTCTATCAGCAAGCAATCCTATCTGTAGCCAAGGCCCCTGTGACTTCTAGCCCCTTCCAGATCACTGTCTGCCCAGGGCATACTTCTCAGAGGTTGGAAGCAGTAACCCTCACCTAATCCTTTTGTTTGGTTCTTTATCTCAGTGCTCAGAGTTCTCATTACCACTTATTTCAGATCCCTCAGCGTTAACAGGACTCCCAAGCCTACTACCTTATAACCCTGGATCTCCTAGGGAGTGACTGTAGCTTCTCCCAGTATCTTCTCTCCTCCCTGCTCTACATGCAAGAAAGAAAAACCACTGTGAGGGGCACCTGGGTGGCTCGGTCATTAAGCATCTGCCTTCAGCTTTGGTCATGATCCCAGGGTCCTGGGATCAAGCCCCTCATTGGCTCCCTGCTCAGTGGGAAGCCTGCGTCTCCCTCTCCCACTCCCCCTGCTTGTGTTCTGTCTCTCTCTATGTCAAATAAATAATGTTGCTGTCTCTCTCTATGTCAAATAAATAATGAAATCTTAAAAAAAAAAAAAAGAAAAACCACTGTGAAATAGAAAGACACCATTACTGGTTAAGTAATGGTAATTGAAAGAAATTCCTTAAAGCTGGGAATTTTCTTTGTTCTACAGAAGGCAGAACTAGAAGAATTAAAAGAAGGAATGTCAAATGATAGTAAAGGTGTGATTCCATTCCAAATTAGAACCAAAGGATAGAACATGTTAAAATAGAAGGAAAACTCTCAAAGGATGGTAGAAAGCCAAGGGTGTTATAGAACAAAATAGACAGGTGCATCTTCAGAAGCCATTAAAACAATGTTGATACAAGATAGATGGGATCACATGGTTGGTTATAATAAAAGAGAAAACTGCTCAAGAGGAATGAGAAGTTCTAAAAAATGCAAATCTATCATATAATCACAAATGGTTCCATACAGAAGGCAAGGGGGCTGTACTTGGAGAACTTGGTGTTTGTTGGGGGAGTATTAGGGTGAGCTCTTGAATGACATGTATGAAAAGAAGGCAGAAGAGGAGTATAAGGGCATAGCATATACCTTGCAGAGTAACAAGAGGGATGCTAAATTCTAAATGTAATGAAGTCTGCTTTTTTTTTTTTTTAAGGCTATGATGGTTTTACCAAAGAATCAAAGACATGTTTAGGGGCATTAAAATGATCAAGAAAGGGATGTGCTTGCACTAGGAACTCATGGGGTAATGTTGATGATGGCTTGATAGGTGTTATGGGTTGAAATGTGTTCCCCCAAAATATATGTTGAAGTTGCCAATAATTTAGAATGAGACCCTATTTGGAAATACCATCATTACAGATCCAATTAGTTAAAATAAGGTCATACCACAGTAGTGTGGGCCCTTAATTCAATCTGATTGGTATTCTTTAAAGAAGAGGAGGGAGAGAGATATATAGGTAGGAAAATTCCACGTGAAGACACAGACAGATGAGGGAGGATGCCATGTGACGATGGAAGCAAGGATTGTAATGACACAGCTGCAAGCCAAGGAATACCAAGGTTGGACAGCCACCACCTGAGGCTAAGAGGAGGCAAAGAAGAATTCTATCTAGAGTCTCAGAAGTATCATGGCCCTACTGACACCTTGATTTAAGACCTTTGGTCTCTAGAACTGTGAGACAATTTCTGTTGCTTTAAGCTACCTGGTTTGTGGTACTTTATTATGTCAACCCGAGTTGACTAACAGAGTTAGGCACCTTTTTGTGATGGCATCCTTTCTTGCCTGCCCCTCCTCTTCACATAGTTCTCACCATTGATGAGGGAGACCTTTGTAAGCCAACTGCTGTCTAGTCTCACACATATTCTCTGGCATACAATTTCACTTGGGAGGACCAACTCTTCAAGGCTTGTGTCATGTATCAGTATCAGGATATGGCTCTAGGGATGTTTTTGTTTATTATTCTGCATAGCTTTTTCATGTGGGCTTAGGCAGATTTTTCCTCTCAGCAAGAAAGGCAGCAGGCTTGCCATTGAACTCTTTCTCTGATTCATGGGAAATGGAGGAAAGATCACAGTTTAGGACAGAGAACCAAAACAACCATATCTTTCTGTCACCAACTTAAATTTCCTTAGGTGCTGTGATATTCATCTACTGGCTAAGCCTTGAGGTCAAAGTTAATCTCCAACTCCAGAAAAGGTTGAGAAACACCAGACTGGAACACATCTGCCACTGGTCACATCTTCATACTTGACTGAACATGGCCTTTTCTTCCCCTAACCATTAGTCTAGGAAAAGGGTAAGTGGTGAGATTCCATTTCTTTCTTTGAGAAAGTTTTATACCTGGGAAATATGGACATATTATGTCTGGAATTCAAAAGGTACTTAGCAAATTCTTGTGGATCAACTGAAGAAATTATAGGACATAAAAAGAGAGAAAATCAATAGACTAATATTTATTGAATACTCAGATTGAAAGCATGTGGATGCACTGGGACATGCGTTCCTCCAAGGAGGGTTTTATTTTCATGATGGGGCAATCTGTCAAGTGCCCAGTTCTGGACACAATTTGTCTTAATAATTAGGATGAAGGCATAGATAACATGTAGAGCAAATTTGTAAATAGATTGACACATGGAAATATAGTAAATAATATCACAAAAAATCAGGAAAATATCTTGTTGGCTTTGTACTTGATTTTGGTTTTGGGAAAATATGACTTCCAATCATTCAGGTGCCATTTATCAAGAACAGACAGGAGGCTCTGATTCAAGATAGCAGTGTAAGAGAATCCTGAACTCACGTTCTACCATGGACCCACTGAAGCTACATACAGAACAATTTCTTCTGAAAGAAATCCCCAAACTAGATGAGTGACTCCTATACATTGGGCAAATGAGAAAAAAAAAACAACCACAAACATCAAAATGGGTAGAAGAGCAGTAAATGGCTACATTAAGAAACAAGGAAAATCTCAACTAAACAGCCTAACTTATTAGAAAAAGAAGAACAAATGAAGCTCAAAGTTAGTAGAAGAAAGGAAATAACAAAGATCACAGTGGAAATAAATGACATAGAGACTTAACAGGCAATGCAAAAAAAATGAAACTAAGTTTTTTTTTTAAGAAAAAAAAATTGACAAGCCTTTACCTAGACTCCCCAAGAAAAAGAGAGAAGACTCAAATAAATACAATCAGAAATGAAAGAGGAAATGTTACAACTGATACCACAGGAATACAAGGGATCATAAGAGACTGCTATGAACAATTATATGCCAAAAAATTGGACAACCTAGAAGAAATGGATAAATTCTTAGAAACATACAACCTACTAAGACTGAATCATGAAGAAAGAAAAAATTTGAACAAATTACTAGTAAAGAAATTTAATTGGTTATAAAAAACCTCCCAACAAACAAAATCCAGGACCAGATGGCTTCGTTGTTGAATTCTACCAAACATGTAAAGAAAAATTAATACCAATCCTTCTCAAACTTTTCCAAAAAATAGAAGAGGAGGGAACACTTCCAAAGTAATTTTATGAAGCCAGCATTACCCTGATTCCAGAACGAGACAAGGACACCACAAAAGACAAAGAAAATGACAGGCCAATATCCCTGATAAATATAGATGCAAAAATCTTCAACAAAATATTAGCAAACCAAATCCAACAATACATTAAAAGGATGATACACCATAACCAGGTGGGATTTATTCCAAGGATGCAAGGATGGTTCAACATTCATAAATTAATGTGATATGGCACATTAACAAAATGAAGGATAAAAATCATGATCATCTCAATAGATGCAGAAAAAGCATCTGACAAAATTCAACATCCATTTATAAGAAAAACTCTCCATAAAGTAGCTATGAAGGGAATATATCTCAACCTAATAAAGTCCATATATGACAAGCCCACAGCCAGCATCATACTCAGTGGGGAAAAGCTCTAAGATCAGGAACAAGACAAGGATGCCCACTCTCACCATTTTTATTCAAAATAGTACTGGAAGTTCTAGCCTGAGCAATTAGGCAAGAAAAAGAAATAAAAGGCATCCAGATAAGAAAGGAAGAAGTAAAACTATCACCATTTGTAGATGACACAATATTTTATATAGAAAATCCTAAAGACTCCACCAAAGGACTGTTAGAACTACTAAACAAATTCAGTATATTTGCAGGATACAAAAATCCACATACAAAATCTGTTGCATTTTTATACACTAATAATGAACTATCAGAAAGAGAAATTAAGAAAACAATTCCATTTACAATTGCATCAAACAGAATGAAATACCTACGAATAAACTTAATCAAGGAGGTAAAAGACCTGTAACTGAAAACTAAGACATTGATGAAAGAAATTAAAGAAAATTCAAATAAATAGGAAGATATTTCTTGCTTTATGAATTGGAAGAATTAATAATGTTAAAATGTCCACATTACTCAAAGTGGTCTACAGATTCAATGTAATCCCTATCAAAATTCTAATGATATTTTTCACAAACATAGAACAAACAATCCCAAAATAGGCAAAGCAATTTTGAGAAAGTAAAGCAAAGCTGGAGGCATCATGCTTCCTGATTTCAAACTATATTACAAAGCTATAGTATTGGCATAAGAACAGACAGATAGATCAGTGGAACAGAATAG
This sequence comes from Phoca vitulina, assembly GCF_004348235.1. NCBI lineage: Eukaryota > Metazoa > Chordata > Mammalia > Carnivora > Phocidae > Phoca > Phoca vitulina. The sequence continues at coordinate 8,985,487 of NW_022589707.1, forward strand.
GGAGCCCAGAAAGAAACCCATGCATATAAGGTCAATTAATTTATAACAAAGGAGCTAAGAATATACAATGGGGAAAGGACAGTCTCTTTAATAAATGGTAATGTGAAAACTGGACAGCCACATGCAAAAGAATGAAGCAAAACCACTATCTTAAACCATACACAAAAATTAACTCAAAAGGGAATAAAAACTTGAATGTAAGACCTGAAACCCAAAAAAATCCTAGAAGAAAACAGGTGGTAAGCTCCTCGACATTGGTATCGGCAATGATTTTTTGGATTTGACACCCAAACCAAAGGCGATAAAAGCAACAATAAACAAATGGGGCTACATCAAACCAAAAAGCTTTTGTGCAGCAAAGGAAACCATCCTCAAAATGAAAAGACAGTCTACTAAATGGCATTAAATATTTGCAAATCACATATCTGATATGGGGTTAATATCCAAAATATATCAAGAACTGGGGTGCCTGGGTGGTTTAGTCGTTAAACCTCCGACTCTTGATTTTGGCTCAGGTCATGATCTCAGGGTTGTGAGATCGAAACTTGTATCAGGCTCTGTGCTGTGTGGAGCCTGCTTAAGATTCTCTCTCTCGCTCTCCCTCTGACTCCCGCACTCACGCTCTCTCTCTGTATTTTATATATATGTAACACACATACACACACACACACACACACACATACATAAAAAGGTGTTCAACATCACTAACCATCAGGGAAGGGCAAATGCAAACCACAATGAATTATCATCTCACACCTGTTAGAATGGCTATTATCGGGCGGGAGGAGCGGTAGCGGCCAGGCAGCCCAGCTTCGCGAAGGCTCTGGGCGCGCCGCGGCCCGCAGGCACCCGGCACGCGCCCGCCCCGCCGCCACGATGCCCAAGAGGAAGCCCAAGAGGAGGTCGGCGAGGTTGTCAGCTAAACCCGCTCCTGCAAAAGTGGAAACGAAGCCAAAAGAGGCGGCAGGAAAGGATAAATCTTCAGACAAAAAAGTGCAAACAAAGGGGAAAAGGGGAGCAAAGGGAAAACAGGCTGAAGTGGATAACCAAGAAACGAAAGAAGACTTACCTGCAGAAAACGGAGAAACTAAAAATGAGGAGAGTCCAGCCTCCGATGAAGCAGGAGAGAAAGAAGCCAAGTCTGATTAATACCATAAACCATGTCTTATCAGTGGTCCCTGTCGCCCTTCTTGTACAATCCAGAGGAATATTTTTATCAACTATTTTGTAAATGCAAGTTTTTTAGTAGCTCTAGAAACATTTTTAAGAAGGAGGGAATCCCACCTCATCCCATTTTTTAAGTGTAAATGCTTTTTTTTAAGAGGTGAAATCATTTGCTGGTTGTTTATTTTTTGGTACAACCAGGAAATAGTGGGATATTGAATGTGGGAGGCTTTGATTGTCTTGGGTGTCAGCTCAACATTCCATAGATGGGGTAGTTTTTATATCCTATAATACCAAGCATACTAAATGGCAATTTGGAGTCAGTCGTGCATTTACTATGTCTTGAATATTTTAAATTACTTCTATTCCCATGTTGTTTTTGGTAGAATTGTTTCCTAAAGAAAACCACGCCTAGATCTTGGCTCTCCCGGTCAGAATTCTTGTGCACTCTGTAATATCTTGGTCGTGGTAGTCCAGTTTTCCTAGTAACTCTGTTAATGTGCTGTGCAAGATTGAGAATTTGAGTATGTAGTGTATATGATATTAAATTGTGAATTAATGGGACTTAACAATGTAACAGTGTATCAGCATTTGAAGATCTTGGTACTTGATATACTGTTAAGGAAAATTTGCCTCCAAATTTTAAGCTGGAAGGTCACTGGAATAACTTTTAGAAAAGAATCACAACTACATGGTTTTTTTAGATTTTCGGTACGTACGTTAAGAATTGTGTACAAATTGAAATGTCTGTACTGATCCTCAAAACAACCAATAAAAACTCAATTAAGAAAGAAAAAAAAAAAGAATGGCTATTATCAAAAAAGACAAGAAATAGGAAATGTTGGCGAGGATGTGCAGAAAAGGAAACCCTTGTGTACCACTGGTAGGAATGTAAATTGGTGCAACCACTGTGGAAAATAGTATGGACATTCCTCAAAAAATTAAAAATAGAACTATCATATGGCCCAGCAATTCCACTTCTGGGTATTCATCTGAAGGAAACAAAACCACTACCTGGAAAAGATATCTGCAGCCCCATGTTCATTGCAGCATTATAATAGCCAAGACATGGAAGCAAACTAAGTGTCCATCAGTGGATGAATGGATAAAGAAAATGTGGTATATATACACAATGGAATATTATTTATCCATAAAAAGAAGGAAATCTTGCCATTTGCAACAACATGGATGGACTTTGAGGGCGTTATGTTAAGTGAAATAAGTCAGACAGAAAGACAAATACTGTACAATCTCATTTATATGTGGGATATAAAAACAAAAACAAAAAACCCCTGAATGTATAGATACAGAGTATTCAGACTGGTGACTACCACAGGCAGGAGTGGGTAGGCAGAATGGGTGAAGTGGGTCAAAAGGTATAAACTCCTCAGTTATAAAATAAATAAGTCCTGGGAATGTAACATACATCATGTTGATTATAGCCGGAACATTGTGGTGATCTTTTTGCAATATATACAAATATTGAGTGGTTATGTTGTACACCTGAAACTAATGTAATGTTATATGTCAATTATATCTCAAAAAAAAAAAAAAGGAGAAAAGAAAAAAGACAGGGGAGTAAGTGCTGCTGCTTTTTAAGGATGACAGAGAAGCTGGAAAAAAAAAAAAAGCCAACGCAATTGCTAAGTCCTAAGAATGAGAGGGAAAGGGACAGATGCTAGACTCAAGTGTAGAACAAGAAATGAGCCAGTGCGAAGTCTTGTGTACGCTGAATGGAAGAAGGAAACATGAAACAAAGGAGGATGAAAAAACTCACCATTAGGGATTGTGACTGTTTTTGGAGTACAGGTAAATTTCATCAAACATTTTAGGGTTCCAACTATTATATGACTTATTTTATGAAGAAAAAATTTAGTGGCTTAAAACAACTTACATGTATTACCTTTAGTCTGTGGGTTGGGAATCTGGATGCAGCTTAGCTGAGTCCTCTGGTTCAGGGTCTCTGATAACGTTATAGTTATCTTCAGGTTCAGCCTGGGGTTGGGGGGAGGAATCTGCTCCCAGAGTCACTCACATGGTTATTAGCAGGATGCGGTTGCTCAAGGGTTGTTGGACTGAGGGATTCAGTTCCTTGCTGGTTATTGGCTGGACATCTTCCTCAGTTCCTTGCTATGTGGGCTACTCAATAGGGCAGCTCACAACCTGGTGGCTGGTTTTCCTTGGAGTAAGCAAGCAGGAGAGGAAGAGAGGTCAAGCAAGTGAGGAGCCAGAATCTTTCTTGAAAGCTCATTACTTTTGACATATTCTATGTGTTTGAAGGAAGTCCAGCCCACACTGAAGGTTAGGGAGTTACACAAGGGTATAAATACCAAGAAGCAGAATAATTGGAGCCATCTTCGAAGCTGCCTACCACATGGGGCATAACTAGGGGCTGACTTTGTCAAAAGCAGAAATGTTTGATAGATAAAGGTTTGTATCCCAACATTAAGGGGGATGTACATGTTTCTAACTTACTCACGTGAGGGTTATGCTAAAAAGATGTGCTGAAGGAGGTAGCAGATTGAAAAATGAAAATCAAGGACCAAGAGAAAAATGACAAACCTATTACACAAAGAAGGTACATGCCCATAAACTGGAATTTCTACTCAAATATTAAAATATTCTCAAAAGTTCCAGGAGATAGGACCAGACAAATGGAATAGTTCACATGACAATCTGCTGCTTAAAGACAACACAGAGTCCCAAGACCTTTGACTGACCCCACTCACCAAGAAATACTTGCAAAGGAGAGGAAGTAATACTTAATATCTGAATGTGCCATTGAAAGAAACTTTTAGAGACAATTGGCAGACTCCTTTATATTTAAAATGAGCAAACTAATTAAAAAGGCCAAAAACAAAATGAGCAAATTATATTTTCAATGACTTTGTTTCCCTTAAAGGAGGAGTCTAAAAAGGGAGAAAAATCACAGTGTTGGGGGAAAATACTTTAGAATAGGCTCTCTCTTCCCTAATCTAGGCAGGCTGGTGATCTGGTCCCCCTGCCCATCTCTCAGGCCTCCTCTCCCATCACTCACTGCCTGGCAAGTCTTGCTGCAGCCAAATGGGCCTCCCTGTCAGTCAGCAAAACACCAGCTCTTCCCCAAACCTCATTTCATTCAGGTCCCAGCTCACTTTCCCAGAAAGAGCTTCCCTGACTGCTGTCTAAAATAGCATGGAATTGCCCCATAGTCTTACCTTGCTTTTATTTTTCTTTATACCAGTTACCACTTTCTGAAATTACATCATGCCTTTATTTATCGACTTGATTTCAGCTCAGGTCATGATCTTGGGGTCATGGGATGGAGCCTCTCGTGGGGCTCTGGGCTCAGTATGGAGTCTGCTTGTCCTTCTCCCTTTGCTCCTCCCCCACTGCGTGCTCTCTTTCTCAAATAAATAAACAAAACCTTAAAAAAAAGGTTTGCATTATGCCTTTATTTCTTTATCTGTTTATTGCCTGACTCCTCCATGGAGATATAAGTTCTGTGAATTCAAGGTCTTTTTTTTTTTTTTTTTCCCCTAGCGATTTTATTTATCAGAGAGAGAGAGAGAGAGAGAACGAGGGGAAAGGGGCAGAGGGAGAAGCAGACTTCCCACTGAGCAGCGAGTCTGATGCAGGACTCCATCTCAGGACCCTGGGATCTTGACCTGAGCCGAAGGCAGACGCTTAACTGACTGAGCCACCTGGTGTCCCTGAATTCAAGGTCTTAACTCGCAGCTCTTTAGGACGTGGAAAAGCCAGCCATTGGCTTTTATCAACTGTCTGTAGAGTGAACTGAAAGAAAAAAAAAAAAAGTGATAAAAAAAAAAACATGGCAGGAGAGGAGCATAGCCGAACTAAGGCGAAAAATGTGAGGAACAAACTGACAATTTGCTAGAACTGTGCTAATACAAATTCACACACAATGGGGAATATTTATATTTGTGAATATGTAACTCATTTTTTAAAAAATCTCGAAACTCAAATGAGCTAATCTACATTAAGAAAATATTTAAGACCATATATAAATATATAATATTTAATACAGTATATAAATCCGCCCACAAAGCGGCTCCCCTCCCTTCCAGAAGCTCGCGCTAACTTTTGCGGATTCTAAGCGAAGGTACCGAGTTCACCCTCCCTTCTTTATGAAATGTATTCTTGTCGCTATTTGATTGGCTGTTCCTCCCAGGCGCCCTTTTATCATTGGTCATGCTTCCAGTCCATCACTCCCAGACTCAAGCACTCCATTGGTCCGCTGCCTCAGAGAGCGGTGGCTGGTTGCGCTCTGGCAGAAGGAGTTCCCCGGTGACGTCAAAGGCGCTCCCCGCCCACATTCCAAAACCTGGGCTGAGACTTCCCGCTGCCCAGCCTTTCCGGGCGGGACGGGGCGGAAAGCCAGACTTCTGATTGGATAGGGCGGGCGAGGTGAGTATCCGATTGGTCACTGCCCTAGAGGGAGGTGGAGTTATAGCTGGGTCCTGGAGCAGAACTGAGGAGCCCTGGGGAGTCACAAAGTTTGTGTCTGGAGCGGTAGTGGAAAGTGGGCTTACTGCGAAGGGATTTTCTTGGGATGAGAGCTGATCTCCTGCCTTCATTTTGGATGCGCGCCCTGCTTTAACGCCCCCCCGCCCCCAGCCTTCAGCCAGATCCCTGGACAGCCTGTCTCTCCCGGCAGTTCTCAGACTTCCGAGGACACCGGACGGGAGTTGGCAGTTCTCCTTCGGGCAGAGCAGAGAACGTTTTTCCTTTCTAAGTGCATAAGCTTCACGCACACGCGCACACACGCACACACGCACACACGCGCACACACCCCGCGGAGCCGGACCTTAACCTCCGAGGCGGCTCTGCCCGCTCCCCTCCTGCCCTCAGCATCCTCGGCCCAGCGTCCCTCGGACCAGCATGGAGGTGCTGGAGAGCGGGGAGCAGAGCGTCCTGCAGTGGGACCGCAAGCTGAGCGAGCTGTCAGAGCCCGGGGAAACCGAGGCTCTTATGTACCACACGGTGAGGACTCGGCGGGGCGGGAAAGGGGCGGCTTGCAAGGGGGGAGTATTGTCATTAAAGGAACCGCTAGGGACAGGGACCTGGGAAGGAAGTATTTGGGAAGAGGCAGGCATGCCCGGAGTGAGGATCTAGGGAGAGGTGTGGTTTTTCGATCCGAACAGATAAATGTGGGCCACTGGCCCTTTTGAAGTTTCAGTAACAGTAGTGACAGTTTGTATTTCTTTGGCAATTTATACTCTTTTCCCGAATCGTTTTCACACCTGCAATATCATTTGCTCTTGCTGTCAGTACTAAAGCAGAAGGGGGAGATGGTGGGGAATAAGGGGAGATGGTGGGGAAAAATATGCCACTGTTGAGTTTGCTACTGATTTTGTGGGAAGGTTTTAAAAAACTAAACAAAGTGGCATTTTCTTTCCTTCGTTGTCATATTCTCTCTCTCTTTTGTTTATATTTCAGGAAGTACACGTGTGTGTGCGTGCGCGCGCGCGCGTGCGTGTGTGTGTGTGTGTGTGTTTTGGAAAAGCCCCTTTGATATTAGGAGAGAGACTACGTTATTTGGTTTCTTTAACTGTACAGCCAAGAAATCTGCTTCCTCTCTCTTCAGAGGAAAGATCAGCAGAGTATGGAAAATCTGAGGCAGTTCCATATTTCAGAAAAGCTTTGGAGAAGGTGGGACGGCTCACCAGTTCTTTGTTCAGTCTTATGCCTCGGGGACCTCGTTGGGGATTGAACTGTAACAGGAATACTGCACATTTCTTTTAAAAGTTTCAATTTCAAATTTTGGGTATTAAATTTGCAAAATGAAATTCTGTTTCCAACAGCCAGCAATGTTAATATGATTTTATGTGAGATCTGTTTTTTTGTTTCTTATAAATGCAGGAGTTTGTAATGAGAGAGAGAGTGTGTGTGAGAGAGAGAGAACACTAATGAGAAAACGAGAAGCTTGCCTGTTTGCCTTTCATGATTTTTTTAAGGGGGTCAGTGCCAGGATATTTGAAACTTTTGCAAAATGGCCTGCAGGCTCCACCTCCTTGGCCTTTGCCTCTGGTTGACGTTATTTTGGGAAAAGGGATGAGGGCCTCCCTGTGATTCCCACCAAGGCACTTGTGATGGCTGAGAATGGCTTGTTGAAAAAATGCAGAGTGCCCGGCGGAGAGGGAGTGGTAGTTCATGCTGGGGCAAAAGCCAGATGTGTAGTGCGATCTGAGTTTTGCTTACTGAGGCTTTCCCTGAGGAGACCACGTGGGCTGCATTTGGACTGAGGGCCCAGATGTGCTTCCTGTTGTCAGTACAGAACTTAGAGCACATTGGTCCTCAAATATCTTCTGGTAATTGGGTGTTCCAGGTGTTTCTACTGACATGGGCTGCATTTTAACCATTTGTGTGTATGGGTGGGGGGCAGTTCTTCTCTTTTGTTCTTAAACATACTGTGAAAATGTCTCACCCAGCCGCTGTAATGCCACAGCTTTGGGGTTGTCTTTCAGCTGGTGGCATGAATTATGCACAGGCATACACATTCCCTTTCTTGCATTTGTGACTTGCATTTGTGAGATCATGGACTAGGATTTGAGATGCTACCTGTGACTATGACATTAAGTGCAGACAGAACAGTTTGGGCTGGCTCTAATGAAGATCTTTTTTTTTTTTTTTTTAAAGATTTATTTATTTATTTGAGAGAGCGAGAATGAGAGAGAGTACATGAGAGTGGGGAGGGTCAGAGGGAGAAGCAGGCTCCTCGCTGAGCAGGGAGCCTGATGTGGGACTCGATCCCGGGACTCCAGGATCATGACCTGAGCCGAAGGCAGTTGCTTAACCAACTGAGCCACCCAGGCGCCCTCTAATGAAGATCTTTACGCACAGTTTCAGGGGTAGAGACCTTACATTCCTTTTGGTATTAAGGGCTCAGTTTTTCTGTTATTGTGATGAAGCAGTGATGCGTGATTATTTTTCTTCTAACTTTATTTTTTTTTAACGACTTTTATGTCTACCACTTAGGGATGTGTCTCTCCTCTGGGAAGCTCACTCATATAAAATGCCACTCATCATTGCTACAAGTAGTTGCCAACACACTGTGTATATGAATTAGTGTTGAAAGAGGTATTGGATTTAGTAGCACAGACGACTGGATTATATTCCTTCTAAACTAAGGGGAGTTTGACAGAGATTTGAAAATAGATAACTTTCCCATCTGTTTCTTGAACTCTGTTGGGTGTCCAGTTGCAGAGCTGGTTATTATTGCTATTCGTCCAAAATGTGGAATAGCCTGACCTCCAGGTCTAAATAGGGATTTAGTTACCACATGCATGATTGCTAATGCCCTGTTTTAGCAAAACCTGTCACCTGCCTGATTTTAAAAACATAGAAGTTTCAGATTGCCTGAGGCTGGGATTGTACCATCTCTGGTGACCTCTGTGAACCATCAGGAGCAATGTTTTTCTCATTTGGTTAGTTGTGAAGAAGACTTCTTGGTTCAGAAGGACAAAGGCTTAGAGGGGACAGGATAGAAGTCTACAAAATAATGAAGTACGTGGATAGAATGAATATGCACTTGCTCATTAGGTCCTGACTTATGAGACCTTTGGGCTTCCTCTTGAAGCTTAAAAAATAGTTTCTATACAGATGACAATATATTATTTTAAATCAGTGAGTAGTACTTTTATGAACGCTGTTGTTTCTGGAGTATGTACAGGCTAAAAGTGGGTTTAGAAAAGGTGGTGGATCTAAAAATGCGGAGTATGTCTCTTTTCTGGTTTGAAATCATTGTGAGAAACCTTGTTCCTTACCCCAAACCTGCCTGGATGTTGGGCATTTCTAAGACATACCTTGTGTTCCTCTAAGATTTTGTGCAAATTACATTTCTGGGAATTCATTGTGGGATTTTGTAATTTAAAGAGCAAAACAGGCTATGCATTTTATCTACTTATATATACACAGTTCATATTCAGAAGGATGCTCAAGAAATGGATAATTGTTTCTGGCAAGGGAACCTGGGGATTGGAGGTCAAGAGAGGGAGCAGGGGTGAGGGAGTTATTTATATACTATCCCTTTTGTACTGTTCTAATTTTTACCTCCTGAATGTATTTAGAAAATGTAAAATTAAAGCTTCAAGGCACCATGTAACACTGGACTAGAAGTAATTTTAGCCTGAGTCTCTCTAGGGGAAGGGGGGATCTGGTGCTCCATTAAAGCTCAACACTTCCCAAGTCAGTTGAGGCCTTGGGTGAAGAGAGGAGGAAGCAGGAGTGCTTGGTGGAAAGGGGCTCTAAGGATGGAGGATTAACTGTGAGTTTGGGTCTGATAAACTTTATGATCGTGGTAACTTTCTTATATCTCAGTTTAACGATCTGGAAAATAGGGATTTTTTTTTCAATTTTTGCAATGATTTATTTTTTTAAAGATTTTATTTATTTGACAGAGAGAGAGATAGCGAGAGAGGGAACACAAGCAGGGGGAGTGGGAGAGGGAGAAGCAGGCTCCCCACTGAGCAGGGAGCCCAATGTGGGGCTCGATCCCAGGATCCCGGGATCACGACCTGAGCCGAAGGCAGACGCTTAACGACTGAGCCATTCAGGCGCCCCACGATGATTTTATTCTTTGTAAAAAAAAACTCTACAGTAGGAACTGCGAAGTCTTCACAAAGATAATGACAGACGTTCTGCTTGTTTTCAATGCTATTCATATGAATCCAATACTCTGTAAGGTTATTTAGTGCTTATGCACTAAAATTTTATATCTAGTTGGTGCTTAAAGTGAAATGACCAATTCCAGACAGTGGAAGGTAGAGAGTTAAGGGGATGTTCAACCTGCCTAGTATCCGGATGCAAAGGTCATCTGGCTTCCACATCTATCCCTGATGCTGGGGTGAAGTTGGCTAATTTCACAGGCTGGTGAGATTCCTGGCTTCCTCCTTCCTCCTGGCTGGCCCAGCGACTCGTGTGTCTCCAATGGGATACTGAAGCCTTTGGGTCGATATTCCACCTTGGAGACAGCTCCTGTTGTTGGCCCTGGCCAGGTTCTGAGGGGGAACCTGGGCCCCTCCTGGCTTGAGAAGATCATTACTTGTCACCTGATCTCTACAAACTGAAGGATGAGTAATGAGTTCTAGTAGGAGAATTGCAAAGCAAATACACTTTGTCTTCAAGGCCCTCACTTCACCTTTCTTGACCTTTGTTTTCATGTTTTCCTCCCTTCTTGGGCCCCAAGTACTCACTGTAATAGTATTCCCTTTCTAATTCCCCATCCTAAATTTTGCTCTCACGAAAGATTTGGTGAGCTTACACTGAATATTTAAATGTTAGTAAGGCTAAACCTATGACCCCTAAATGGGCATTTATATTTAACAGTAATTACTTCAGCTCAAAAGGGTGAATCTCTAAATGGAGAACTTAAGGCAATACCTATTGGTTGTAGGGGAGTGGAGGGAGTGCTCACTATTCTTCTATTCCATATATGTGGCCCTTATTCATAAGGCAGCCAGGTACCTGTGTTGCTAATTTATCTGTGATCTAAAGGATTTTCAATGGCTTGGTGAAATTTCTTTGACCTATTATATTTTTCTCTCTGAAATTGTTCTCATGGTGATAACACAGGTTGGGGGAAGGTAGACTCAGGCACAGCTCTGAAAGATGAGAGGGCAGTACTGAGTTTTGTACTTGCCCTCTTTCTTGAAAGACCCCCAAATAATAATGTTCTATGGAAGCAGGGTGGTCTGATGTGAAGTTGCTCTTGCAAGAAATGAAGCATTGCCTCTAGATTAATAATTGAATTAAATTATAATGTTTGCAGCTGTAAGTGAAACTGATTCAGACTTTTTATACAATAAGTGAACTATTATGTCATGTCGTAAGAGGCCTAGAAGTATAGCTCCTTGTTTGACTGATTCGGCAACTCCTCTATCTATCTATCTATCTATCTATCTATCTATCTATCTATCATCTATCTATTTATTTTTTTAAACGTTTTATTTACTGGGGTGCCTGGGTGGCTCAGTCAGTTAAGGTCTACCTTCAGCTCAGGTCATGATCCCAGGGTCCTGGGATCAAGCCCCGCATGGGGCTCCCTGCTTAGCGGGGAGCCTGCTTCTCCCTCTCCTTCTGCCACTCCCCCTGCTTGTGCTCTCTCTCTCTGTCAAATAAATAAATAAAATCTTTTAAAAATTTACTTTTGACAGAGAAAGAGAGAGAGAGAGAGAGAAAGCAAGCAGGGGGAGTAGGAGAGGGAGAAGCAGGCTCTCCACAGAGCAGGCCCTGACTGAGCCACCCAGGTACCCTCAGCAGCTCCTCTAAATGCCATCCATCTATGTGCAGGTTTCATCTTTGGGTTGGATGCAACCGGAAGACAGCTCATTCCCTGATGAGTTTCGGGTGTTGGATTCAAAATGACAATATCCAGAGGGAAGGGGGGCGCCTGGGTGGCTTGGTTGTTAAGCGTCTGCCTTCGGCTCAGGTCATGATCCCAGGGTCCTGCATCGAGCCCCACATCGGGCTCCCTGCTCAGCGGGAAGCCTGCTTCTCCCTCTCCCACTCCCTCTGCTTGTGTTCCCTCTCTCTCTGTCTCTGCTGTCTCTCTGTCTCTGCTGTCTCTCTCTCTGTCAAATAAATAAATAAAATCTTTAAAAACAAATATCCAGAAGAAAAAGAGAGGTTGAATCTTCCTGTGTCCCTTTTTAGGATGGAAGAAACTTTTTTCAGAAGCCCACCAGCTCATTTCTCTTTGAGCTTCCTCCGCAAGGATTGGGTCAGTTGACCATTTTAAAACCAACGGCTGGAAAGAGATTTACATGATTGGCTCAGATTAATCATTTGGGGATTGAGGAGCTATTGGTGGCTCAATCAGCATGATTGTAATGATCATCAGAAAAATAGTCCAAGTTGGCAGTCCTTTCTGTAGTGTGTTTGTTTGACCAATGGCTGTTTTCCTCACAGAGATGGGCTAGCAAATGGAAAATGTTTTAAAATCCACAATAATTAGCCTTGGAAGCAAAAGATCAACCCAAGTCCTGTGCCACTTGCAAAACTCTAAGAGTGTTACTTAGCTGTGCTAATAGCGCCCAGTGAAGGAAGACTCTAGAGACAGAACTGGCCTCTGAAATGCACACAAAGGCTATCAGGGAGGGTGTGCTGCGTGTCCCAACCCACTGACTAGGAAATGTAGAATTAACTATATTATCTGACCTGTCTGTATCAGGGTCAGATATTGGGGCCGGAGGTAACTCACTAAGCCTGTAATCGTGCTTATCATGCAAGAAAAGAATGGCTTGTTTCGTTCGAGGTCCACACAATCTCAGATCAGCAGGTGGAAAGCTGAATGTCAGTTTTCAAAGAAGCTGTTTTCTTCAGTTGCCTATGGCCATTCACATATGGATAAGCCCGTGTGTGCCTGCTGGCATCTTGAGCTGCCTGCCTCAGCCTGGCATGGCTCTGACCTGTTTGCTGTCTTGGGGCAAATGGCCTTAGGCCTTGGTGGGGCATTTAGTAGGGTTTTGAGCCCACAGCTGTCAGATGTCTGAATTGTCCAAGTGAGTAATTTTATGGAAGAGGGGAGTGTTCATGTTCCCTGTCGGTGCAGAGTCAGGATTGAAAGAAAATGATGAGACCCACGATCTTTGGGTCAACTTTGAACCTGTTCCTCTCCCTTCCTGCTCATCATATGCTCTCCGTCTCTTTCAACTGAAGTTCTAAGTGACCTCGATTTTCCCTGTAATCGAATCCTATAGGTCATCTGTGAGGCACATAGGACGCATTAGCCTGTTTTATCTACCGATTTTATCCACCGAGAATCTGGGGCCTAGATCAGTACAGCATTTGCTCAGCTGAAGCACAAGCTCCTTGAGGACAGGGGACATGACTTTGGCTTTCTGTATTCCCATGATGCTTAGCCAAGTGCAGGATGCTCAGAGATACAAAATAATTGCTTGATGCCTAATTAAGTGGAGTGAGGCAGTCTTGGAGAATGGATAAGCTTGCTGGCCTCGACCTCTTTTGTTAATATATTTTTTAAACTCTGAATTCTTGTAAATGCTTCTGGAAATCTGAAAATTTAGTGTGAAAGCGACCAGTGTAATTCAGTGTCAATATCTTTTCTTGTTTAGTTTATAGAGAACAAGGTGGGAGTGTGGGTGAATTTCGAACAATCGAACCCCGGTCTCCACCAGTGTGGAGTGGAGGGCAGCATGGTGGAAAGGGTGGGCTTTGGAGCCAGGCAGATTCGGCGTCAAGGACCACTGGTTCTCTAGTGACCTTGGGCAAGTTACCTTACATGTCACTGCTTGGCCCATAATAGACACGCTTTTCCACCGTCTCCCCTGAGTTAACTGTCTTTTCTCTGGGGAAAAGATGCACCAACTTCGGGAGTCTGACATCACTCAGGAAGCACAGGGGCCTGTTATTAGTCTCTCTCACACATCCTCATTTCCTGCCCTCCCCAGCTTCTACCTTCGGCTGTAAACACAGGTCTCTGCCTTGAACACATGTTTGCCAGATGCTGTTGCCCCCTCTTGCTCATTTTTTTTTTCTCTCTTGTTTACTGCCAGGTTTTCTCAAACAAGTAGTCAATACCTACTGCCTGCATTTCCTTCCTTTCCACGTACTTCTGCACCCTGTCAGTTCTGGTTCCCACTGTTGCTAGAAGGTCCTCCAACTTCTCTCTAACTGCTGCATCCAGTCTTTTCTCTGTCCTCACCTGCTAGGCCTCATGGAAGTAAGTCGGCAGCATTGAATACAAGGTCATCTCATACTCGTTCTTGCTTTGGCTTCCATGACGGTCTGGTGGGCTCAGCTTTTCCTTCTTCACTGGCTTCCTTGCCACCTATTAAATGTGAGCGTTGGGTACTTGGCCTTGTGTCCTTTCTATACGTTCCCCCGGGCTCCTGTGTCACCTTCAATACAGCTGGTTCTCAGATCTTTGTATCTATTATTTGTCTCTTGACGGAAAGTGGGAGCTCTTTGGTATGACCGAAGCTTCTTTTGGGCCTTCATTCGCTCTGGAAAAGCTCTGACTGGATAATCCTTGAGTCTTCATGATGCATCACTCTAAAAGGAGTAAGGGAAACTTTGAACCCCCTTTATCACTGCACCTCATTTATCTCAGGGAATGTTTACTGACTCAGCTCTCCTACAGTACAGACCCACGAGCGGCTCACAGGTCATTACTGGGACACTTTTGAGTCAGTGTCACCCATCAGATGCAAGCTGTGTTTTGGCTGGGCTTGTGCTTATTCTTTGGGTTTGGGAAACACTTTGTGGTGTTCCGGGGTGGTGTGTCTAAATTTTTCTAGGACTGCGTGGAAGGTCAATGCAAAAATCAGACATAACTTCTTAGAATCATGCGCCGTATATTCTTCCGTTGTGTACAGCTGCTGTCAGGCTCAGTTGCAATTGCCTCACGTTGAACTGCCTGCCTCTGAATTGCTCTATTCTGGAGTAATTTATTTACCTAAACTGTGCTGACATTACTGAAGAGCTTTGAAGTTTTTTAAAGAATGGAGATGGGTTACTCTGAGCCACCCACATTCCTCTGCCTGCCTCTTGTTCGAAGTTTCAATGGCGGCTCTTGGAAGAGTTTTTCTTTAGAGCGTAAGTCATTTTGTTGTGTGAACTCGTTGTGTTGCAAGTTACTTGACATTCTGGGTCTCCCTTTATCTGGCTGTAAAATACTGCATTTGTATCACATGGCCCCAGAATTTCTTTTAACCCCATAGTTCTGTTCTGGGTATCATGCTCCTACCTTTGAAAGGCTCTCAGCTTTAAAAAATGATTTAAAATACCAAAAAGAAGATTTAGTTGATTGCTTATATCATTGAGGCAACTCAGTTGGCCCATGTGTTGCGCTCTGTAGCCTCTCTTTCCTGACTTAAGACCTTGCTTCAGTAAAACCCAGACAAAATAAAGAATGGAAAAACAGAGAGGCACAGAGGTAGGAAACATTTTTTTAACATCAGAAAAAAAAAAAAAAATCCACTTCAGACTTCTTGGCAAATAAGAGGAGTCTGGGGAAAAAAAATCCACAAACAGTTTCCTAGTTGTCTGAGTGGAAAATCCTGGTTTTTAACATTTCATATCTTGGAAATGTCTGAATAGTTTTTGTTTAAAGGGAAATTCCTTTTGGCTGAGAAAGAGCCTGCAGGATTCAAACTGATAGGGTGATGTTTTTAGAAAACTTGGAGGAAATAAGGATTTATGATGAAGGTGCTTTCTCACTGGCCAATTGTGTTAAACAGAAATTCAAATCCAAGGTTACCAATCATAGCATTGTAAAGGTTGAAATGTTAACTCCTTCCTTCCCATGGCTTCCTGTCCATGCATCCTGGGGAAACATCTCTCATAGCTGGTCCTTCCTCCAATTTGAGGAACTTAATGAACTGCTTTTCTAAACCTGTGCATGTTCTAGGCAGGAGGATATACATTCTTGACCTTGTAGCTCTCCTAGTTGAGTGGGAAGGAAGCTATATAAACAAGTCATTAAATACCTGGTGTACATTTTGCATTAGAGCTGTATTCAAAGTATTCCTGGAGTACAGAGGATGGAATCACAATTCCAAAGGAGATGAAGAGTTTGGGAACACATCACAGAGCAGGTGATATTTACAGCAGGTCCTGACGTATAAATAGGAGTTCTCTAGGCAGTGGGAATAGCAAGTAGAGAGTTGGAATGTGTACAATGTCATGATTGATTCTAGAAATCCCAAATAGTTTTATGTACTTTGAGAGTACTCTGTGGGGGTGTTGGGAGATATAAGATCCTAAAAGGTCTGCATGCCTTTTAACCATTTGGATGTTCTTTTGTGGGCAGTGGAGTGGGAGGCTGTTAGGGCTTTTAAGAAGAGAGGGACAGGAACAAAAATGTGTTTTAGAAAGGAAACCCTAGTGGTTATGAAGGACGGCTTGGAGGGTAAAATTAATGGTGGCAAGATGATCTGTGGCTGGCTTTTTCATCCATGAGGTTGAACAAGACACTGTGAGGGCCTTGAACCTGCCAGAGAGGAGCACATGAATCAAGCAGGGGCTAAGAGCTAGACTGGGAGACTTGGTGATCTTGGGGGATGGGAGGGGGCATGGGAGACCTCCCGTTTTCTGAAGTGGCAGACTGAGTTGGCCATGCTTCAAGTGACCTGAAAGGGGAAATTGAGAGGAGGAATGAGTTTGGTGGGGAAAATAATGAGTTCATTTTCACCCATAGTGAGTCTGATGTGTTCATGGAACATCCAGGAGCTCTACTTCAAAGGCATTTGAGAACTTGGGTTTGGAGTTTGGAGAAAGGTCTGGTCTGGAGGTGTAGACTGGGGATGCTGCAAGTCTAGTGGGGATCAGTGAAGCCCATAGCCTGCAGAAGCTGGTCCAGGGAGGATAGGTGAGAGTGAAGAGTGAGGGGAAGGCCAAGGATGGAGCCCTGGGGGCCCTAGAAGTGTTGGCCGGGGACCAGGAATCTGCAGATGGGACTCAGAAAGAACCGACAGGAAAATGTGCAGAAAATCCAGGAAAATCCCATCACAGGATCCAAGAGAAGAGAGCATTGCTAGAGAGTGGTTAATATAAATAAAGGCTGAGTGTGCACTTCACCTGGCTTCAAGGACTACATGCATGTCGGCTCAGGAGAGTACCCATGTCTCGGGGTTACAGTGGCCTCCCCATGGTCTGAGCCCGTGGCACACTCCGCAGCCTTGTGCTTCGGGAGCCGAGGCCTGGCTTCCAGGCAGGAGGCGAAGGCAGACGGACAGGAACTAGGAGTAAAGAGGCATGGTGGGTAATCCAGACAATACTGCCTCTTTCTTTCCTTTGTTTTTGTACAAACCTGAAAGCAATCCTTAATATTGGCCTTGGAGACTGTCACGGTGCCCATGCCCTTTTCTGAGGGTACTTCCTTCATTCTCCTCTCCAGGCTGAGTCCATCTGTCCCTGGATGTCCTTCTGGTTGGCGACCAGGAGTTTGTGCATGTGTCCCTTTACGCACGTGCCACTTCTGGCTTTGGGGCATGCAAAAGAATGGCCTCTGGACTCTGACACCTGTATGAGTGTTGGGGTTTGCCAAATGCCTGTGAGGTTTGAGCCTTCCTTTCTCTATTTCTTCTGACTCTCCCCACGAAGAAACTATTGGGTAGACCCGCTGATGGCCAAATACGGGTTTGATCACAGATACATCAACAATATGCAATAGGAAAAAAAAAATAAGCTAATTGCCTCCATTTTTGTATGATATAATAATAGGGGCAGGTGAGGACCAATGGTTTTGTTATAAGAATAGGAGCCTGAGGGTTTTCCAGTGGAAGGAACATTCAAATAAATGATGCAGCTTCAAAGAAAATGTGCAGCTCCACGCAGTGCCTGGGTGTTGGGACCTACAAAGGGGACTCTGGCGGGACATCCTGCAGCCCTCCCCTGCCCCCTAGGTGTCCCCTGCATGCTGGGGCCGGCTCCAACCTTTGTTCTCTACTGTGCTGCCAGCTCCCTCAGCCCCGAGGAACAGGCATGGGAGGGGGCGCTCTGCAGCCAGGACTGAGGGCCGGCACCGTAGGGCCAAAGGAAGAGGGGGTGGGGAGGAAGGAGAATTCCACTTCCCCTGCTGCCCAGGGAGGAAGCTGGCGGTCCTTCTCAGCCACCTGTGAGGAGACACCAAGTTTGGGAACCACCCCCGAAGTTCAGCTGCAGTGTAGGTTGAGTGGTCTTTTGGCTGACCGGGAAATGGATGATTTTTTTCATCCCATGATTTCAGGAACAAAATGTCTTGTGCGCTGGAAGCACCTATGTGTACAAACCTAAAAAAAAAAAAAAAAAGATTTAATTTTTTAGAATAGCTTTAGGTTCACAGCAAAATGGACTAGAATGTACAGTGAATTCCTATACACCCCCTGCCCTCCCCGCAGCACGCACAACCTACCCCACTGTCAACATCCCGCTGCTATGAACTTTGGAATATGGATTCATAGGCCAGGGTTACCTGTGGCAGCTTTTGGTTTTAACTTTTTTTTTTTTAATATGTTGGCTATTGGAATTTAAATAAAAATAAATAAATAAGATTAGTCACAGACAAGGTTCCTTTTGTAGTCCAACAAGAGGCCAAATTGGCCCACAAGGGCCTTAAATGTGTGTGTATATGTGTGTATAGGCAGTTTTTTTGTTTTGTTTTAATAAAAACTACTCCAAACAATTTAGGAGCAGACCTATGGATTTCAGTAGAATACAATTAAAAGGTTAAAATGTGGTATTTCTCCCACCCCCAATTTTCCGTTTGCAAATGGTGTAGGCACTGGATGCCGTCCTTTGGAAAGGAGGGTGGGATTGACTGGGGGGAAATACCGTATTTTTTTGTAACCAGAGTGCCCAAAGCCCACCTTTGTAGCTGTGACTTTTAACTTCCTAGCCTGAGATGGTATTCATTTATGAGGCCCGGCCAGGAGTTGTTTTTCCGGTTCTGCTCTGGATTTGCAAGTTTTCCTTCCAGGGCTCTTGGCAGTCGTGACCCACATTTGGGAGCCGCCCGGAAGGCCTGGCTCTCCGGCTGAGGATGACCGAGCCCAGGTGGACACAAACCTGCTCCCCGCCCTGGCCTCCAGGGCATTGCGCTTTAACTGAAGGTGCCCACCAACCCCAGCAGTCTTGAACGTGGGCATTTTCGTGTGTGATGAGAACGAGAAGCAGAAAAATAGCAGCCAGGAAACCATTTGGTGTTTCAGCTGTGTTTACATATTCGGAACATGAGGTGGGTCGAAAACCAGTGTTTCCTTCTGATTTAAATACACAATTATAGGAGGAAACTGAAATTAAGCCTGGCCCAGCTGAGAGGTGGGATGGTTGAGTAACTGAGCATGATGAATGTTCTGTTCAGCTTTCTTATTCCCACCCTTCCTCACTCTGGTGTGGGATCCTGAAGGCCCTGATGTCTGCTGATGGCTCAACCACTGGGGGCAGGGGGTCAGTAGAAAAGGCAGGGATTTGGAGTCAGCACGCACTTCATAGCCCTTATCACCAGCAAGCCATTATTTATTCAGTGCTTCCAAGCCTTGTTGGCCTGGCACTCACGGACAATGATGTTATCTGGGGGGTGCACCGAAGCAGTGGGTGAGGCTGCTCACAGCCCAGGGGCTCTGTCAGCTCCATCCTCTGCTTGGGGCACTCCTTATAGGCACACTGGTTGGGAAGCTACCAGAACAGTGCTGAGCACAGCACAGGTGTTCAATAAAATATTTGCTGCTTGAGTTGAATCCATGGCTCTGGGCTTAGTCTGGAGCTAGCATTCCCTACTTCGGACACCCTTCTGAGGCTAGTTCACAAGGCCATGAGCAAGGATGAGTGACATGATATGAATAATGTGTCTTTCTCTGTGTCTGGTGTGTGGCCACTGCGTAGGAGATACTAGTTCTCTGTTCTCCATTTTTTTTCTTTTTTACTTCAGTAATTTCAGGGATGTGGAGGAAGAAAACCCTTGCTGAGTTCTAAACGTCAGGGAAAAAGAACAGAATAAAGCCTCTAATGTGACCTCATTATATGTATGTGTGTATGTATTTACTTTCTCCAGTTTTATTGAGATATAATTGACATCTAACGTTGTATTGTATAAGTTTAAGGCGTGCAACATAATGATGTGATCTGTGTATATATTCAAAACGACCACCACAGTAAGTTTAATTAACATCTGTCACCTCACATAGTTACAAATTCTTTTTCTTGTGATGAGAGCTTTTAAGATCTACTCTCTTAGCCACTTTCAAATATATCATACAATGCTGTTGACTATAGTCGTCATCTTGTACATCACACCGCCAGAGCCTATTTGTCTTATCGCTGGAAGTTTGTGCCTTCGACCCCCTTCACCCTAATATGGCCTGATTGTGACTAGACATTTGGGGGGGGGGTGGATAGAAAACCTTAACTTTTTTTTAGTTCCTATCTGAATCTTTTTAGGCTGAAGGCCTGGTATTGATTTGCATGACTAAATTCACACTTGGATTTTTCAGGCACCTGCTTCTGCAGAACTGAAATTGTTTGGAGGTTTTGGGGGGTGGGTTGGAGGCAGGTGTTAACATTTCTCAAGTTGCAAGAGGGAAGGCAAGGGGGTCTGGCCCATTCCCTGTCCCTGCCATGCCCTGAAGCAACTATTTATGAGAGGATATTAAGATCATTTGCAGTGTTTTTCTAACATGAATAACGTTTCTGGGGCTAACTGTGAGATGCTGAGGAATCCATTAGCATGAGAGTGGGAAGGGGGAGCCCTGTGGGGCCCAGCTGTGGCACCAGGGAGAAACCTGAAGGGCTCTCTGTCCCCTTCGCGGGCAGAGCAATTTAAATGCTGTTGATAAGTCACAGCAGCTGGCATATAAGCCACAGGCTCTCTTTCTGACCCATGGCCTGACTGCATAGGGCCTCTGACCTTCCAGAGTAGTTGATGTAGGGACAATTGAGTGAGAGAACCTGCCCTGAGCCTGCGGTTCTTGGGAAGCAGGTTCTAAGTCGGTCTTCTCTGCCTGCCTTTTATCTGGACTAGCCAGCATCTTATCTGATAGAAGTTCCAGAGATTCCGGCATGTGAATGGACCCCCTCCCATAAGGTCTTGTTATTATTTTGGCAATGGGAGAAAATCCTCGGCTGGAGAGGCTAACAAATTTGGATGAGTTACCCGATGGTTCTTCTCTGTGGAGCTGCATTACTGCAAAGCACCTCGTCCACTGAGGGGCTCGTTAGCCCTTTGCTGGTTTTTCATGAGATGCAGACGACTATCATGACAAGTTTGTTCTTTGTTATTTGCCAACCAAAAGAAAAATATCCTGGTAGGTAGCTTTAGTTTTCTTCCTTGCCCTTTTGAGAAACTATTACCTGTGCCAAATTTGCTTCTCAAAAAAACCCCAAAAAACAAAAAAACAAAAAAAGAACAAGAACCAAAGTCTCAGGATTGGAACTGTATATGTCCCTTAGCTTCAAAATATACTGTTAAACATTAGTTTAGTTTTATGAACTTAGCTTTATGAACCAAGAAGTCCTGAGCTCGGCTTTCCAGGACCAGTGTAGTGGCTGAACAGTGCCAGTGGGTCCCAGGATTGTCTCACGTTTTCATTCTGCCATCTTTAGCAGGTAGACCTTTGTCCTCCTGGGCATTGCCTCATGACTGCAAGATGACTGCATCACCTCCAGCATTACATCAGCTTCCCTGGCAGGAAGAAAATGGGAGGGCAAAGGAGAAGGGGGTAGTACCTGTATTAGAAAAGCTAAGGCTTGCTCTGCGGTCCCAGCAGGGTTTCGCTGGCTATCCCTCACTGTCACAGAGCATCCAGGAAGCTGAGTGGTTTAGCCAGACACCTTGCTACTCTGAACAAGATGGGCATGCCTGGTGGTGAGGAGGGAGGACAGGATGGATATTAAGTGGCCAAGCTGTAGTCTGCCTCACTACGAAATAACACTTTTCCAAACTTAGAGGATTCAGAGATCTCATAGGGACCTTTGATATGGCTGAGCACAACCCCTTCATGTCACAGATAAGGGAACTGCTATATTTCCTTTCTACTTCTCTGCTCAGTGTGCCAGAAACCCCCAATTGTGCTTTTTGGCACTCCTGGGCCGAGCGGCTCGTCCCAGATGTATAAACTGTGCCCAGAATGTGAGTGGGCTGTCAAGTCCCTTTCACCAGGGAGGAGAGCGGCAGGGACACAGGTGGTTTGTATATGGGAATCAAAAGGTCTGATTATGCTTTCTCAGGAAAAACAGCTGGCCAACAGAAATTACTGGGTGCCTCTGAGTACAGAACCTGGAATCTGGCCTCCTGGAATGATCACAAAAAAATAGAAGCTCAGCCCTGCCCTTGAGGAGCCAAGGCTAGCAAGGCCTCCAGAGCAATCACATGTGTAAGACCAAGCAGAGACTCAGGCTAACAACGAAGAAAATCCGGGGCAGACAGAGTAGCCAGGCCAGGAAGGTGGTTTGGAGGACCTGGCCGTGAGTAGGGATGTGTAAAGGCCTATTTGGTGGAGAGCAGTGGTGTCTAAAAACAGTGGTTTGAGAGTAAGCAACATTTGCCTGGTTGCAGCCATTTGCTAACGGCTTCCTGAAGCCTGGCATGTTTTCTTTAGAAGAGCGGCCTGAAGGCGACCCTGTTTATGGATTCCTCACAGAGCTAGTATGAAGTTAGCCAGATTTATCGGAACATATTTGAAAGGCCACTAGCTCTGTAGCAGCTTTCCCTTTGATTTTTCAGTTTCAGCCTTCTTCTTCCCTTCCCCCATCTCCTAGGACCGCCCAGGAGCCCTGACATTTCATTTCTGCCCTGACTTCTCCTGTACCCGGAATGTGAGTGGGCTGTGAAGAAGCCCACTTCTCTGGGGGCCCAGCCAGTCTCCTCAGCGCGGGATCTGTGTGCCTGCTAGTACTCTGGAGGGCATTCTCCACCCTTGCCTTGGGGCCACGTGGTAGAGGAGGCCACGATGAAGAGACCGGTGTCTCGGGCTCTCCTCCCCCACAGTGGAGCAGGCGGACAGTGTTTGGCATTGAGGAGTCTCTAGGTGTCTTGGCTCAGGCTGTTATCACAAAATACCATAGACTGCGTGGCTAAAACAGCGGAGGCGGGGAAGGCCAAGATCAAGGGATTAGCAAATTCTTCCTCTAGCCTTCTTGGCTTTCTTTACACTGTGTCCTCACCTGGTGGAGAGAGAGAGCTCTGGTGTTTCTTTCTCAAAGAACATTAATCCTGTCATGGGGGTTCCACCCTTATGACCAACCACCTCCAGATACCATCACATTGGGGGTTAGGACATCATAGGAATGTTGGGGTGACACAATCAGTCCATAACAATGAGGGTTCGCTAGAGTTTCATGAGGCTCCCAGGTGACAAGTGGTGGTGACCAGAGCAATGTGCTCTCTGCTGGAAGAAACCTACGAGAAGTGAGCACCTGGCTGTTCCGAAGCTGGGTCCAGGTGGGTCTGGGAACCTCCTGAAACGCTCTCCAGGTTATTGAGGTGGAGTGCAAATGTGTGTTTTTCATCACATTTTCAAAAGTTATTTATGACCTCCAAAATGTTAAAGAGCTAGTGTCCTGGAGATTGTGGAGGCTGAAAGGGCTCAGGTCTGTGCACAGCAGTGCCCACTGCCAGCATCCTGTGTGCATGGCCGAGAACCATTGCTGGGCTGCTGTCCGTCCCCCAGAATGTTCCAAGGAAGCCCCGCTCCCTCTTGCTCCTGGGTACTCATTAGACCCTGACCGCTGACAGGTAAGCAGCACTGTTTGTCCCTTAAACCTAACCCTTTGTCTTTGTCTTCTGGGGGACAAACTCCTCCCTCCACCGCCTGATGCTTTTTTGGAGAAAGCATAAAAAATTTTGAGTGGTTTACATCATAAGCCAAAGAGAAAAAAAAAATCTTACTTATGTAAGACATTTCATAGTATTCTCAAGATACTGACTCAAAGCAGGCAAAAGTTGAAGCTGTCTTTTCTGACCATACATGGAGGGCTCCAGCCCACATATTCATTCATGACACCCAGTCCTAAAGCTAGCTCACCCTTACTTTGTTCTCCTCCACTTCCTGGTCCTCCCACATCACAAATTCTTCTCTACATCCATTTTGAATTTCATTTGCGCTAATATTGTAGGTTTCCTTTAAGCCATTGAAATCATTTTTGAAACATGGTCAACATGAAGAAATTTTAGAAGCACAGAACTTTCTAGAATCTGGGCTTAGCCAAGGGCTGGCTCACTCCTGACCTGGGCACCATCCCTGAGGGACATCTCCTTTTCCCCATCTGGGCCTCTTCTTCCTGTCACTTTCCTGTCTCTCTTGTCCCATTCTTGTGTCCTCTGCTCTCCTCCTTTCTTTCTCTCATCTAGGCCCTTCCCTTCTTCTCTGACTGTGCTCTGACTCTGCCACTGTTTCTAGAGCTTTCCTCAGTCCTGACAGCAAGCGGACCCGAACTCAGCGTTTAGAATCCCTTCTTAGATTCTCCTGCCTCATTTCAAGGACTGGTGAGCTCTGGCCGATGATGGCCTTCTGGAGGTGGTCACAATAGTGCTGTGCATTGTGAAGGGTCTTCTGGGGGAGACTGGAACTACAGAGTTGACTTTCCAAATGTATGGGGTAGTTTGGGACCCAGGAGAGGTTACATTGTGGAGTAACTGGGCCAATGTAGAAATAAAGAGCAGGAGTAGCCAAGAGAAGAGCTAGTCACTCTTACACGCCTCTGAAGAATTGTTTTGGTGAACAGTGGAAAACATCTGCCCTATTTTGTCTTTCTTGTCTCCTGCCCCCGCAGTTGAAATACTGAGAACTTCCAGCCTACGGCTCTGGAGCAAACATGAGCGAGCCAGTTATGTATTTTAGGAGCCTGCTCCCTTGTTTGGGAAATCTGGATCTAGGTTTTCTATTTATAGGTGTCTGTAATGCTTAGGGGGAAGCCCAGGGCCCTCCAGCCCCTTTCTCCAGTTGTGTTTATCCAGGCCTCGGGGTGCGGCCCTCTAGGCTGAGACCTTAACTAGGCCACAGTCACTTCTGTTCCTGACCCCACCCCTGAGTAGCTTCAGGCCAGATGAACACGTGGAACTATGAGCCTCCAGCTATGACCATCCCACTGCCTAGAGCGATGGTTTTGATCTTGGCTACATGTCATAATTACCTGACAGCTTAAAAAAATATTGTTGCATGGGTCCCAGCCCAAGAAATTCTGATCTGATTGGTTCTGGGATGAGGTTTGGGCAGCAGGAAATTTTAATAGCTTCCCTAGTGATTCCAAAATGAAATGAAGGTTGAGAACTGCTGGCTTGGAGCTTTGCTACTCAAAGTGTGGTCCATGGACCAGTCATATCCACATCCCCTGGGACTCTGTCACTGACCCATTATCTCAGCCCCTACTCTAGATGTTCTGGATGATAAGCTGAAGATCTACAGCTCCTCAGGGGATTCCCATGCACCTTGCAGTTTGAGAACCACTGGCAAGGTGTCCTGCTGCCCTTCCTGTGAGGCTGATTGGACCCCAACCCTGCCATACCACACCAAGTGCTGATGCCAGGTCAAGCCAGACAGAGCCCAAGAAACTGACTTGGCCCCCCCCCCCCCCCCCCATGAGCTCCTTTGGGGTCAGTTCTACATCTGGATACAAGGGTTTAGGCAGCAATCCTATTCTGAAATTAAGGTCCAGTGGGACTGGCTGCAGCCTGTGATTTGGGATCTCTTGGCCTGATGCCTTGACCTTGTGGCACTTTGCCTAGTCTCCCTGGCAGAGTTTGCCCTGCCCTAACCCTGGGGTGGAACTAGGAGAATAAAACTAAAAACTAAAGTTTCAAGATAATGAATAAAACACTCTAGAGCTGGGATGGCTGGACCAGAGATGATGGGTACACAGCACCCATGGTGTTCTTCCCCCTGCTCACCTGCAGCAGACACCTGCTTTTGAACCCTGCTGTTCTCCCTTTGCCGCTCACACTTGACCCTAGTCCTCCTCAAAAGGGCATTCCAGGCGGACATTGCCAGTTCCTCAGATTGTGCGCTTAAGATGCAACTATTCTGCATTTCCTTTTTCCCAGAGTAGCATCAGTTACCACTCGTATTGTGACTCTTCAGTTTCATTTTACAACCTTTGAGTTCTCAATAACCTCTGAGACACCACCAACACCTCTCTCCTCATTTTGCCGCTCTTTCTAGGCCCTCTCAGACAACTGGTCAACTGAATGTTCCTGTCTCTTGAGATTGTCATCCACGTCTCCATTCCACATGTCTTTCTCGAGCAGCACTCCATGCCCAGTACTGTAATAGGCCAGGACTTGGGGAAGCACAGACTAGTAGGGACCTAGCCCCCACCTCAGCTGTAATACCCCTGCTACCCTCCTCAAACAGCCTCATTTCCTGTCATTCCTCATCATTTGGTGGGAATAGCAGTGGATTGAGTCATTTGGCTTCCTGCTTCCCAGTGTCAAGGCCTGACCAGTGTCCTGCATTCATTGCCTATTCCTTGCTTTTGGAAAATAATGTCACAACTTACTAACCTTCATATAGCATCAGGGCTGACCATTCCCACCTTCCTGGACCATCAGCCTTCATGTTGACTTGAGCTCAGGGATCAGGCAGGTGGAGAGTGAAGCTGTCAGGGAGTGAAGCTAGTGTGGGGGGTCATAGGGAGCAGGAGGGACTAGAGAGACTGGGAGAACTCTGGACCTGTTCCCAGGAAGCAGCAGTCACTCAACCCCAATAGCTGACAGACAGGAATTTAGACCCAGAGTTGGCAGGTACCTGACTTTAAAAGAAGCTAGGAATATAGACTTTTGTGTGAATCTCTTGCTTTTTAAAAATTACTCCCCTATGTTCTGCCAATAAATTAAAGCAAAAAACCATAAAGGAGGTATCTTTTTTTTTTTTTTTAAAGATCTGATTGGCTTTATTAAGTGATTCATGAATCAGGCAGCATTCCATCTAGCAAATAGAGAGATACTCCCAAAGTAGATGTCTTTATAGGCCATTCAGAGATAAATCGTGGACTTTCCCCAAATCCATAGAAATCTAACAAATGCTCCAACACACATCAACTGTGCTGAGATTGTCCAGATCAAGGCGTAGCTCTCCGGCGTTCTGGTTTATCTGCATTTCATAAAAAGAGTACTGTTTCTGCACCCATCTGAAATGTTGCCAGAATTAGAATCAGAAATGGCATCAGGACATTTTATTTGCTGTGTCCTGACTGCTTTTCAAGCTCATCTTTTCCATTGCTCAGTCTGTTTTAAGAGAGATTATTCTATCTGACCTTGATTTCAATTTTTCTGTAAAGTGCTTTCAGATTATAAAAATGTGGCTAGAAGTCAGGTAATTACATTCTGGGTTCAGGGAGCTCAATAGTCTCTAATTTAATTTTATTTATCTTGGCCTCATTTGCTTCATTTGTAAAGTAGAGTGATAATACCCATTGACTTCACAGGGTTGGTATGAGGATTAAATGAGATTTTTTTTTTTTTTAATGTGGAATCACTTTAGAAAATGTTAAGAGTGCTCCCTGATTCTAAAGTATTAAGTTCAAATTAAAAGGCACTGCAGGGGCGCCTGGGTGGCTCAGATGGTTAAGCGTCTGCCTTCGGCTCAGGTCATGATCCTGGGGTCCTGGGATCGAGTCCCGCATCGGGCTCCCTGCTGGGTGGGGAGGCTGCTTCTCCCTCTGCCTCTGCCACTCTCTCTCTCTGACTCTCATGAATAAATAAATAAAACATTAAAAAAAAAAATAAAAGGCACTGCAGAATACTGCTTCTACATTTCTTAAACAAAACACGAGGTTTATTGGTGTTGCTGCATATGATTGATCTATCTATCTATTTGTTGTCTTCAACATTAAATTAATATCCAGGCTTTTCTGATATTGCTACTAATTATTTGATTAGATGCCCAGTGGGTTATTCCAAGGTTCTTCTCATAATCACTACTTGTCATTCCTTTTTCTGAACTCCTGTAGATATTATTTGTCCCTACAGTTTTATCTTGAAATTGTTACATCACCACCTCATGTATGTGCTCTGGGTCTCTGAGCAAAAAGGGATATGCTGCTACTACAGCAGCTGCTGCCACCAAAGCATTCTCCTTCTGGGTTGTCTGGACTGAGAAACCTAGGCAGAGTTTATTGCTAATCCTCTTCTTCTTTTTGCTAGATTTTGAGAAGACCCACAGCCCCTTTCCATGCAGCCTTCTGCTGTAGATAGGAGGCAGTGTAGGGAGGAGAAGGAAACTGGCAAAGATGGAGGGAGGCAGCTGGGCAGGAGTGATGTACCAGTGTGTAAGCAAGTTCAGGGAGTGTCTTTAGACCCAAATTCTCCCCTCACACTCCCACTCCCCCTGCTATGGCCTTCTTCTAAGAGAATAAAAGCAAATCTTTCCAACCCCCACCTCCGCATCTTTTGCCCTTTGTGTTTGTTGTGTGTGTTGGTGTGCGCATACAGGAAGGCTGAGCACTGCAAGCTGCATAGCTTGTGGAATTCTTTTGTCTCCACCCTCTGGCATGTCCCACTCCCACTGGTCAGGGCTCATGGGAAGCAGATCCATTCTTGCCTATCCCTTTTTCTACATATTTTAATTACCTGAGGAGATTTTCAAAAAATACCGATGCCTGAGCCCCACTTCAAGACTAACTGAGTGAAATATTTTAAAGATAGGGTGTTGGAGTTTTTAAAATAGTTCCCAGATCAGATTTGTATTTAAACTGAGGTCTGCAGTTTATTATGTAACACATAAAAAATAAAATGGGGTGATGGATGAATAAATTGGTGGATAGATAAGGCAGAACAATAAGATGTTAATGGTAGAATCTAGGAAGTAGGCATATAGTGTTCATTATAGAATTCTTTCAACTTTGCTCTGATTGACATTTTTCAAATTAGAATATTAAAGGAAAAAAAACCTCCCACACTTCTCCTGATGATTAATTTGGGGTCGATGCCACCCAAGGCCTGATATTTGAGATGGGTGGAGAGAGACTGCATCCGTTCTGTGCAAAGGAGTGTTGGGTCACCAGGTCTGAGCACAGGCCTGGTGGCTGGGTGGCCACTGTATTTTTAGGAAAGGGACCCCAAGAAAGCCCCAGAGAGAAAGTAGGTGAGATCAAACTCCTGGCTGATAAAATATCCATGTTGAACCCAAGCTTGATTAATTGAAATTCTGAGTGCCATTAACTCACATATTAGCAGAGAAAAAAAGGAAGTAGACGTTTTTGAAAGATGCTGATTCTTTTGTAGGAACATCTGGTTCTTCCATGTGGGAGCCAAATCATCTTGGAGCTGAGGAGCCATTGAGGGTCATCTGGTCCGGCCTCCCACTCTGTGTCTTTCTCAATGGCCTAAGCTGAATTGCGTTTGATTTGTGCAGCTGGGCCGAGTGATTCTAAGGTCGCTCTTTTGAGGGTGAAATCACTTTTAATTCTAGCAAATGGATATAGTTTAAAACAGCTTTCCTAAGAGAAAAATAAAAGCTGTTTTGTGCAAGGCTTGACTGCCTCTCTCTTTTCCTGCTATATTAC
Organism: Phoca vitulina; assembly: GCF_004348235.1. Taxonomy (NCBI): domain Eukaryota; kingdom Metazoa; phylum Chordata; class Mammalia; order Carnivora; family Phocidae; genus Phoca; species Phoca vitulina. Next base: position 9,014,587 of record NW_022589707.1, read on the forward strand.
AGTCGGGTGTTCTGGCAACAGAAGAGTGCCTCAAGGAGAGGGTGCTGCGTGCTGCCCGGGTTTTATGTCCCACTGAGTCGTGGGTCCTGGTCCTCCCTGAGATGTGCAGAATGAAGTCTCTTTCTCACTTCCCTGCTCCCCAAACTTCGTGCTGCTTTTAAGGAGTAACAGAGGCAAAGGCCTTTCTGTCCTGCCTGTTGGGGAACAAACAACAAAGCCCCTTTAAGGGAGCGAGATGGGGCAAGAGTCCTGCAGATGTGAGGTTACAGTGTGTCGACCAGCCCCCTGGGAGCTGCAGCCAGCGTGTTGCAGAGGCCCAAGGGTGGGACTCGTTTGTGGGTTCCCGAAAAGAAATACCCTGCCAATGATGAGTCACTCTCAGTCCCCTTCCCAGAGCCTCTGAGGCTCACAGAGAACTCAGACAGTGTGTTCTCCTGGACTTTTTGAAGCTTTGATATGGATTAAACTCCTGCCCAGTCTGTCTGCACAACTAATGGCCTTGTCGAGCCTGATCTGTAATTTCTCTTTCAGTTTCTACACCTATAAAATACAGAGAAATATTGGTCTCCCAGCCCTTTCAGCTTTTATAGCAACTACTTTTTATAATGCTTCGCAGTTTATAAAATACATTATTCTACCTTATCTCCTTGGAGTCAGACAATCTTCTAAAAGGGTTTGAGTATCTCAGGGCGTGATGCCTAAATGTCTCTTCTCACTCTGTAACCTTTCCTCGAGCAACTTCTGTTGCTTCAATCACCATCTACATTATGATAGGCCTATAATTTATATCTTGAGCCTGGATCTCTCTCTAAGACCTGATTGTCCAGTTGCCAGCTTGCCTCTCCACTGGGCTATCTCAGAGATTTCTCACTGAAATATGTCAAACACTGAACTTGTGATGCTTCTCTCCCCCAGGCTCTGCCTAAAACCTGTTCCCTATCTTAGGGACGGGTGCAGGCACTCATCACTCGGGCAGACCAGGTACCTCCAGGCCATCCTCGACATCCTTTCCTGAAACCCTCATGTTCAGTCACTTAGTTTCCTGCGGACCTTTCTTCCTAAATGTCTTGACTCCATCCACTTCTTCCCATCTCCTTGGTTGCCTCATTAGGACAAAGCTACCCCCATCTTTTACCAGGACCTACTGCATAACCTATCAACCACTCTCCTCGCATCTATTTTGTCTTCTCCTTCCCATTATCTCCAGGTCTAGGAGAAATGTTTTCAAAATGCAGATCTGCCTGGGTCACTGTCATTCCTTAAGCCCCTCAATGGTTTTATATTGTTGTTATGATTAAAAAAAAAAAAAATCCTAACAAGGCCTGCATCTCCCTCGTGGCTTGACCTCTGTATAGCCTTTCCCTGGCAATCTGTGCTCCAGCCCTTAGAATTCCATTCCCTTTTTAAAGTATTTAAAATCTATTTCTTCCTGCCACAGGGCCTTTACACATACTATTCTCTCTGTCTGAAGCACTCTCCCCCTCTCCCTTTGCCCGGTTAACTGCTGCTTATCTGTTAGATTGAGCTTGAGCCTTATGGAAACTTTCCCTGCTCTTGGAGATCTGGTTGCCTTTATTTCAGGGGGATTATAACATTTTTATATTTTCTGTTTATTATTTTGATTGATGGACATCTTCTCACCTGTTAGTGTAAGTTCCAGTAGAGCAAGGATCTGTTTGCTTCTCTCATCACCATTATACCCCAGCACCCAGCATGCAGAAATATTTGTTCGGTGGATGACCCCAATGGGGTAGATAGGACAGGTCTTTTTATTCACTTTTTCTTTTTTTAACACAAGAAGATTTCTTTTTAAGGCCTATACTTGGCATTTTACTTTTCTTTCTAATTATTTCTATTTCTATTTCTTCACTTTTATTTCTAATTTTATAATATGGGTATTTCTGCCTCTCATCAGTTCCTTCCTCTGTGATTTCTCATTCCTAGCTGATTCTAGCTTTGCGGCAGGAGAGTCAATGATGAGCAATCATTGGTCTGGAAATGCCTTTCAGAACATACAATGCCAACTCATAAAATGTTTTTAGATCGCTAGTAATCTTGTGAAAACTTGCTTGATTAACTACTGGAGAATTAAACTGTGAATATGGATAGGAGAGTCATTAATTAGAAGCTCTCTGTGGATCATTAAACAATGAAAGTGGGCTTCTAAGGGGAGGATTTGAGACTGAATTGTAAAGCCATGGCTGACTGAGACCCCTCTTGCCATTTTTCCTTTTCACCTGCATGGCATTAAGAAAAATAACCTGTCTCTGATGGTGTCCCCGATATACCATATTGAGTCTCTGGGCATAATAGTGTATCTGGTGCCGATGGGCCCTATGCTCCTACTTTCTTGGCCATAAGAGTCTTCTGTTACCTTTGGCTGCTTACTCCGTCTGAGGAACACAGTAGACTAACTTGCCCTTGCTGTGCATTCTTCTGGCTTCCAAGGGACACGTGGATCTCCATTGTGTTCACAGAGAATGGGCATCTGTGGGTCACTGTCTAGAAAACTGTGTTGTGTGTTCCTTGGTGTAGTACTAAGCTGATATAGTAAAAGCTTATCAACTTTGGGGCGCCTGGGTGGCTCAGTTGGTTAAGCGACTGCCTTTGGCTCAGGTCATGATCCTGGAGTCCTGGGATCGAGTCCCGCATCGGGCTCCCTGCTCAGCAGGGAGTCTGCTTCTCCCTCTGACACTCCCCCCTCTCATGCTCTCTCCATCTCATTCTCTCTCTCAAATAAATAAATAAAATCTTAAAAAAAAAAAAGCTTATCAACTTTGAGCACACACTCACTGTGAGCTTGTGGATTCAGAGAACACCCAGGATCTCTACCCCTGAGGACTCAAGTCTTCTACACAAAGCAAAAAATGGGAATAGGGCTCCCTGTGACTAAGTCCACTGTTAGCTGAGGAATTTCAAATCATTTTAGTCTTTCACATAGGTTATTTCTTTAACTTTCTGGTGTGTGTGTGTGTGTGTGTGTGTGTGTGTGTGTGTGTGGGTGGTCGTGTAGTCTCATACATAAATACTTTTGCAGAGGCACTGAAGCCTCTATCCCTGTGTTGGCAACTGGGGACACTCCCCAAAGCAAATAGGAGAACTTTGTTGCCAGGGTGTGAATGTGGGAACTTGCTAGTGTGAAAATACTCCCTGTGTTGATTGATGCACAATGTATTTACTGAATGTATTAAATGTTACGGTATTTAATTCCCTTAGATAACTATAGGTTCATAATCAGAAATCTGCCCTTATTCATTGTTTTCCTTTTTAAAGTCAAGAATAACTATTATTATTATTACAAAAAGAATACTACCCCATTACAGAAACGGAAAAAAAAGACATCTCTCAAAAACTCATTATATCCCCCTAAAACGGCTGTAAATTTCTGTTGCATTAGCATTCAGACATTCTTCTATGAATATTTCTTTTATATAGCTATAATTAATATTCTTCATATAACTTTTGTCATACTCTTTTACATCCAGTGATAGACATTTTTCTTATTTTAATATTTACCTATTATGTTTTTTAAAATTCCAGTATAATTAACATACAGTATCATATTAATTTCAGGTGTACAATATAGCGATTCAGCAATTCTATCCACTACTCAGCGCTCATCACGATAAATGTAATCTTTTTTTTTAAAGATTTTATTTATTTATTTGACAGAGAGATAGAGCCAGAGAGCACAAGTGGAGAGAATGGCAGAGGGAGAGGGAGAAGCAGGCTCCCCACTTGAGCAGGGAGCCCGATGCGGGGCTCGATCCCAGGACCCTGGGATCATGACCTGAGCCGAAGGCAGAGGCCGAAGGCAGAAGCTTAACCATCTGAGCCACCCAGGCGCCCTGTGATAAATGTAATCTTAACGCCCTTCACCTATTTCACCCATCCCCCCACTCCCCTCCCTTCTGGAGACCACCTGTTTGTTCTCTTTATTTCTTACCTATCACTTTTTAATGCCTGTGCAGTATTCATTGTATGTTTTGTATTTCTTTTTTTTTTTACGTTTTGTATTTCTTAACTAATATTCAAATGTTAGAATTTTGGTGTCTCCCCCCCTTTTTTTCTCTTTTAAATAGGTTTGCTTAATTTTTAATTAATAGTATTACAAAGGTGAGAAGAGCCAGAATACACATTATAAATATTCCGTGGGTTTTGTGACTATCCCGAGAAGTCCATGATTAAGGTCGAAGAACACAGGGTCAGGTGGTTAGCGATGGGGGGTGGGGGGAGGCCCCGGGTATTCTGAATGCACAGCGTAAGGCTTTATGTTCTGTGCGCTCCCACACGTCAGAGCACTGCCCCTCGAGGGAGCGGGTTCAGGTTCTGCAGTGTCTGCAGTTCCCCACTGTGTCCCATGTAACAACCTATATGTCTTCTAAAACCTTTTTTTTACATATAACTCAAATTCCAGGAATACATGGGCACCTGTGGGCCTCTGTGTGGACTTCATTGTTTTCTTTTAAATTTGTGTGTTTCAGTATTCCTGCTAACTGAATTCGGGGACTCCGTTCCTACTGATGTTGGAAGCATGTCTTAGTCTAGGCTTGTACAAAATACGGATATTCCGAAGTACTCACACTGAGGCACACAGTTTTAAAGTAAGTGCAGTATAGGTGGATGGACGCTGTATAACAGTTCTTCTGTACACTGGAGAAATAGCTCGAGGAGAAATCTGTTCTTAGAACAAGGCACATGCTGTTGGTTCCAGACATTCTTGCTGGAGGATACAAAAGTGGTGTTTAACGGCTGCTGGCCCCATGCCCACTCTCCAGCCCCAAGGAATGCGCTCTGTCTGGGCCGCACTCCCAGTCATCAAGGGCAGTTACTGTGGGGAGGGGAGAAGCCAGCCCTCCAGGTCCCCGGCCTGAGCTTTTCTCGCCAAAAGAAGGAATCTGTTTTGACTTTGGGCTTCCCACCTAGCCCCTGCCCTTGCTCCATGAACGGCCCTGCTTACAGAAGGAGGCTCAGTTTTCTTTCTTACAGTTGCTGTTTCTTCACTGCAAGTGCTTTACCCTGAAGGTCAAGTTAAACACAGCATTTATATAGGAAGCTTTGTTTGGTAGAGAGGCGTCACCCCGTTCTCCCATTACAGAGGTGATATATGGATCCATTCCAATATCTGTGGTTTTTGGCACATGCCATCTTTCTGCAATTGCTTCTCTGTGTTTTACATAGGAGGAAGACAGAAAAAAAATTCTAAAACAAAATAGTTGGTCTATTCTTCAGGATTCTATTTGGGCAGTTTAAGTGGGTATAGTGTTATTTTGTCCTTTCTCATATCAATAATAATAATATTATTATTATGAATTATCTTTCATAATTATTGTGAATTATCTCATTTAACTCTTTAACCCCTTGAGTTAGGTATTATTTTTGGCCCCATTTTACAGATGAGGAGACTGAGGTTTGAGGAGGTTAAGAAACTTGTTCTGCTCATCCACGGTATGCAGGCAGCCTGCATCCAGAGCTCCATGGCCCCTCAATCCCCACATACTAATACCTTCAGCATCGGTGGGAGGAACTTATTGGGTCAGTGGAAATGTCCTGAGGCTAATGGAAGTTTTGTTTCTCAGGTTGGGGCTAATTTGTATTTTCTTCCTGTAGACTTTTTATTTTGAAAAATTTTAGATCTGCGAAAGGTTGTAAAAATAGTGCAATGAAGACATATATCCTCCAACTAAATTCACCAATTGTTAACATTTTACCGTATTAGCTTATCTCTGTGTGTGTGTGTGTGTGTGTGTATGCATGTGTGTTGTTTTGTTGCTCACCCTTGAAAAGTTAGTTGAGACGTTATGACATTTCATCTCTAAGAACTTTAGCAGATGTTCTTTGAAGAACAAAGACCTGCTCCTGAACAACCTTCTATCACTCAAAACAATTGAACATCGATGCCCTGTTGTTTTCTAATATGTCCATGTTCATATTGCCCCAGTTGTCCCCTAAATGTCTTTTACAGCTGGATTCTTTTCTCATCCAGGGTCTGATGAAAGATCAGACATTGCTTTTACGATTTGTAATTCTTGATATCAGGCACATTCTCTTCTCAGACTAGGAACAGTTTGCTTTGGCTGAACTGGGAAGACCAGGGATTGTGCTACAGGTCCAGACTTTCCTGTCCCTCCTGACTAAGCAGCCTCCCAAATGTCCTTATTTGACATTTGTTGTTTTATTGGGCAGCATGTGGTTGGCTTTCTTCTTTCTTCCTTCTCTTTCTTCAGCGCTAATTTTTTTTATTCTCTCTTCTCTTTCCTTTCTCTTTTCCCTTCCTCTCCTTTGTCCTTCCTTTCTCCCCACCTCATATGATATATAGAAGACTTGTTCTGATTTTGTGCTTCAACTTGAAAGTTCGTGGTGTGGTGGGTGGGAGCTGCCAAACTGGATTCACTTCTAGGTTGGGACAGAGATCAGGTGATGAGATTAAGGGGGTATATGGAGATGGGGGTGGGGGGGCTGACCTAGCTGTGGACCTTATTGGAGGAGGCTGGGATGGCAGTGCATGAGGCTAAGAGGATGGATATAATGGTGGCCAGCTCTGGTCCAGGGAAGCCTCAGCCATGGAGGACAAGGAAAGGATGGGGTGTACCAAGATGGGGTGGAAATGGCACTATGGCATAGTAGGAAGACGAGGACTTTGAAATCAAGCAGGCAGGTTAAAATAGCAAGTCTTTACTGACTGGCTGTATGATTTTGGTAAGATTATTTAACTTTGTTTGGTTTTTGTTTTATGTATTTATTTATTTTTATTTGGGTATAGTTAAATTATTTAACTTTTTAAGTCTCATGTTCTTCACCTACAAATGGGAAGAGTAATATCCACCTGCAGCATTGTGTTGAGGATTAGGCATATTGTATGTTAAAGCAAAAATCCTTGTTTCAACACAGTTGGTGATCAATCAACAGTAGCCATTAAGGAATCGTAGGTAGGTGATGGCTGTAAGTTCATGCAGGTGGCCAGTGTGAGGGTGATCTGTCAGTGGAAGAAGGTCCTTTGGAATGGAGTTCAGGCTGGCCTCCTGTTACTGGGAACTTGTAGGCAGGTAACAGTGATCAGAAGCTAAACTCCAGTTAGAAGGCATGGTGTTTGGGATCTGGAAGAGAATCCAAGTGCCAGAACCAAACTATCCCATCAGGTTCAAGTGAATAGCAAGGGTGACTTGCTGCTGAGCCAAGTAGAGAGCATCTCTTGTTTGAGGTTAGCATTAGGGAGGAACTAGGGGTAGGGAGTGGAGCCACTCTGGGAGGGGAGCTGGGACTCAAACCAAGTTTGGCATTTATTCTGTCTTAGATCTGCTATCAGTGTGATGACATTATTATATTAAAAAGGCTCTTTCCTTCCTGGGTACCTTGCCTGAAGTTAGATAAATTGTCAATTGTTAGATAAATAGGTAGGTGATGATACCTTGATTTTGAGTTCAGAGCCCCAAACTGCTGGGCTGACCTACATTCACTCCCCTTCTGACTTAGCTTGAGTTGCTATAACAAAATACATAGACTGGATGGCTTAAACAACAGAAAGTCATTTCTCCCAATTGGATGTGGGGAGATGGGGTGGGCAGGGAGATGAAGGGGGGGGAGAGGGAGAGGGAAGGGGAAAGGAGGGAGAGTGAGGAGGGAGAGAGGGAGGGAGAGAGAAAGAGATCAAGGGGGAGGAAGAGACAGAGAGTGCATGCAAGCAAGCACCAATGAGCGAGCTCCCTGGTCTCTTTTTATCAGGGCACTAATCTTGTCAGGAGAACCACACCCTCATGACCTCATCTTAACCTAATCACTTCCCAAAGGCCCCACCTCCAGATACCATCACATTGGGGGCTAGGGCTTCCACATATGAATTTTAGGGGGATACAGATATTCAGTCCATGGCAACCTCTTTCCATGCTCCCAATCCCAGACATTTCAGAGTCTGTATGTAAGGAGAGGTGTCACCTCGAGGAGAGTGCTGCTCACATGTAGCATCTGGAAGCAGGAAAATGATCTCTTGCAGCTTGTCAATAAAAAGCTTTTTCAGGGGAGCTCTAATTAACTCTCAGATTACATAGTTGCTTCCCTTTTGCCTCCAATTTTTTTTTATAATTTGCTAATTTTTATTATTTTTTTCTCTAGAGGCATGAAACTGAAGCACAATATGTTATTGCTGATTCTTTGTGAAATCTCCACACTGAACTTCCGGTAGTTAGAAGTGAGACATTCTCCCTCTTCTCTCCAAAAGATTAGCTTGTTCCAAGCTTTCTCTTTATCTGAGCCAGAACTAGAATCAACATACACCTCTTAAATATTCACATTCAACACCAAGGTCACAGCCCCTCCTTTCTCCTGAGCACTGAGCATCAATGAATTTCCAGTTTTGTTTGTTGACTAAATTTGCTTTTGTTTTTACCTGCTTTCTGAAAGAGCATCAAATTACAACCTAAGATTATTAGGACATGATTTTGTTTTTTTAAGTATTGAAACAAGATATATGATGAAAATAACATATATTTTACAAATTATAAGAAAATATACATTAGGATAAAACTTAAGAAGATGCAACTAGCCCTGTTTTCACTTTCTGGAAGAATTTCATGGCTGTCCCTTTCTCTGGTCTGTGTCCTCTTTGGCTCCTTTGCCTTGGTTGGCTGGTACTTCCTCCTAACCTCAGCTCCCAAAGTCCCCGATCCATCCCATCAGTGAATGTCATGTGCCTTCCCTGGAGACCAGTGGTTCTCAACATCTGCTCCATGGACAGCAACAGCATCTGACAGCTGGTTAGAAATGCATATTTCTTGGCCCCACCCCAGACCTACTGAATTAGAAACTCCAGGGGTGAGCCCCAGGCATTTGGGTCTTATTAAACCCTCCAGTGATACATGCTTGCAATGGACTGAATATTTATGTCTGCCCAAAATTCATAAGTGAAAATCCTAACCCCCAGTGTAATGGTATTTGGAGGTAGAGCCTTCCAGAGGTGAATTAAGATTTAGCACCCATATAGGGGCTTCTGGGTGGCGCTGTTGGGTGAGCATCTGACTCTTGGTTTCCACTAGGGTCATGAGGTCGACCAGTGTCCAGCTCCATGCTCTGTGTGGAGTCTGCTTGAGATTCTCTCTCCCTCTCCTTCTGCCCCTTCTGCTTCATGCTCTCTCTAAAATGGATAAATAAATCTTAAAAAAAAAAAAAAAAGATATAGCACCTGTATAAAAGAGACTCCAGAGTGATCCCTAGCCCCTTCTGCCATGTAAGGATGAAGTGAGAAGTTGTAGTCTGTGAGGAAGGAGGCTCTCACCACTCACTGAATCTGGTGGCACCTTGATCTTGGACTTCACAGCCTCTGGAAAATAAATTTCTGTCATTGGTAAGCCAGCCAGTCAGCTGTATTTTGTTACAGTGACCTGAATGGACTAAGTGCAGAATTTCTGCCCTAGGCTAGGTGACTAGATTCAGTGGACTTATCTTCCAGTTACAACATTGGCATAAATAACAGCATTTTTTTTTTGTTCCTCCTTAGATGTAGAATTGGACAGGGTTAGGTGGAGTGAGACTTTAGAGGTCATCCTGGTAGCTTCACTTTCCCGTAGGAGAGAGCTTGTGGGCCAAAGCTCTGCAAAGAGTGTGTCATTCGGATGGGAACCTAGGGCTTCCTGTTCTGGGCTCCTTGCTCCTGACATGGGCCATGTTCCTTCTCTAACGACCGTTTAATCAATGCTTTCTGAGAACATGATTCTTTGTAAGGTGGCCCAAGGAAATAATCCAGAAGAACCACTCGAATTGGCCTAAACTCTTGTGGGTTCTCTTAATATTTCAATATTAATAATATTCTAATATTTCATGTGTGGACTCCAAAACCTCAGAATCAAGTAGCTTTTGTCATTGATTTCATTTAATTATTTTAGAGGAAAAAACCCAATTGCTTACACTAGCACAATTCCACATTTTTCTGTCTTTTATGGCTTTTGTTCTCCTGTAATGAATATAAATGTATTTGCATGCTGTGTGTGTGTGTATGATGTGTGTTGGGAGAGAGGGAGGAGAATGGAGCTTCTTTTTTTTTTTTTAAAGATTTTTTATTTATTAGAGCAAGTGAGAGCACGGCAGGGGAGAGGGTCAGAGGAAGAGGGAGAGGGAGAAGCAGCTCCCCGCTGAGCAGGGATCCCGACACGGGGCTCTATCCCAGGACCCTGGAATCATGACCAAAGCCAAAGGCAGATGCTTAACCAACTAAAAGCGCCTATTTATAGGGCAACTGTGAGTTATCTGAAGAGGGTGTGATTGGTGGAGTCAGCAACAATCTGAGCTGTTGTGGGGCACTGTGCACCGCAGTGTCCCCTGACCCGCCTCTGGTTTTGGAGACCATTGCTTTTCCAGTGGCTTCACAAAGACCATTTCCCTATCGATCTCTTTTCCCCTAGTGGATAATCTCTGTGGTGGAACTGGATTTTATTCACTACTGGTTTGTGAATCTCTGTAATCGGAAAGAAAGGGTAGCCTTGGAAGAATTTGGAAGCAGGTTGTCTAGATAATTCAGTGTCCTGACTACCTTGCATATCAGGGCTGTCCCTCTCCTCCCCTCTACTGCAATGATCTGGTTTTTCTGGATGGCTTAGAATTCTTGTATTTGTTGAGTCCATAGCCCCAGGTGCTCCAGTGTTTGTGCAGAGTGGTGGGAAGAATAAACACCTGAAGAAAACATTCCCCTGTCGACAAATAATGATGGATTTGGTTGTGACAAGTGCTTTGGGAGCCTGGGAAGACAGACTTGCTGGTAGGTTAAGTGAGGGTTTCTTTAATGTGGTAAATTTAAAGGGGATAAGGAGACATTTAGACTTTCTAGGGATCTGTTTCTGCTGAAAGCATATTGTGGTAAATTCTTAGGTGTTGCCATCATTCCTTCATATTTGTTTTTTCTTTCTTCAACAGATACGCCACACACAGCAAAATAGGCTAAAAACAAAAACCCTACCAAAACTAAGAGGGGAATGACCATTTCTATTTTAAGGTTATCAAAACAAACCTAGTGACACCTGAACATCATTATCCCTGGATCAGAAATTTAGGGAGGAGGATTTCAAAGGATCCAGGGGAAAAAATTAGATAAGCTCTCTGACCAAGGAATCTACTATAAATATAGTTGATGAAGTTAGAAGAAAATTTAAATCCAACCTATAAAAAAAATGAACAATAAAGCAAAAGAATATATCCAGAATATAGAAGGATTGGTGTCTTTGGGAGGACAGATATAAAAGTTGCATGGACTGTTAAGAACCAGTGTAAGGGGACGCCTGGGTGGCTCAGTTGGTTGAGCATCCGACTCTTGGTTTCAGCTCAGGTTGTGGTCTCAGGATCGTGAGAAAGAGCCCCACGTCAGGCTCTGTGCTCCGTGTGGTGTCTGCTTGTCCCTCTCCCTCTGCTCCTCTCTCTCTCAAATAAATAAATAAAATATTAAAAAAAAAAAAACAGTATAAGGATTTCCAGAATGAAGCATGTATTACAAGAAAACTAGAGAGAAGTGAGTATAGTATAGATTTTTGAAAAGTGAAAAGCTTGACATTAATATCTGGAAAGCATCTACAGCTGATTATGGAATAGATCCTTTGTGAATAGGAAGAGAGCAGTGCTGGCCTAGTGGTAGCACGGGTTGGCTAAGAGGTAGTCAAGAGAATGTAGATTCTAGCTTAAAACCGAAGAAGAGAGGAGTCTTTGGTTGTCTCTGTTCATCTTTCTTATCAGCAATCTAGAAGATGACATAGGCCATGTGCTTATCCAGGCTTTCGTTGGGGTAGAAGGTTCTGGAGTGGGAAGGGGAGGAAAAGAGGTGGCTGTTGTCAAGGAGGGAAGTGAGGAAGGGGAGATGGAGGGTTGAAGACCCGAGGGACTCAAAGCAGGAAGGGACTGCTCATCTATCAGAGTCCATATTCAACATCACCCCGGGAGTAGGGCGTGCAGGCCAGTGTGAGAGCAAGCAAGCACGTAAGCGATGGCGATGGTGAGTATGGGAAGGGGTGGGAGTTCATTTATTGGATAAATATTTATGGAACACTTACTAGGTGCCAGCTACTATATTCTGGGCGCTGGGGTTGCAGCAGGAAATCAAGCAGACAAGGGTCCAGCCTTCCTGGAGCTGCCATGCTCGTGAGGGAGGTAGAAAGCAAACACATCCATACTTTCTCAGGAGGTGATAGAGTTATGGGAAACAGAACAGGTGGGGTGGCTCATTTACCTGGGGTGGTCAGGGAAGGCCTCTCTGATATTGTGGCCATTGAGGCTGAAGGCAGCACTCAACCCAGGGAAGGTGGGGAAGGTGGTTCCCGAAGGTGTGTGCTGGGCCTGGGGCAACCCTGCGGAGGCCCTGTGTGCCCGGAGCAGAGTAAGTCGGGGGAAGAGGGAAGATGATGCTGGAGAAGACAGACGGTGGAAGGCCCACCCAGGAGAGCCTGGGAGCCAGCTGTTCATCCAAGTGTGTGACAAGATCTGAGAGTAAAAACTCAGAGTCCGTGCTGACAGTCTTCAAAGAAGTTCCAAAGTCCAACCCACACCCACCCAGCGAAAGTGATAAAGGAGGCAGCTTTTCGTTCAGCCTGTGACCACTTAGCAGTTCTGGCTGCTCAGCGGTGGTCTGTGTGGTCTTGATCTTCAGAAGTTGCTGTATGCAGTGTCCTTGCATTGAGACGGGTTTAAATTTGAAAACCGCCAACATCCCTTTTCAATGTGAACATTCTGCTTCTTCCCCCTTGGGGAGCAAGAGTCTCCTGACTTTAGCCTGGATTTTCGGTGGGATGGCACATGGGGAAGTGGGACAGAGGCGTGGCGGTGAGTGGGGGTAATGGGAAGGAGGAAGGAAGGCTGGCCACGGGTTCATGGAAACATGAGAAGCCGTCTGAGTCCAGAAAAGTGAGGGAGTCTGGCCTCAGGGGGACCGGCAGCTGGCAGTGGGGAGCCTGAGGAAGGTGTCATCCTAAGATCAAGCGACAGTGGCCTGGACAGTGTGTTGGCTGGTAGGCATTGGGGGGAAACAGTGAAGGATGAGCCTTAGAATTTCCAGGGACGGAGCATAGAGACTGCAGTCAAGGTGGCACTCCAGAGGCTCGTGAGGTGTGCACCTGGGCAAGATAAGGAAAAGCATCAGTGCTCCAGGGACCAGCTCACCAGAGAGAAAGGCGGGACCCCTGGTGTAGAAATGGGGTGGAGGGGTGGCATGACAGAGGAGTGACTCTAGAATACCACAGCCAGAGGTGAGGCCTAGCAGCTGGGTCCACAGAAGCATCTGAACGTTCTGTTACAGCAAAGGTGGGAAGAAAGGACCTCCTCCAGAGAGGGCGAAGTAGGAAAAGGCTGAGAGGCCACCCCAGCTCCAGGGCCCTTGGGTGGAGGGAGTGACAGCTGACCCAACCAGAGAGTATCAGACTCTGCTTTGCTTTGGCAAAAAATGGTGGTGGTCTTTCCCCAGTTTTGATTCAGGGGACTGAGTGCGCTTTCCCCCAAACTGCCCCCTAATTATATGCTTGCCAGATCTCAGGGACACTGGAGGAATTAATTTAAATCAAAACAGTTAAGGGCAGTTGAAATTTTAAAATTCTTATCTCTCCTCTGGCTTATAAATAATTTGGAAGAAGGAAATGAATTTCATGAAGTGCTTAAAGATTTAATTTGAAAATAGAAGTTTTTTACAAAAACAGGTGTACTTTTTAAGGCTACATTTCTTTTTTAAATAAAAGTCAAATAACAGTTTACTTTTAAGTTTAAAATAATTGATAAATAAGATTATATTTATTTGTTCGTTTAAATAAAACCCATGTTTGACTTTAGTAGTGGTTGTACTATAGGAAGCTGTTCACAAATATGCGCAATTAGCCGGTTGCATTTCTGTGAATTTCAGGTAGTTCCCCTCCTGATGCCTTCACAAGTGTCTGCTTTGGGTTCAGAGAGCACTGGTCCAGTGATGTCTTTTATTAGATAATTAGATAACTAGATAATCCTAACCATCTTATATTTTTGCTGCTTTCTCTTTCTCTCTCTATGTCTTGGAAAGGCTTTGGCCAAAGTCAATAAGGTTCCAACTTTTGGGGCAGAATTGCAGTTGGCACAGCTGCATCTTTTTCCTTCTCTACCCTATGCGTGTGTGTGTATTTATTTTTGCATTTATTTATAGTCACTGTATTTTAAGCCTGCACTCTCATGAGAAGTCTATGTTATGAGCTCAGTACTTACTATTCCGTAGAGGCTGCGTTACATAATGGAAAATTCGTGAGCTGTGAAATCACACAGATGGTGGTTTAAATTCTGTCTCCAGCACATTCAGACCATGTGACTGTGGCAAGTTACCTAACCTCTCTGAGCCTTGGTTTACTGCTCTATAAAATGGGTCTAATTGTACTCACCTAATGAGTAATGGGTCTAATTGTACTCACCCTAATGGGGTGGTTGTGACAATTCGCAGTATAATGTGTATAAAGCACCCAGTAAAGGGTCTCCATCAGCGGAAGTTACTGCTGTTCTGTTGTTTTGTTAGAGGACTACAATGGGGATACAAAGTAATGGGAATTATAAAAATTAGGACCCTGCAACGTGGACAAGTAGACTTCTGAGAAAGGCAAGGGAGTGGAAGTGAAAGTTATTGGGGTGAGGATTTTATCATTCTATTTTCTGTTGCACTGGTAAGCTCAGTAATAAAATTATTTTAAATTTTCTAAATATTATACCCAATTCCCTCACCCAGTGGTGAAGGATGAAATTTTCCAAATGATAATTTCATTTGGTCTTTAGGACTTTGATTTTTCATCATGATTTCATTTGCCCTACTTTGTAGAATATTTGGGAAATTATTGGTCTGGTTTCCTGTCTCCAAGGAATTGAATGCCATTTGGACATATGATTATCTCTTCTCTTTCAGAAAGTTTTGGGGAATGGTGTATGATTTTTTGCTGCATAACAAATTAGTGACTCAAAACATACAACCATTTATTTAGCCCTCAGTTCTGTGGACCAACAATTTGGACTTGGCTCACATGGGTAGTTCTTCTGCTGATGTCAGCTGAGCTCACTCATGAGTCTGTGGTCAGCTGCTGGTCAGCTAGTTGCTTCTGAGGGTGACTGGCGATCAGCAGGAGCAGAAGAGGAAGGGAATGGTGGGGGTGTAGGACCTGGGGTCTCTCATCCTCCAACAGGCTAGCCCTGGCTTAGTCATATGGCAGCTCATTTCCATGAGGGAGATTGGGAGTGTCAAAGACTCTCAGGTCAAATTCTGCCCAGCTTCAGAACTTGGACAATGTCACTTCCCCTACAGTCTGTTGGCCAAAACGACTCAAAAGGCTATTCCAGAATCAACAAGTAGAGAAATAGAGACCACCTGTTAATTAAAGGGACTGCACAGTATGGAGACCATTTTTGCAACCCTCCCCAGATGAGGACTCTATGCTCTTCATCTTCATTGATAAGTCAATTGTAGTTCCTTGGAGTCAACAGATTCTTTCTCTTTAATTTTCATCCTTTTGTTTTGTTTTGTTTTTTTCATGAATTGATATTTTCAAGACTGAAAAGAGATGCTTAAGTTATTACGTCTCTTATATTTCAGCCAGAGCTCAAGTTTGTAAAGTGCTGGCACCAGAGATTGACCCTGACCCTCTAGGACCTTCCTTGGGTTTCATCCATGACCAGATCCACTCACCCAAATCTAGGCAGTGGGCTGGCAGAGTAGGGACAGTCAGCTGGATGACCTGGCTGGAGGCTGCTCAAGGGGCCCTGGCTCAAGAGCAGCTTATTCGTTGTCCTTTGATGCAGAAGGTATGACATTCGGAAAAAGAGCCTCTCCACTTAATTAACTGGATCTCTTGGAACGTTTAGACATTGCATTGCAGCAAATGCTAGGCAGATAAGGCAGTTCCTTGAATAAAGTTGTTTTGAACTCTTTTTAATCCATCCGATGATCTCAAGTGTTTGGGTTTAAGTAGCTAAGGATTTATTTTCTGATTATTTTGAGGGAATAGAAATTCCAATTATCTTCCACGGATACCAGAGATCTTCGTGGTTTGTCTACACGTCCTAAACTTAATAGGATCCTTTTTTTAAATATGAATCCTCTTCTAACTTGTGTTAGATCATAAAGTCTGTTAGCTGTAGCCTTGGCCCGTATGCCTTGGGTAACAGGAACTTTGGGAATTGTCTTCTGGCCTATGAGTATTAAACTCAGCTATATTCCCTCTGACCCCAGGGAACTGCATGATCAAGGAAGAAAGAAGAAAGATCTGGGAGCTGCCTGCTTTTCAGTGACCATGGAAGTTAGGCATAGTGATGGCCTGGATTTAGGAGAAAACTGACAAGTGATTGGTTTGGTTTACAGCTCCTTAAGACGTCAGTGGGTCAGGCCTACAGAGGATGTCAGACATGATGCTTTCACTTTCTGGGAGGAGATGCTGTATTACGATCATTATTCCACCCAATGTTACAGCAAAAATTAGTAAGAGCTCATCTGAAATGTTTTGACTTATGGATCAGATATTACCTTGGCAGAGGAAAGAGGTAAAAGTCATTGCATTTACCATTCTTTTTTTATACCCAGGCATCTTTCTCCAGGCGTGTTCTTTATTATTATTTTTTTAAGATTTTATTTATTTACCTGAGAGAGAGAGAGAGCACAGAGGGAGAGGGAGCAGGAAATAGATAAAAAGTGCACAAAGTAAGTGATAAATGCAGTGGGAGGAGTACATGTTAGGGCTCTGGGTGCATGTTGGGTGCATAGCAGCTGGACTCCTGGGGTGAGTAGGAAGAGGCTGGATTATGAAGTGGGGAGGGAGGGAGGGAGGGAGGGAATCCCAGAGGCCGGACCTTGTGTCCAAAGGCCAGGAGGAGTAATGAGTGCTGCGTGTTTGAGGAAATCCATGTCGTTATGTCTGGCTAGACCAGAGCTGGGGCCGAGTGAGCGCACAGGCAGGAAGAAAGGAAGACAAACATTCTGAGAATTTGAATGTACACCAGAGGGAAACTAGATTAAATTCACACACACTGGTTTCGAAAGGCCTCCATTTTATAAAATGAAACCTGTTCTCTAAAAGCAGCTTTTCAACAGCCGGGTTCATTGAATTTTGCCACTTTGCTGCAAGTGACAGATCCCTTTTCCTAGAAAAAAGATGACTCGGGTTCAGCTAGCCCTGGGAAAATGTTCTTTCACTTTTTGAGTGGTTTGACTTTTCAGGCGAAGCATTGTGCTGTCCATACTGATCATAGCATTTAGAACCTGGATTGTGAAATACAAATTAAAATAATTGTCACTGTGATTTTGTGCTTTTTCAATATGGCATTTCTGGCCTTTGGCTTCTCTAGAGCTGCTCAGCATGGCATGTGGATAGATTGTCAAGGCCCCAAAGATGGAAACTATAGAAGGAAACTGTAGAAGAAACTGAGAGGGGCTGAGGCAGGCTTGAGAGCTTATGTGAACAGGAAGGAGCTCCGTTTTGATCTGATGTTTTGTAATTGAAAATGTTCAATTACATTGAAATTGTATGCTTCTAGTTATATCTTATGAACCTCATACAATTGCTGCTTTTTGATTTCATTTCCACTTACTTCTAAGCAGGGAACAACGGATTTACCATCACCATCCATCATTCACCTCCGAATGTAGGGTAAAAAGGGGGAGGACTGGTGTCTCTGTCAGCGGCTGTCAAAGGAATCCTGCCCTTTAGAGTTTATATGGTGTCAAAGAAGAACCCAGGTGCAGGGATCAGGGTGGGGAAACTCCAGCATCCCAGACGCTGGCTCACTGCAGTTTTAGAGCAGGGACCTGGACCAGCAGAGCAGGGTTTCCTGAGTCTGGATTCCTCGTGACTCAGGGTGTTGAATGACTAAGTACGCCTGTGTTTAGGCAATGTCTGCACTTTTCTACTTCTTTGTAGGTTGAGCAATGGTCCCAGTTTGTCTGGGACTGAGGAGTTGTCCAAGATGCAGGACTTGGAATGCTAAAACCAGGGATGTTTGGGGCAAACTGGGGCAGCTGGTCACCCTCCCTCTGGGCCCCTGCCCCTCTCTCTCTCTGCTGCCTCCTCTCACTTCCACACAGAACAGTGAGCATCCCAAACACTTTTGTGCAGCATTCCAGGTGAACTCCACACATGATAGAGCTGGGGAGCTGGGCAAAACAGGACAATCTGTGTTTTAAAACAGAGATGCTGCTGAAGTAGTTCAGACTGAAGTTTGACCGACTGTCTTCATAGAGGGTGACACCACCCACAATGTCCTGATTATTTCTTTGCATTGCTTTTTCCTTTTGCTGAACATATATGAAAATTGCAGGCGGGGGCCATTGCAGGCCCCATGAGAGGGGAGCATACAGGCACCCCCGAGATGACCCCTCCCACCCAGCTCCACTCCTGTTTCTCCTGGGTGCTATCAGCTGTCTCCACCTGCAGAGCAGCTATAGTTGTAAGCTGTGAATTGTGTCCCTGGGATTAGCTTGCTCCTCTTTTATTTATTTATTTTTTTCAGGAAAATAATATACAATTGGAGCAAATTAAGTAGACACTGAAATCCTCTACTTTTGTCCCCAGAAGTTGTTCAATGCTACAGGTCATTTCATAATTTTAGTTGTCATTTTAGCTATCCCTCATGCATCAGGAGAATACATACAACTTCTATCTCAAGATCAAAGGGCTGAATTCTCATTATGCTCCTGGAACTTCAGAATCCCAGATAGAAGCCCATATAAGGGGCCTCTCAAGATTTTGATCTTCTTTCCATTTAGAGTGACTGGATTTTTTGCTCCTTATGATTCATCAAGAAAGTTCCATTTATCCTTCCATGTTTGCTGCTCACAAACCCCTGCTTCTTTTTCTTCCTGGTGAAGTTACATGACTGTGTGATGTGACTGGGCTGTGTGAAAACCCGGGATCATACTGAGCATCAGGCAGTTGCCTAGAAACCATCACGAAAACAGGATTAGGTAAAGCATTTTTTCTGTATTATAGCTGCTTTCCGATTTAAGATGCGACGTTACCAATAGCTCAGGATATATACCCCCTTCACGGCCTTAAAACACAGATAAGTGAAAAAAGAATTTCTCAACAGAGATAAAATGATTTTTCCATAGGCACATTTCCAGGTGCTCACCACCAGCCCAGATCTCCCCTCCTCCACAACTCTGCGAGTAACTCCCTTTCAGGGGGGTCATGTGTTGGGGATTGTTGGCGCTGGTAGAAGAACATTAACATAAACCAACAGCAGGTCTCACACACTCTTATTCTTCCATCAGCCCCTCAACCTGAGCCAGACTGGAGTGTGTGCAGAGAAGTTAGGAGGCTTTTGCAGTAATTTAGTCATGAAGAAGGAATGTGTGATGTGGAGTAGCAATTAATCAGCTAAGTGATAAGCAGGTCTTCAACAAAACACCACCAGTGGCCAATCCCACTTGGTATCGACTGCATTGAGTTCGAACTAAATCTCTAACTCTGAACCCTGCTGTCTCCCAGGAAATTAGTCAGGATGGAGTCAAGGGACACAGAGGAGTATACATGGAAAGGACTTATGAAATGACTGACATATTCCTAGACTCCTGGAATAAGATAATGGGTAGATAAATGATGAACACTGGTTTGGGGTCAAAGGAGAAAAAGGAATCAGGAAAACCCGAGAGTCAGTAAGTCAGCAAATATTTATTGAGCTCCTTCTATCTGGCCCTTCCAGATGTGGTGGGGGGTGGGTGAGGTGAGGTGACTGCGAACAATGAGCTACACAGACTCTATATTCTAGGGAGGGGGCAGGGGTCAGGCAATACAAGGTGGACCAGAGGCACTGCCTTTCTGGGCTGACATTTGAGGTGAGGGGCTGAGAATCTGAGGCCTTGGAGCAGTGTCCTATCAGCCCCGGGGAAGTAGGGCAGGAGGCTGAGTATATGGTAGGGATCGAAATCAGAACACAGAACCTTCGATGTTGCTGGACCGTAAGTCCCGTCCATCTTAGGAAGATCATTTTCAAGTTTCTCAGGAAAGTGAATCAAACCTCACCAGTCCCCGAGATGGTTTTAATTACGTTTGGAAGTGTTGCCTCATATTGGATTAGTCATAGAATTGACAAGAAGGACTTTTGTATTTTTCTCACTGATATTAATGGGGGGGGGGAATTATTTTGCACTTAGAATTTTATTTTGAAGCCGTGAAAATAATATTAGTGAAGTTGGAGAAGGAAAAACAAATCTTCTGTAATTCTGCTAACCTAGAGGCACTATTACCTACTTTGTATATTCCCTCTCAGTCTTCATTATGTAATATATGACTTTAGATAGTTAATATGTGGCTCTTTAAATGCATAGCAGGCAGTTTCCCCCACCTCCTCAAATTTATATTCTGTGCTTACAAATTTTAATGACTAAACATAGCCCATTCTCATTTTGGGGGAAGTTATGTTCTATAAAGTCGCTGTGAACACTGAGTCAATGAGTACTAAATCATTGCTCATAGGGGAAATGTAGGGTTAGGTTCCTATGAGCCTCTGGTCCCAATATTTTCATTAACCGATTAATACATAACCTTGTTTTATGTGTGTTTCTGTATAAAGACACCTTATTTAATATATTTTAAAAATTCATTAGCATTGAACTCATGCCAACAGCACTGTAACTCATGCCTGAATGAAGCTTACCTAACACATATTTTTTCCATAGGGTACATCATGGCGTTCTTGTGCTTAGAAACACTAGCCAGCACTCCAGCACTGCCTTTGGGGGCCATTTTCAACAGCAAAATCACCAAAAAAGAGCACAAAAATGTGAAAAATGTGGCAGTAAATAGTCCATGAAAAGGACACTTGCTTATAGTCTGAGAGCTGGAGCAAAAAGGCAGAGCTTCAGGGCGCCTAGGTGGCTCAGATGGTTAAGCGTCTGCCTTCGGCTCAGGTCATGATCCTGGGGTCCTGGGATTGAGCCCCGCATTGGGCTCCTGGCTCAGTGGGGAGCCTGCTTCTCCCTCTCCCTCTGCCTCTCCCCCTGCTCATGCTCTCTCTCTGTATCTCTGTGTCTCAAATGAATAAATACAATCTTTAAAAAAAAAGAAAAAGGCAGAGCTTCAAGCTCAGCTGAGAATGTGCACTTCAGTAAACCCAGAATGTTGCCACTCTGTGCATATTTGCGAATGACTGTGAAAGCGCCGCAAGTATCGATTTGGGGGTCACAAATAAATGTTGGCAAGAAGGCAGATCTGCAAATAGGGAATCTGCCTATAATGAGGATTGGCTGTGTATGCTATTGTACTAACTGGGTTTGCCATGATTAACTGAACCATAAATGACTCACTTTGGAAAGGTACCAACAGGCTTCTCTGGTGTTTGTGGAGCCTTCATAATCCTTCCTCACTCCCCACCCCAAACAAACAAACTGAAAAAAAGCACTACTAGGGAGTAGCTCAGAAGCATGCAGTAGGAAATAGCCCTCTGAGTCTCAGTGGGGGATAAGGGAAATAATTCCACCTTCCATTTATCAGGGCTTTCACATTTGAGAAGTTCTTTGATGTGGGCTATATAATTTGATCTTTACAGTGCCCCACTGAGGGAGATGGCATTGTTACCTTCATTTTCCCAGAAAAAAATGAATATGAATTGATGGTAAGCATACCTGACCTTACCTGTCTTTCTGAAGTGACTGTCTGGTGTTTTGCCTTCAGCAGAGGCCCAGAGAATGAGTCTTGTTCCTTTTGTGAAAGCTGCCTGCTTGTGAGAATAGCTATCCCCATTGGAAAACACAGTGGCAGTCATATGGCCCACAAATGCATGACACCATCCACCCACATTTTTACCATGGAGGATCAAGGGGTGTGTTGGAAAGAATGTAGTTTTCACAGTCAGAGGAACTGATTTTGATTTCCCGACTCTGCCCCTTCCTCAGCTGTGCAACTTGGCCAAGTTACAGAACCCCTCTGAGCTGGCATGTGTTCACTGGTGAAATGGGGATAATGATATCACGTAACCCACATGTTTGTTGTGAAGCTTTAACAAAATAATATATGTAGCCACTCTCCTCATTATGCCTCTGGTGATGAGAACTATGTTGACAAGGAGACAGATCCTTAGAGAAAATCAATAAGTAATCTTGACAGTGACCTTTGCTTCTTGGCAACTCTGCCTGGAGATCACCACCCTCACCAGCACCATTATCAAATAAACAGTGTACATTGGCTTCTGCATCAGTAAGTGTCTAAGCTCATGTCACTATTTAATCTTCTGTAACACATGACTTTCCCCTAGTATAAGAAATATAAATGTTTCAAAATAAACATTAATGAAGTCTTCCTTAGATTTTTTTCCTAATCTTGACTGGGATGTTGACAAGCTCTATGTATGTGTCAGCTGTTGAATGAAGTGGTAGAAGAGGCTTGCTGATATCACAGACCCAGCTAAAGCAAGTGGTGTGGGAAAAGGTTAGTGCAACACAGGCACCCATTTTGTTTTTGGGAAAAGTGAAACATAAAGAGGTGACTTGCACAATAAGATCCCCAAACTAGATAAGGTGTTCCCAAGCAGCCAACCTTTGAGCCTGCTTCAGGGAAGTCTAAAAGGATTCCCTTTATTCTGATAATTTTGCAATTACGTCAGAATATATAGGTCCTTCATAAAATGTTTTGAGATCTAGTTTACACCTGTACAGTGTAGGTGTATGTTTCTGGCATTATTTTTTTAACTTCTGTGTGACATTAGCACAAGATGGAACCCAACTGCTAGAGTACTCTCATAAGGTCACCATGAAGCTTATAGTGTTTGGGGTGATGGGGTCAGCAATCTGGACGTTAAACTATCGGTCTAAGTGGCTATTTTTTTCTGAACTTTGATAGTAGGTATCTCCCTGAGGGACATTTGTTTTTGCTGGCTTGGCCTTTGAGATTACCCTGAGACCAGTGATCTTTGGACACTGATGTGAGCTATTGACTCATTTCTCAACTAGATAGAGGGGTACCTTCATGTATAACTTGTTTGGAATATTTTTCCCATTCTTGTGTGAATGTCCCTTTATATTTCTGATGACTCATACACAGCCATGCTTAAGCCTGGGACAGAGTTAACAAAGCTGACATGGGCAATTTCCAGGGATCGTACTGGTTTTCATTGTCATCGCCAGAACTCACGTGAATGGCCAGTTCCTCATCATGTTGTGCAGGTCAGACAACAAAGACAACAAAATGCATTTCATATACCTTCTAGGAGCTGACAGTCTAAGATAGATATGTGGTTGGTAAACGGTCAGCTTGTTTTCATGAAGTTATTTTTCAGTAATACGCTAATATTCATGTTTGTGGATTCCATAGGAGAATTCAAACTCAGGAATTCTTGTGTTGAGCCCAGCACACATTTGAATAGTCAAGAGAATCCTCTTAGAGGTAATATTTACCTCTACTGATTCATGTTGCCCCAAGGCGAGTCAGTATTCTATTTCCTTCTGTTACTGGCAATGGGCACCTACAAGTAGACAGTCTAATAGTGAGAAGTCTACTAGGGAACTTAGACACTGAAATCCTATTATATTTGTTTTTCCCCCCAACTCTATAGTGCATATTTATAGGAGATAGAGAAGCTGCAGGTGAGTTGGTCGCCACTATGCTGCTTTTCTGGCTACTAGCAAGATGTAGTTTAGGCACTAGCCGAGAAAAATAGTTTGACCATGAATCGAGTTTTGGCATAATATAGTACCAGCCTCAATCATGGACTACTGAGCATGTTTTAGGCAGTCCTAGTAGGCCTTGAGCTGCATGACAGCATTTCTCTATCTCCAGAATTCAGCACAGTTGCCTGACACAGTGAATTTTGAATATATCTTAGCTGAGTTAAAGCTGAAGAGGTCAGGGACGCCTGGGTGGCTCAGTCAGTTAAGTGACTGCCTTTGGCTCAGGTCGTGATCCCAGAGTCCTGGGATGGAGTCCCGTGTCGGGCTCCTTGCTCAGTGGCGAGTCTGCTTCTCCCTCTGCCTGCCACTCCCCCTGCTTGTGCTCTCTCTCTCTGACAAATAAATAAATAAATAATCAATCTTAAAAAAAAAAAAAAAGCTGATGAGGTCAGAGAAAAGGGTAAGACATAGGAGCAAAGAGACCTAAAGACAGCGAGTGACACAAAAGTGTTATCTTGTGAGATCCCCAGTGTGAAGCCTAGGAGAGGAATTGTTGGAGTCAGATGGGTGGTACCTGGTTATCCATGGAGCCCGAAACCAGAAGAGGAGGGCCTGGGAGGGAAGCTGCAGAGTGGAAAGGCCCCAGAGCTAGTTAAGGTGCCAACTCAAATGCAAGTCAGGCCAGAGGGAAGCTGGCACAGTTGTAAACCTCCTGTAAAGACAGGGCCGGGGAGGGAAGCGGATGTGGAGATGAATATTCCAAAGCGACACCAGCCAACCCAGGCTGTGACTAGCCTTTAGTTAACGTAGAGCAAGAAATAGGTCCTAAGTAAATGTGTCTATTTTTTTATTAAAAAAAATCTTTCTCCTTCCTCCTCTTGGTTTTCTTGTAAAAGTTTCTGTAGAAGAAAAAAGTCAGCTTCATCTTGGCCAGGAAAAAGAGACTTATCCAAACCTAGATCTCTGGTCTGGGAGGCCAGGTGTGAAGTCGTAGCTGCCATCTTGGCCTGACTTCCCAGAAGGAGTGAACAGAGGGAGGTGAGCAAAGCGTCAGGTTCAAGAAACAGGGGTGGAGTGCCTTGGACAAGTCAGGGGCAGGGCCACCGTCTTCAGTTTGAGGCCGCCTACAAGGCTCACAGAGGCGCCAGCCCCCACATTTTTCCTCAGGATTGACTTTTCCTCCACAAAAACATCTTCAGAGATGTGGACAAGAAGAGTGTGGGCGAGGGAGTGGACAGACACATAGCCAGTGAGTGGGTGTAGTAGTTTTCTATTGCTACATAACAAATTACCACAAACTCACTGGCTTAGAACAACACCATGTATTTTTCATGGTTTCCCTTGGTCAGGAGTCTGGGCATGATTTCGCTGGGTCCCCTGTTGGCCGAATTCAGTTTCTTGCATCTGTAGGACTCTTGCTGCCTGCTTCTTCCAGGCCAGCAGGAAAATCTCTTTTGGACTTCTAGAACTTCTTTGAAAAGGCTTTCCTGAATTGGGACCTTAATTCTATCTGCGAAATTGCCTTCTTTGAAGTGCCATCATATTCTCATGTCATACAAGCCACACTCAGGGGAAGGGGATCTTATAGGGTGTGTACACCAGGGAGCAGGAATCTTAGGGTCGTCTAAGAATTCAGCCTCCCACGGTGGCTGAGAGAGAGTGAGTGGCCAGTGCTGGTCTGTTCTCTCCATATAGCAGACCAAATTTTGGAAGGGGACGTGGGGCTGGAGAGCAAGGACTGGAAATATTATTTTAGAGATTTATGGCTGGTGGCCCTAATTCACGAGAGAACAGAAACCACTGCTAAATACAATCTAAGGATAAAAGCTCCCATAGTTGGGAGATGTTCTGGGCCCACCCTAGTGAAGGGATGGTGAATAAAAGGGAACTCATTTTCAGCGTTTGAAATTCTGTGGCATACAGAGCTCCCCATTGAAACTGTTTTTGAAAACAAACCCTTCATGTTCACTTGTAGGTAGCTGTGCTTGTTGGAGAAAGGCCCAGTTGTGGGGCCTGATTGTCCTCAACATGGAGGACAAAATTGAAGAGATTTCTGTGTGTTTAACATTTAAAGTGCTGGTGTGTGTGTGTGTGGGGGGAACCCAACTCTTTGAGTTGGGGTATTACTGCCCTGTATTGGGGTATTACTGTTCTTGCAGAATGGTCTTGTAAGCCTGGGTCTACCAATAGGTTATTAATATTATTTTTTTATCAGGAATGAAATATGGAAAATCTGCCTTCTGGGCAGACCATGCTGTCTCTAGTCAGCTCTCCTCACTGTTCTTTGTTCCCTGAGGACTATTTAATCCAGGTCTCACTTAATTTGATTAAATGGAGTCTGTTTTTAAAAACAAATGCTTTCCCCCCATTATAAACTCATAGATTTTCAGCGTAGAAAATATAAATAGGAATAAACAACCCACATCTGTTGTGCTATATTACTAGTTACACATCTGTTACTAAGCAGAAACTTGTCAACGTTTTGTCAGATATCTCCCCAGACGTTATAGCATTTGTAGATAATTCTCTACAACTGAAAAATAAAGGGCATTCAGTTCTTGTAATATGTGTGCTCTTTGATGTATATATTTTTTAACATTTTAGTGTATTCACAAACAGCTTTCTACAATTACATTTTACATACCTACTTACTTAGATTCCCTACTCACCTTCCTTTATGGAAACAATCTCATAGGGGCTATTTTACATTTCAGATAGATGATAAATATCAAGTCAGGGTTATCCGCCTTTGATCAGGACATCTTTCCTGGTGGTTGTGATCCTTTGGTTTCACCCAGTGCTGTGTGTGTTAGGGGCTCCCCTGGCTTGCAAAGGCAAAACTTGGGCTCTATGTTTACTTTTTCCCTAGTCCATCCCCAAGTTTTGCCTTGGTAAAATTTTTAAATACCTCTTTTGTGAGCAAGAAGCCCTAATAAACAAACCACTTTGTTGAGACAGGAGTATTAGCCCTGGCATGATTTACTAATTTTACTGCACAGTTGCAGACATCACGAGTCAGCGAGGTGCCCCAGCGGCCCCTCCGTTCCACACACAAACTCTCTGTGCAGCTTTGTGAGCTGCTGTTTTTCTTTCCCTTGCCCTTCCCGAGGGGCTGCTGGTGGCCCAAATCTGTTTAAAAAAGGTGAGCCAAGGATCGGGACTTTAAAAGTTAGTTAGAGATTTCACCTATTAGAAAACCGAGCTTTGCGAATGTTGAGAGTATGAGGATTCGTGGGGAGAGGGGCCCTTAGATGTTGGCGGGTGGTTGAGCAGTGGAGGGAAAATAATTCAATGACCCAGACATCCATCAAGAGAACTTTTTGACCTACTGCCACATTTCCTGTGAATAATGAAAACAGACCCACGGAAGAACCCAGATGAACATAAACATCCTCCATGATCCGCTTGAGTCTATATATCACAAGTTCTCTTCTTTGGCTTTTCGAAATCCATGGGTTGTCGTCATGATGGGGAGTGAGAAGCTCCTAGCATTTAGTGTTCGGGGGCCCTGGGTTATGCAGGACAATTCCAATCAATGGAGAATCTTTTTACCTAAAATAACAACATGGTCTGGTTGAGAACTTCTCACCACTTCACAGTGTTTAGTTTCTTCTAAGGAATGGAGCAGAAAACATGAAACCAGAGCCATGATTTCTTCTGGGGCTTCCTAGAAATTGTCTAGTCCTTTCTCTGTCCCCCTTTTTTTGGAGTGGTTCTGCATAGCCAAGGCTGGAAGGATATTGGTCCATGGGAGGGAGTGTGGGCCAGGGAAAAGCAGTACAGCACTTTTTAGGTTAGATAGTTCTCTCCGTCTATAGTTGGCCTGCAAAAGTTGAGTCATTTTTTCTGATAAAATCCTGTCTGGTTGTTTGTCTCCTAGGCCAGCTATTCAAAGGCAGGAATTAGCCAAGTACTGTCCAGCTGTTAGCTCAGTCATCCTCAGGGGTACGAATTCTTTGCCAAAAGAGCCTCAGAAAAGGCCAGAGAGAAGGAGTTGCAGGCAACACTGACTCAGGCTTAAGATTTGTTTTCAGGCTGTTTTATTCCCCTTGGTGAGGGGAAACAGAGGCCACCTACGTCATAACTGATCTCAGAATGTCAGAGCTGCAGGAGGCCTGGGAGACCAGCTGGTTTTAGTCTTTTATTTTGTATTCTAAGAAAAGAGACCCGGAGAGGTTAAATGACTTGCCTGAAGTTACAGAGCCAGGTTGTGACAGAGCTAGGTCTAAACCCAGACCTTTTGATTCCAAATAGAGCATTCCTTCTACTACCCCAGCAGCTGCCCTTTGGACTTCTTATTTTATTTATTTATGAAACTTTGCTGGCTTTCTTTCCAAAACATTCCCTGCCCCCACACCCCCACAAAAGCATTGCATCGTCATTACTTTCAAACCTTCTGTAATTTCTGAGACCGTTGGCTTCAGGCATAAGGGAAAAGCACCTTTTATGACTGGAGAGCACATGCTCCCTGTTTGTGACTCAGGAAGCAAGTATCCACTCCTGTTAAATAATGAAAAAACTGTAGAAGTGTTGCCCTACATTGTCTTTTGGGAGAAAAATACACAGTTAAGCTGTTTAAGTTTTCACATGTGGTGTTGGTACGTTGTTTCCCAGAGGGACTGCAAAATATCTTCAGTTTGCTTATTCTCATAACAACCCTGAGATCGCTACATTCCATTCATGGTCTTTCTTAGAAAGAGAATGCAGGCTTTCTTTTTTCACCTTCATTAGACATTCTCCAAGCCTTCTGAGGTCAAATGAAGAGGAAAAGTGTGGTGGTAGCTATGTGACGGAATATCAGCCCGTTGGCCAAAGCCCATAGACGGATACCTTTTGGGGCACCTGGAGTCCATTTCCAGAGCAAGACTTGAGAACCTAGAAATATCCATCATGGGGAAGCTTTGGCTTTTGCTATTGGCAGTCAGGGCAAGGTGTCTTTGAACATGTCCAGGACATTTTTTCACAACCACCTTGCCCTATTTTTCTTGCCTTCTGCTGGCTCTGTCATGGCTTCTCAGTAGCCCCCTGGGTGATGATCTCTTTCTTCTCATAGGCTTACTTTGGGTTTTCTGGGCCTTTCTTGTCAGTGCCCCACCAAGTGAACACTTGATAATCCAGTTTGGCTCTGACCAGTTCTCTCATAAAAGTTTGAGTGAGGAGTTTCCATGAAAATTTGCTGGATAAAATGAAAAAGCACTAAAGAAACATGGATGTAATCATGATTCTCCATAATCATGATCTATGGAGAATTATGGAAGGAACATGGATGTAATCATGATTCTTCATAATCGTGATCTATGGAGGAATATCAGGGTTTAAGACTGGAGATGTGGGCCTGGTTTTCAAAAGGGGAAGAAGAAGATTTATCAATTAAGAATCGATGCACTGAACACCGAGCCCCTTAGTAAGTGAATGAACAAACTAGAATCTAGTATGAGATCACCAGGAATAAATAAGCCTCACAGTCTTTTATAGTGTTAATAGCCTGATAGGTCAGAGAAATGCTTAATAATTTGTCCCAATTTCAGCAAAGTCTGTAGCAATGATAACAATGAAACAGCATTTATTGAGTTCTTATTAGTGAAAGAAACTGTTCCAAGTGAATAAACATCAAGTTTTGCTTCTAAGTATGTGACTTGGCATCTCTTAGCTTTAGCTTCTTCATTTAAAATAATGGAGCTTGAGGCACCTGGGTGGCTCAGTCAGCTAAACCTCTGACTCTTGATTTCAGCACACGTCATGATCTCAGGGTCGTGGGATCGAACCCTGCATTGGGCTCTGCGCTCAGCTCGGAGTCTGCTTCTCCCTCTCCCTCTGCTCCTCCCCTGCTCATGCTCTCTCTTTCTCTCTCTCTCAAGTAAATAAATAGATCTTTAAAAAAAAATAATGGAGCTTACCTTTCCAATCTCTCTCCAATCTCACAATTAACAGAGAGCTAACTAACTGGTGGTTCTTTACTTCTCATGTCCCAAGATTTCTGTCCTGACCAAGCTGTTGAGCTCTTGGATTCTAATAGCATTTGGAGATAGAAGGGGGTTCATTACCTCAGCTGGTTGGGTTTCATAAGAGGAAAGAACATGCCGGAGCAGACATCCAACAGGTGCCACACTCCCAATATTTGTAGTTGTTAACCGGCTGGACAAGAGGAGGTAAGAAATAACTATGTGGGTGGCTGTGGCTTTCATGGTCATAGCCCATTCATGGTTCTCAGCCAATTTTTATTTGCCATAACACCGTATTATATCTGGATCAGACCATCTACAAATTTTTTTTTATCTTTGTGACAGTTTTGAAAAGCAGGTTGTATTTTTCCTAATTTCAGATGGAGTAGAAAGCATGAGTGATTTGCTCAAGGTTACTGCTAAAAACTACAGATCTGATCTAGAATATATGTGTTCTGACTCATGACTCCAGTGGTTGGAACACTCCTTCGCATGGTTAAGAGCCTCTGGTGTATTTCAGCAGGCCAGCATTCCAGGGAGGTGGAGCATGCATGTGAGATCTGAGAGAGCAAAAGTCTAAGTGGCTTTAAGCCAGATCTTGCCTGGGTTTCCTAGTTTGGCAACCTGTGGGATTCCTGTTGCTCTTATCTGGGGGTGAAGTGGTGCCTCCTTGCAGTGAGTCACTCTGTGTGCGTTTGAACAAGAAGACAGATAGTATCTTGTACTCTTGAAGCACTTTCCCTTTTTCCTAGCATGGCATTCTAGGGATGAGATGATCTTGGTAATCTGATGACATATCTGGCTCATAAATAAATAGGGTTTTTTTTTTTTCATGAAAACTTTATGGCTTCTTTAATTTTTCACACCTGACATCCTTGGCATTGGGTCTTAACTCGAGACAGAATTGTCCCATTGCAAAATGTATGTCTTAGTCAAAGAATTCCATGAAGGAAGTCTGTGGGATTCTTCAGTCAGTTGTTTGGTGATCCCTATGATAGTCACCATCTTTCTGGTTACAGAATCAAGAGTGTAAAGATTTCACATAATCCCCCAAACCTCAGTTTTCTCAAATTAAAATGACCAGATAGGTCCAGAGGATTTCCAATATTTCTTCAAGCTTCATCAGTCTCTGATCTGGAGCCTGTTGTCATAATCAGAAGTTTTTCTGGAATGGCAAAATACCAGATTTTAGTTGTTTTAAGTTAAGACCCAAGAGAATAGAAACAATGACTATCTTATGCCTTCTTTAAAGTTGAAGGCCCTGAGGGAATGCCCTGGCTGTTTCCTGGTGAAGAGTGGAAGGTGAGTGATGGGGTAGAGAGATGGAGTTGTTTTCTGTTTAGAGTAGAAGGCACCTAAGAGGAGGAGGAGTTATGTCTGTGGAGGAGGCAGGAGACACAGTCAGAAGAGACTGGCCAAAATAAGCCAGCTGGGAGGCTTATTACATAATGAGAACATAAAAGGGTAAAAACTGCAAATTGAAGGTAGGGCACAGAAGGAGGATTATCAACAAGGGAAAAAACATCAATTAGGAAGAAACAAGAGAATTTGGGAGATGGTGCATAAGAAATTTAAATCTATTTTAACTCTGTGGGGAGTTTGGACTTAGATTGCATTATGTTGGGGATTTTAAGTGTGGGAAGGTTAAAAGTAAACCTGTTGGCTTTGGCATGTGGTATAGATCAGGCAGAAAGCCCTGCTGGGTCACCAGTGCTCCCATTGGCAATGCTGAGGCAGAGTCTGGGCTTAGGGACTGAGTGAGGGAAGAAATGGCTGTCAAGATGGCTGCCGCCAACATCCCAGGTCTCTGTGGCTCCACCACGGATGGAGAGAACAAAATGGCCGATTCTGTACTGCCTCCACCTTGGGTGGTTGGCTTGATCATGATTTTGAATTTGTTGTTGGGGAGATTCAGCTGTCTGTTGTGGCAGAAGGAAGAGGCAAGAGAAAGACTCCAGGGGATGGTTTGAGTTTCTTAAAACAAATCAAAGAGGACTACTCCATCTGATATGGATTATATGTTATTTCTGGAACAGCTCTGCCTGCTCTAAAAGGATCCTAAGAATTTCCTCCCATAATTTGAGGGGTTGTCCTGGTCTCAGGCCCAAATTACAATTCAAAAAGCATTTGAGAATCAGGAATCTGGTTACTGAGTTCTCTGTGTTAGTGTTCGGGAGGCAGCAGGCGATGCTGAAAGTAAATGGGAACAGAACTGGAAACCAGGAATCCTGACCTACTCCCCTCTTCTCCACAGCCCCCATCCCCACCTTCTAGATAATTCTTGATCTTGTCGAGATCAGATACAATAATGATGTGGAAGTGTTTTGTCCTGTGTAAAGCACTATGTGTTCAACATGGCATATTATTATTATTAATTATTATATTTTCTTATAATTTTTATTCCTGTAGGGACTGGTTAGATACTGTTAAGCCATAAAGGGAGAAGCCTTCTACCAGGCTAAGGCTGGTTTGGGTTCCAGAAGAACTAAGAAGCACATTTCGGGGCATTTGCAGCTATATATATATATAAATGAACTAAGAAGTAGGCAGATTGAATTTCTCTGTGCTCGTTAATTCTGAATCTCTGTGCTCTCCTTTGCCAGCAGGAGCCACCCACATGGTGTTTCTCCCTTACTCTCATTAGCTGATTTGTTTGTATAAAGTGAAATGATGAATTTTTTCACCACAATCATTAAGCAAGAAGACCTGCTATAGGCCGTCAAGATTGCATTGCATTTGGAGAAAATGCATCATTACTTGTCTTAATGATGAAAAGTTATGTCATTTAAAAGGAGTTAGTATTGGTGTGTTTCCCTGGAAACAAGTATCACATAAAAATTCATATTTACATAATAAATAAATTAGGGGTGACTCTTTTTACAAAAAATAGAATACACCTTACCAGTGGATTTATAATAGGGTTCCTTTACATAGATATTCCCCCAATGCCTGGTCTAGCCTATTTCACGTACCTTTTATTTTTTACAAAGAAAGGGACATCTGGATACTACAAACCAACGGTTGGATGTTTGGGCTCTTTAAGAAACAATTTCTCCTACTGCTTATGAAATTTCAGTAAAGCATATATCACTTTACTGAAAATACTACCCCCCCCAAAAAAACCCCTTCAAACTGCCTGTGTAATAAGGAATTCTAAAGCTCAACCCCACATTTCTTTATTTAGAGACATATGTATTATACCTTAATATTGGTACCAGCAAAAAATGGAGTGCCCTTGAAGTTTTACTGTAGTAGGGTTTGAGTTGTGAGCCATTTTTTTTTCTTGTGATTTTTGACAGAATAGCCAGTTTTCTTTCCTACTAGGCATCTGGCTGTATCCTGTTTGCAGGGCAAAATCCACTCAGGTCTAAGGAGTACTCTCCATGAAGGTGGCCTCCCTCCCCACCTTCCTCTTCCCTCCTTCCCCTACCCTCCCTCTTCCTTTTTCCTCCCTCTCTCCCACCTCCTTCTCTCCCTCCTCCCTCCATCCCTCCTGTCTAATACTGGCCAACTGTGTGTTTGCTGGAGGGAAGCCTTGGTTTCTAAAGTGAATTTGAGGTGTGCCCTCAAAATTATTTCTCTGCATT
Organism: Phoca vitulina; assembly: GCF_004348235.1. Classification (NCBI taxonomy): domain Eukaryota; kingdom Metazoa; phylum Chordata; class Mammalia; order Carnivora; family Phocidae; genus Phoca; species Phoca vitulina. Next base: position 9,047,667 of record NW_022589707.1, read on the forward strand.
TCTTTGAGGCTTTGGGAGTTGTCAGCTTGCCTCTACCACGTCCCCTATGTCTGTTGGTGGCTCCAAGTCTTTGAAGCATTCTGTGCTCTGGGCAAGGCTCCTAGCTGCAATTTTTCACTAAAAATCCTTCTTCCCCTGCCTGAGAGTGAGCCTTGAGCCAGATGCGGGCAGCCAAGCCAGCCGCATTCCAGGCAGGAGGCCTGGAGAATAGAACCTTTGTTGGGCACATTCACTGGAGCCCGGGGCAGGCCTCGGGCCCCCCGCCCCTTGAGGGAGCTGCTGGGTGCTGCTTTCCAGTGGGTTCCTCTCTGTGCCTCCTCAGCTACAATGCCCAAGGCAGGGTAACACGGGGCACACAAACCCAAGAAGCAGAAAGAGGACATTCCCTTCTTTTCCTAAGTTTTGAAAAGCTTTTGCATTTTGTGTGCCTGCAACATTTTAGAAAATTATAGGTTTTCTAGAGCTAATAGGTTGATAGCAATGACCTATAACTATATGTGTGTTGTTACTGTTAACGCCGCTGGAGGTTTTATAACTGCAGATCCATGGAATCCTCCTCTCCTATGCTTGGACAGGCTTGAGGAGGTGGGGAGCCACTGGGAATCTGCGTTTGTGGGCCTGTTTCTGTAGGAAGCTTTCATTCGAGTCCCAAAAGGGTCCAGAGATCAGAAGAGGTGAGAAACCACTGAAATCAAGTCCAAAGTCTGGTCATTAACTCTCCCTACCCCCTAAACACACACATACGCGCGCACGCGCGCGCACACACACACACACACACAGAGTTTACCAACAAGGAAACTGAATCCAGAAGAGATGATTGTGACACAGAGAAGCCCAGGGCTGGGACTGGTTGCTCGTGTTAGCTTAAGCACAGAAGATGCCATCCGGCCCACCTCGGGAGGGCAAAACTGCTTTGAACACGCTCTCTGAGCACCTTGCTCCATAGGGACACAGGAAATCCATTTCAGGTAACTCACATGGCATCTCAGGACAGTGATCTCTTTATAAGATGACCCTTATTCATCTTATAAATAAGGCACCTGGCTCAGAGTAGCCGCTCACTGTATTTGGTGAAAGAGCAAAACTTAGTGGTGTGCAGAAGTACAAGGAAGACCGCTCAGTAGCTCTATGTGTCCTTTTATTTGAGCTCAAGAATTATGAATCCTTTGTGTTTCTCCTCCTCCCTTTTCCTCACGCCCATGACCTCAGTTCTTGGGGCAATTGTTAGCCCCGGGAGGCCGCCCAGATTGTAAACCACTCTTTCCTTTCGTGCTCCTTTGACAGCTGGTTAATGACCTACAAACACAACGTCAGTGCTTCAGCCTTTTTTTTATAAAGTAAGTAATTTATGTAAAGTTAAGCATTTCTCTTAATTTATCTGATCTGTACACATGGATATATATTTTAAACATTTGATAGCACTTCTTTCTAATTGTAGGGAGGCCTAGGTTTTAATTGAGATTTGTTTACTGTTTGGCTGGAATAGAATGATAATAAATTGAGACAAGAGACAGTTGTTGAATGCATATGATCTGTGGTCTGTACTGGGCTCAGAGGGGGCTGGCTAAAAATGTTTACATCTTGGTTATGGAGTTTATAAGGCCCAAGGGCAAAGGATTTAAGTAACTTGGCAATGAGAGGGACATCAAAGAAGAGTAAAAATGTGTCAAATTCAGAGATACTTATACCCAAGAGCTGAAGTTGGTCGGGGAAGTAAAAGATCTATTGCAACTATGTCTGTCTAGGATGACTGTAAAAGAAATAGATTTTTTTTTTTTTAGGTAGTTTCCTAATGGATAGGAAAATGAAAGGATCTTCTAGCAAGAACACTGTGAAAAGCCAGTGAGCAAATACAAATGCCAACATTTTATTGTTTTCATTTTTATAGGTTTTTTTTTTCCTTTTTCCCTAATGAGCTTTTTAAAAAATTGATTGGTGTATCACATGCATTATTTAACTGAATCCTCACAACAGGAAGCTGGTGGTGTTGTTCTAGTCATGTTACAGGGGGAGCAAACTGAAATTTAGAGACCTGAGGTTCTCTTGCACAGGCCTATTCAGCTAGCAGCCAGGATTCAAACTCAGAGCTGTCTGGTTCTAGAGCTGTAGCATCCAATGTCATATGGAAATGATTAGGGTTGGAATGAAAGTGTCACAGGTTAGAATCAAGGGGGACACGACTTTACAGGACAGCTGGGGCCAGGCTGGAGGATATTAAATGTCTGATGTTAAATAAGGAGGAGATGAGACCTTGACATTGGTTCTTTAAGCAAGTTGCCTTCTTCACTGAGGTGGGCCAGGAACACTTCTGTCATGAAGCAGGGGTTCAGCCCTGTCAGGAGGTTTCTTCCAACCCGGAGATTCTATGATGGGACCGTGAACCCTTTGGCAGCATGACGCACTAAGGGCAAGTGCATGTCTCTATCATCATTACTGCTAGTGTGATGCTAGGAGCCTTCCCGTCTAACAACTCTCTGTCACCTCCCTCCCTCCCTCTCTCTCTCTCCCCTTCTTTCTTTCTTTCTTTCTTTCTTTCTTTCTTTCTTTCTTTCTTTC
>NW_022589707.1:9050232-9249688 GCF_004348235.1 Phoca vitulina
TTCTTTCTTTCTTTCTTTCTTTCTTTCTTTCTTTCTTTCTTTCTTTCTTTCTTTCTTCTTTCTTTCTTTAAGATTTTATTTATTTATTGGAGAGAGAGAGCATGAGAGGTGGGAGGGTCCAAGGGAGAAGCAGACTCCCCGCTGAGCAGGGAGCCCGATGAGGGGCTCAATCCCGGGACTCTGGGATCATGACCTGAGCTGAAGGCAGCTGCTTAACCACTGAGCCACCCAGGTCCCCCCCTCCCTGGCACGTTTCTACACTGAATGTGGAAGACTCTGTTTGTGTGGATGAGTGGATGGGCTGTCGGTGAAATCTATATGAATATTTTTGAAATTCCAGCCCCCACTACGTGTCAGCTTTGGAGATAGACTTCAGTGAGACAGCGTTCTGTAGTAGAGAGTGCATGGACTTCAGAACCTGTGGCCCCAACCCTGGGTAGCGCACCTGACTGCCCCGAACCCCCATTTTCTCCCTGGCGAATGGGCAGTGTCCTATAATGCCTGCCTTATAGGACAGCACCTCGCTTGCATTCTGAGAGTCTAATAGGTGAAGGACTTCTCCACCAGATGACCTAGCACTTGGTCCTATCTACATCATCATCGATGATCAGCAGCAGCTTTATGGTGTTATACTGAATAGAACTTCTCTCCATGAAGTTGGACCGTGGAGCTCAAACACCTCTTTCCTAGGGAAAGTTCGGTCAGTTTGAAATTGGTTCAAGGCCCAGCTCAAGCAGTAGGCTACTGAGGTCTTGTGAGCATTGATTGAGGGGAGAGCTGTGAAAATACCTTGTAAATCCAGAGAGCTTGACTAGACTCTTAGGCAGAATGGTAAAATGCTATTATGCCATGTCAACTAAAATTTCATAAATTGGATTCCCATGCGTAGTCCTTTGCAGGATCCAGGAAGGCTCCCTGTTTGAGGAGGTTCACTTTGCCTCTTTGTCTGGTTTTTGGTCTCCAAGGCCATATGACCCCCTCCACTGGCTGCCAGTGGTGATGGGCCAGTTCTGGCCTCATCCCTGCACCAGCAGTGGGATATTAACCTGTCTGTTGAGTGCCTGAGCCCTCAGCTGCCAAGGAGACCCAGCTGGAGCTGATCTGCTGGGCTGAGTCACAGCATCTGGTTGGGACAAGTTGGGACAATCTCTTTTTAATCACAAGTATCCCCCTGGGACCTACTCAATGCTCACCACCTTGCAAAGTTCCAAGGTATGGGTGGAGGTCAGGTACAGTTGGTCCCTTCTCCTGAGGAGGTTCTTTTTCCAGAGAGGAGGTTAGCATAATGCATTCAGTAACAACTGCGAGTTCTTCAGGACTGCCTATCGTTTAGGGCTACTTTGTTTGGCAACGTGATAATTACTACAAAACCCAAAGTAGGGAGAGTTCAGGGATGGTTAGCAGAGTAGTTAGCAGAGAAGGTTTATTACTGGTTATTCACGGGATGTTCACAAAAACATTCATTACTGCTGCCCAGGAGAAAGAAAATGGTGTCAGCCGAGTAGCCCAACCTGGCGGCTTCCATGGGAAAGCAGGGCAGTCAAAGAGAGCCTTGCCTCAGGGTAGAACAGGATTCCAGAGGTTTAGCAGGGTCAGCACAGCTGGCCGGAGTTGACATTGCCGCTCAGGGGACAGAATTGTGGCTGGGAAATATAGGGATTGTGAGTTCAGCTCTTGAGTTTGTATTTTAATTTGTTTTGGGGACCTGTTGAGGGAGTTGGACCTTGACTTCAGGTTATCTTATAGTCTGGAAACCTGGATCTTAACCTTAGCCTTGCAGGTGTTCTGCTCCTTGCTCTGCAAAGTGTAGTCTGTGGATCAGCATTATCTGGGAGCTGGTTTGAAATGCAGACCCCCAGGTCCACCTGGACTTGCAAGTCACCATCTGTGTCTTAAGGTGATTCACATGGACATCAAAGTGTGAGAAGCACTGGCCTAAATGGCAAGCTCAGGAAAGGCATGGCTTTTCTATTGTCTTCTTTATTATTTTGTATCCCCAATACCTATTTCAGGTTTAACGCATGGTGGCTGCAATAGCCATGAGTCTTCCTCTGACTTGGGCATATCTCGATCTCTAGGGACATTGTAAGCTTCTAGGGAACTAATTGTAAAGTGGGGTGTGCAGGGGTGGGGGAGGTGAGTGGGGTTGGGGTCGACCTGCAGTGGTTGAAAAACTGAAGTGAGCATTAGAAGCACAGGTGGTGGGGGTGGTTTTGAACAACTCAAAGCCTCTGGAGGTGGGTCACAGGATTTGTATTTTTAAAAAAAATTTACCATTATGTTCAAGAATGTTTATTGTATTATCACATATAATAATAAGATATTTAAATATCTCTCAAGAAGAAATAGATAAAGGGACACCTGGGTGGCTCAGTCGGTTGTCTGCCTTCTGCTCAGGTCATGATCCCAGTGTCCTGGGCTTGAGTCCCACATTGGGCTCCATGCTCAGCTGGGAAGCTGCTTCTCCCTCTGCTTGTGCTGTCTCTCTTTCTCTGTCAAATAAATAAATAAAATCTTTAAAAAAGGGAAGAAATAGATAAATACAATGGGATACAAATCAGAAGTTCAAATAAATGAAATAGAGCTGCATGTATAAACATGAATAAATCTAAAAAATGTTTTTGGACAGAATAAATTTGCAGAAAGATGTGTGAGGGATGGTACTATTTATTTAAAGTTTAAAATGTTCATATGTTTGTAATGGAAATATGCATATGTAGTAAGAATGTAAAGACCTGAATGGGGATGATAACCAAGTTCAGCGTATTGTTTAACTTTGGGAGGGAGGAAGGGAAATGGGTGGGAGCTTTAATAGTCCCTTCATGTTTTCTTTCTTTCTTTTTTAAAAAGATTTTATTTATTTATTTGAGAGAGTGTGAGAGAGTGAGAGAGAGAGAGAGAGAGTGAGAGAGAGAGAGAGAGCACGAGAGTGGGGTGAGGGATAGAGGGAGAAGCAGATTCCCCACTGAGCAGGGAGCCCGATGTGGGACTCAATCCCAGGACTCCAGGATCATGACCTGAGCCGAAGGCAGACACTTAACCGACTAAGCCACCCAGGTGCCCCATGTTTTATTTCTTAAAAAAGGAAGAGTAAAGAAAAAAACATTGCAGCAGCAAACATGGAAAAACAAGATTTTCCCCAAAGGAATGAATACATAATTATTCATGATACTGTTTTCTACAATTGTTCCGAATGTTTTAAATATTTCATTATAAAATGATTAAAACAAAAGTCTCCTGGTGATTGTGATGCAGGCAGTTGACCTTTGGGAATTCTTGCCGTTGATGCTTCTAGGGGTTTTTCAGTTCTAAGTGTGTTTGTGTGCCGAGAACTCTCCCCCAAGCACCTCTCTTATTCTTGTAGATGGCCGATGCCTATCAGGCTGTGCCCAAGGCCTGTGACTTCCTTGTGTTCTGTCCTGATGAGATGCAGCCACTTCTCATGTTGGTGACGTTGGCAAAACCCACCAATCTAACTCTACTTTGAGGACCTAGCCTATAAGGGTCTCTTCCCTGTTGTCTCCTTCTCTCCTTTATTAAAGGAGAAGTTCTGTCCTACAACTGCCATAATCTTAGAGCTCTAACCTCCTGCCTCCCCATCCCCAAGGTGCATTTATTTTCAGAACACCTTCATTGACATTTCAGTGGAAGGACTTAGTATCCGTGTGGATCTCAAGAGTTTTCTTTGCCTACCCCAAGAATCACCATTTGAAATCAGTTCTCTTGTTGCTGTATCTGCTTTTGTAACTTCTTTCTATACCAGAAGTATCCCTAAAATTTAATCAATAAGGATGACACCTATTAGTCTGTGACTCAGGAAGGTTAAGAAGGACGAAATGGCTCTAGCAGCTGGTGCCAAAATGGACTTTCAAATTTAATTTAATTTTGTTGTTATTATTTTTTAATGTAGTCTGTAGTGGTAGTTCTAAACTAAGGATGATTCCCTCCTCCCTCACCCCAACCCAGGGCCATCTGGCAGTGTCTAGGGACATTTCCGGTTTCCAAACTAGGGGAGTGCTACTAGCATTGGGTAGGTGCTAAACATCCTATAATGCACAGAAAAACCCTACCCCCCCCATAACAAAGGATTAGCCGGTCCAAAATGTCAATAGTGCCAAGATTGAAAAGCCTGGTTCTACGCATCCTCATAACATGACTATCCCCCTGTCAGTGAGGGAGAGTGATTAGGCTGTACTTCTGTTAGTGTGGGACCGTGAAACAAGGGATACAGGAGTCCTGTGAATATGTGATAGACCATTCCTGTATCATCTTCACTGCATGGTGTGGGCTAAGGAGTCAATGGTATTGGAGCTGGAGGATGAGAAGAGATTAAGGAAAAACTGGAGAGGAACAGAGTCCAGGTGGTGGGGAGAGCAGAGAGAAGCTGCCTCTGATGCCTTTGAACTTGGCATCTTGCTATTAATAGTACCCTCATGCTATAGAAATACAGGATAGGGTATTTAAAAATATTCCCAGTGAAAAATGTGGTAGGTAGTTACAGGGATGGCCTCTGGTGAGTTGTGCTGTCCTCCGCCCACACTTGTCTGCGTTGTGATTTTGCCATTCCTTTCGTCAAGAGGTGGAGTCTCTTTTTCCACCCCATCCGTCTGGGCTAGCCTTGTCACTTGCCTTGACCAAAAGAGTGTTGATGTATGACTTTTGGGGCCATTCAGCTTTGTTTTTCTCCCTGTTAGAGCCTTTCTGCCATCATGTGAGGAATCTCAGCCTGACAGTCAGGCATTCGGCTGGCCCGGCCCCACATAGCTCCCAGCCAACCTCCCAGCTCAGTGAGCCCACGTGAGATGAGCTTGTGTGCCCAGTCAGTCCACAGAGGAGTGTGGAATAATAAATTGTAGTTATTTGAAGCCACTAAACTTTGGGGTAGTTTGCTACACAGCAATAGATAACTGGACATTGTATGTAAGTGACTTCATCTGAAGCAGTAGACGATGTATTTGCCTTAGGATGTTGTGTAACTATCAGATCATGGTTAAGAGTTCTTCCTCCTTTGTTTCTCGTAGCACTTCTCAGAGCTCCTGGATGAGTTTTCCCAGAACGTGTTGGGTCAGCTCCTGAATGACCCTTTCCTCTCAGAGAAGAGCGTGTCGATGGAGGTGGAGCCATCCCCAACATCCCCGGCGCCTCTCATCCAGGCCGAGCACAGCTACTCCCTATGTGAGGAGCCTCGGGCCCAGTCACCATTCACCCACGTTACCACCGGTGACAGCGTCAATGACGGTAAACCCAGAGCAGGGGCAGCACCTGGGACCACAGCACCTTGGCCTCTGAGCTCCTCGGGGGTGTGCAGTGTGTGTTACACTTTTGTTGGCACCCACTTTAGCCACATACCTGCTCTGTGCAAAGCCTAGGGCTTGGGCTGTGGGGAAATACAAAGGGGCGTGGGGCGCATTTCTTTACCCCTGGCTGAGTCCTCTGGGAACTTGCTATCTCTGAATGGTCGTCGTTGCTTTCTTTGACCCTGTGGATTGGGCAGCAGAGCATCCTTTTGCAAATCAGTTGGCCTATCTGGTTGATAATTCCAGGAAGTCCATTGTTTTAAGAGGTCATGTCATTTTTTTCCGAGGAAGAATTTTTCTGACCACTCTTCTCCACAGAAGCTTCTTGGGCATCCTCTTAACCCATATTCACTATGTTCCCTTGACCACATGTATATGAGATCTTGGTGAGCATTCCTAGTATTCTTGGTGACCCTTTCTTGCCCATCATCAATGCCATCAGTATGGTATTTGTTGAAGACCTAGTTTTCTTGGCTTTAGAGTATTAAGCTGTTTGGCCATTTGTCTGTAGAGTGACTGTCTTCCATGTCTGAGCTCCTTTATCACATATTATCAGTGCCTTAAAGTATAGCCATTCATTCACCTTGTGGTTCTTGAGTTCACAGGCGAGACATTGAAGAAAATATAAAGAAAAAAATGTGCACATTGCTCTTCTAGAACTTATCATGTGGGGAACATGAGAAATGTACACAATTGACAGTAACAATGTTGAAATATGCTAAGGGTGGTGGTGAAGGTGATGTGATCTGCAGTCAGACCTCAGTTTAAGATCTATGTCAGTGACTAGTTAGGGGCAAACTACTTAATATCATGAAACCTCAGTTTCCTCATGTGTAAAAGTAGGATAAAAACAGCATCGACTTCATGTCCTGTTGTGAAGATTAAACATGAGAATCGATGCCAGCGCCTAGCCCAGGACCTGACTCATAGTAAGGATATTGTTCTTAGCTGCTGTTGCAATCACTATTATTCCAAACCAGGAACTATAAGAGGATGGCAGGACCTTAGGTGGTCAGGAAGTTTTTGTGGAGGATTTCTCAATTTCCCAGGCTATGTGCTCCAATGAAATATGATAGTGGGTTCCTTCCTGTCAAACTTACTGTGGGATTATTTTCTTTTTGTTAGTTTAGTCTTCATATGTCTGTTAGATTCAGTGAATTTGCTTTAGATTATAATCTTTAAGAGGGCAGGGACAAACTACAAATCTGATGGAGCTGGTTTCTTAGGACTAATGAATGGAAATATTTCTCTGGATAGTAGTTAGGATACTCATAAAGTCAGGACTCCAAGGAGTTATATGGGATGAAGATATAAAAAAATTGAAGAAGAATATTCACTTTTGTTCATATTCATTCCCTATTGCAAAATCTCAAACAGTTCTCCATTGTTCTATAGAATGAAGCCAACCTCACGACATGGCTTTTGAGGCCCTTTGTGGGCTGATTCTACCTCCCTTCCCCACCTTGTCCCATTGCTCCCTGTCTGCGTGGCTCTGGCATTGAATTCTCCACTCCATGCCTTACACTGCTTTCTCTACTCTGAATTTCCATTACCTTCTCTCACCCTCTTGTCAGCCCCACTAGTCGAATTCCCACCAATCCCTCAAGACTCAACTCAGTGTCATCCAGTGTCTGACTCTCCCATCTGGAAGTTGTCAGTCTTAATGTTTTCATAGCACTATTATTGTTTGTATGTTTATTTGTTTCATTTTTGCCATTTTTGTGAAGACTATTACACTCGTCCTTATATTTCAGCTGTTATTTATTTTTCTGTTCTCTGTTTTGAGCTGGCTGTGAGCAAGTGTGATTATGTGTTCCTTGTACTTGCTTGGCACTTTGAAGGTATCTGATGAACAGTTATTTCATTGAATTAATTGTGCCGTAAGTTGTTAAGGGAGAAGATATGGAAGACTGAAGCACGTTCCTCATCTCTTGATGGCGTCAGGGAAGACACCTGTTCTGTTCTTCCATGCATTGCTAGCTCTCTAATGATGCAGATACACTGGGCTGTGAGCATTTGATCAGGTGGTATTTCTTGGCTTTTAGCAGCTGTCTTGTGTAGAAGGAAACACAGTGCCATGGAGAAGCAGATATTTTATAAATGCTTTATGATTCACTCTTAAAATTCACTTCATAGTGATCTATTGAGTAACTACTTTGTACTTCACCTGCCAGGGACTGTCCTAAGCATTGAGGGTAAAAGAGCTAACACAATGAACAAAGATCTCTGCCCTTGTGGAGTTTACATTCTAGGAGATAGGGGTGGAGTAGAAAATAAGAAAAGGAAAGAAGTAAAATATATGGTTTATTAGATGGTGATGAGCGATACACAGAAAAATAAATCAGAAAAAAGGGCAGGGAGTTGCTGGGGGAGGTGGGCTGGTGTCTTAGTCTATTCAGTTTGCTTTAACAAAAATCCCAAAGACTAGATAGCTTATAAACAACAGGAATTTCTTCCTTACAGTTCTAGAGCCTGGAAGTCGCAGATTAGGGTGCCAGCAGGGTTGGGTGAGAGCCCTCTCCAGTCGCAGACTTCCTGTGCTATCCTTACTTGGTGGAAGGGGTGAGGGAGCTCACTGGGGTCTCTTTAATAAGGGCACAGTTTCCATTTGTGTGGGCTCCATCCTCATGACTTAAGCACCTTCCAAAGGCCCTCCACCTGATACACCACATGGGGCATTAGGATTTCAACGTAAGAATTTGCAGGGAGCACAAACATTCACACCAAAACAGGGGAGGAGGAATTGAAATCTTAAATAGGATAGATAGAGCCAAGGCCCTTCTTGGAAGGTAGTGTCTGAGCAAAGATCAGCAGGAGATGAGCTAAAGAACTAGATGTCTCAGGAAGAGGCTTCTAGGCAGAGGAAACAACAAGAGCAGAGGGCAGAGGTGGTGTGGCTGGAGTCCTAACCACAGAGCCACACTTACAGTGAGACATTAGCATCTGTGGAGTCGGCAGCCATTCTGCAGACTTGCTGTTCTAGAATATGCAGACTAAAGAAGTCCTCAATGATCTAGGCAGATTGACCTTCCCCTTCAATTCCACGTATGTTTGTTGAACACCTGCTGTGTGTCAGGTACCATCCTACTACTTAAAGGACACAATAGTGAAACTTAGATCCTACCTCTAAGTAACTCAGAGTCTAGTGAAAATGCTACGTACCTCCGTACTTTACCAGACGGAGTATAAGCAATGTCCCAAGGGGAAATGAAACTGTAGAAGTTCAGAGCAGAGGGAGCACGCCCAAGGAAGATCATAGGAAAGGTTGCATGAATGAGGCAGAGCTTCCTGGGGCCTTGAAGCATTGAGTAGAGTTGGAACAGTGGCTGTGGCCACTCCCAACAGAGGGAGGCCGGAGGGCGAGGACATTGATTCTTCTAAAGCAAGATCTCTAGTGAAATGACTGCAAATAAGCAGGTTTCCGAAAGTTCAGGGTCTCGTCCTCTTCCATGATGAAATGATTTCTTCGTATTTTAATTGTAATCGATAGAACTGTAACGTAGGGGAACTCATGAGTGCCACCTATGCCAATGGTATTGGGGAAAAAGAATCAGTGGGTCTTTTCCAGGAAGGCTTTCTTACCATTAGGCCAAAGCGCACACCTTTCAGTGCCCTCACCTCGTGCCTTGTTCTATTTATAGATCCCATGCTGCAATAGGCCTGTGCTAGTAACTTGCTGAGAACAGTTAATAGTGGGTCAAATATATTTTGCAGAGGGTTTCCGATCCACAGTTGATGTTCAAATATTGGTATTTCTCTGAGTTAAAGACACCTTTCTCAGCCAGCAAAAGCACTTGTATCAGTAGGGAATAATGAACAAGGAGAGTAATCATTTGGACTGTGGGAAAATCAAAGTTAGACAGTGTACATGAGTAGATGGGGAACTTTCCTGGGAAAGCTTTGTCCAGGTCTCAGCTTCCAGTGTTTCTCTGAGTTTTGGGTGAAGGGGCAGATGTTTGGGAACAGAATTACTGTATTCATTTGAACCCCAATTTGCATCTGCCTTGAGGGAGGACCAATCCCAAGGATCCCTCTTGTGCCACGTGCTCTGTCAAGCAGATTCCCTCCCTGTTGGAGAAGGGGGATAGCTCTTTAGGCAGTGCGTCAGGAGGCAGCCTTTAAAAATTGCTGTTCACATTAAATTTAATATTCTTTTTCTCTTGCATTGGGAAACAGCTTAAGCAGAACTAGGAGTCCTTGTTTCTAGGGACAGATAGTGAGTCACTTATTTCATTATACCTGGGAAAGCTAGTGATTCATATCTCCTTGTCCAATTTTCCTTAGATTAAGTGGAATTCTTCTATAGTTGCCTCTAAGCTAAAAGAAAGTAATATACAGTTTGAGTAGACCCTGTCCTAGTTTATTAGGATTTTTCTCCCTCTTTGTCCCCTTTACCCTCTCTTCTTCCATCTGCCATGTCTTCCTTCTTCTTTGTCCTTCCTTGTTCTTTCCCTGCTAACTCTCTCTTCTCCCCCTCCCTCCCTCCTTGAGCCCCAGGCCAGTTACATAGGGCATATGTAGTGCTCTTATCCTATTAACTTGTCATGGACCCAGATGGACTGTAGATCCCTAAAATTATATACAACATTTGGGCTCTATCTACATTTGTCAGTTTTCCTGCTGAGAGCATCTATACCTTTTTTTTTAGACCCTCAAAAGAGTCTGTGAGGCCCCCCCTCTCCCCAAAAGAGGTTGAGAAACACTGGTCTAAGATTACATAGGAGTCATCTATCTTCAGGACTGAATTTGACTATAGACTTCTCTGAGACACTAGAGCTAAAGAACTCCATGTGGGCTCAGCAACCACAAGTACCAGCCCTTAGAATGTGGGCTTGGCCTTCAAAACCACCAGAAAGACATCCTGCATCCAGCTCATTCATTTCTCCCCATGATTAAGGCTGTTAACCATATGCCAGGCAGGGTTTTCTGTTCTACAAAAACAGAGAGAGAGGAAGAGAGAGAGAGAGAAGGTTATAAAGAGATAAGCAGAAACATCCAAGTAAAATGTCTGTGGATATTTTTATATGCTGATTGAAGGAAAAAAGCTTATATTTGAATGACCAAGTCTTGCGCCTTACCACATGGAAGGTATCTTCATGAGTTACTCTATTTTAGTCATCTTCCTTTATAATTAAATTGGGATGCTAGGTATTCATTTGCTTTGTTCTTCAATTTCAGTCTTCTTCCTACAGAAGAAACTTAGTAGTGCTGAAGTAAGTCTGTTCAGAGAGAACTAGACATGGCCACTATCCTCCCAGATGATATAGGAACAAAATTAGAACATACATAAAATACCAACAGACTCGGCAAAAAATATACGAGTACTGAAGTGATCTAATACAGTATTTCTACCACACATGAGCCAAGGTAACTTTATTTCAGGTGGAATAAGGAATTGTACCCGTGGCTGTTCTAGGTTCTAGAGAGGGTGGGACCAAGGACATAAATAATAATTATCCTCCTTCTGATTAAGCCAGTTGGGCTTCTAGTGCTAACAAGGGCGAGGGTTGGCTGGGTAGGGTGGCTTAGTATGGAGACCCTAAATTTGTGGAGCTGTTTTCACAGGCGGGATTGAATACTATAGTCTGTGAGCTAACGATGAACAGTGCTGCAGGTAAATGTGAAGCCTGGTGGAAGCCAAAACTTGGGGTTTGGGGCGAAACAGATTTTTAGGAAAGCCAGCTGGTGTTTTGGGGAAGAGCAGAAGAAAATAATGTCGCATGGCTGATGATGCCAGAGCACAGAAGGTGGGCCTGGAAATGGGTCAGTAATACAGGGAGGAAAGGGAAGGTGTGTAACATGCATGGCAAAGAAATAATGGGTTTTGAAATAATTGGATGAAGCTCACGGCAGGATTAGCACAGGATCCGGTATGCAGAGGAAAGGATAGAGATGAGTCCTAGGTGACTTGGGTTTGCAGTGTGCAGTGTTGAAGACATCTCGATGCTGAGATGTTCCAAGGAGGTGAGACCTCAAAGAAAGTCACAGAAAGACAACAAACAGCTGTATCTTTGTCACATTTCTTTCGGTCTATGGACAAGAGCATCAGTCAGGGCCATTGTAGAGGGTGTGGATTCAGGGGTCAGAAAGGAAGTTGTGTTGCTCATCTACCCACAGAGAGGAACTGGGTCCTCCGATGTGGATGGGCTGCAGACTCAGAGGTGGGGTTGGACAAGCAGAGGAGTGGTTGTCCTCTCTGAGTCTGGCGCCTGGGCTTATGATAGAAGTTCTTTCGCTATTCATCACCGTTCTTGGTATTGCCTTTACTTTCTTTTTCTAACAGGCAAAAAGGATAATGAGGCTTCCCCTTTAAAAAAAAAAAAAAGAAAGAAAGAATGAGTGACTTCTTTGTCTGCCTAACCCCTGCAATGCTAGAATGGCAAAAGAAAACAATGTGCACATCATCTAGCAATTGAAATTACTTTGGATATTCACGTGTGAGAGTCATAACTTTGCTTAAGGAAGAGAAGTGTACAGGAGACGTTGTTTTGTGTGTATTAAATGAATCTTTTGAAGTCAACCATGTGTTCCGCAGATATTTGTTTAATTCATACTCTAAACATGGTATCCTACAGGAGGACCAGAGCTGCTCAATGCAGAACACCTGCTAATCTCTTGAGTCAAATTTCCTAGATTTGAACCTGGACCCTGCCTCTTACTAATGGGGTGAACTTAGGCAAGTTGCTCAACTCTTGTGTCTCACTTTCTTGATCTTTAAAATGAAAATAATGATAATAGTACATACCTCATACTGCTGTGGTGGGGATTACATGAATTAACGTGTATTAAATATTTACAACAGGGCCTGGCAATTAGTGAGCACTAAATAAATATTGTTGCCTTTAAGCAGATTACTGCGTAATTAAATATATACTGCACCAGCTGGCTGCTGTAGGAATGACTGGAGTAAGGGAAAGGGGTTCTCCGTACGCAGACACAGAAAGGACACGGAGTTGGGGAGTTGTCCAAGAGAAAGCGTGCTGCTCTCAGAGTTCCGTCTGATACGTGAAAACCTTGAGAACAGTGCCTGGCACATCGCAAACAGTCAAAACATTTCAGCTATTATTCATTGGTCTTAACCTGGCAATCTTTACTGCAGGAACACTGGATTCGAATTCTATACAAATATAGCGAGAGCCAATATTGCACTTTTTGTAGTGGCTAATTATGGGCTCAAAACACATTAACTGACTACAGTCACTTTTGGCTAGAGACCTATTTAATCATTGATCTGTCGAAAAGCAATATACGAGGGTGGCAAAGAGAACAGGCTGTGAATCCCAGGTCTGCCCCATACCAGCTGGGCAACTTGGGGTGAGCTATTTAATCTCTTCGTTTCCCTGTCTAGCAACTGTGGGGAATAGAAGTGCCTGCCGTACCTGGCTGCTCTTAGGATTAAATTAATGTATGTAAAGCTCTTAGAACAATACTTAGCACACAGTAAACACTCACAATGGAGTGTTTGCTATTTTTACTGTTTTTACCACTTCATCACATCACTCATGACTGAAGGTTATTTCAGGGTCAAGGCTCTCAGGGAGGGGACCATGGACAGACAGGCCTCTAACTTTCATTCCCGCATGTGGTGGGCTGTAGTTTAATAGGATTCTGACACATTCAACTCAATTCTTGCCCTTCTCCCAGCCTCCAGAACCCAGCCTTAGCATTTCTTCCTTTAAGAGCTTTTTGCATCAAAAATCAGTCAAGATTTGCCAACTCCTTTGAACAATTTCAAAGAGCAAATGCGGTTATCAAACGCTGAGGGATTTATATGAGGCATACTTTACAAAAATTTCCTTTTCACGTTAGCCCTGTTATATAGATAGCAAATGGATATCTAGGTGTATATATCCTATAAGTGGTATTTGCCCCATATGATTTCACTTTTTAAGAATATATATGCACACACTATATATACGTATGTGTGTATATGTATATAAATATATATATATACCATATTTGTAAAGATACTGCCTAATCCTAATACAGAGTTTAACCTTTTTCTTTCCCCTCTTCCCGAGGAATCAGGATCTGTTCAATGCGGTTATGATGCAGTACATATGGGAATGATTGAGGATGTTCATTGTGCTGTTGCCTCCACGTTGGTTTCAATTCTGTGTCTTTTCTAGCCCCCTGGGCATCCTGTTGTGTGCGTAGTCTGAGTCTAGCCTCATTTCTCACAGCAGCTCCATTTTGTCCTTGGATGGGAAGGACTTGCTCACCACCAGGAGACAGGGGCTTGTTTTTATTTCCTTGCTGATAGCTAAGTGGTGATGCTGAGGAAATGTGCCAGTTGAGTTTGACCTTTGACAGGAAGCTGTTTATAAATAAAATCAGATGATATGGGGGTTGTTCTTCTTCCCTGTGGTATGCACTACTGACCTTATTGGGTGATGTTTTCCTTCCGAAGTGAAACTTAAAAGGCAGGTAAACACAATTTAGGAAAAAAAACACCTTTTTTTCACTCAATATCTGAGCTTCAGGTTTTAGAAACTGGAGGGGGTAGAGTGTATTGACTCTTGTTTTTGTAGTTTAGCCAATAACTCAAACATCTAAGGATAATTCCAGTTCTAAGCCATGGTGGCTCTACTGATCTTTTTGCCCAAATAATAAAACTACACAAATAAGGTCACGTGGAAAATCGTAATACGTGTTCTGCTCACTCCCTTTCACTCTACCCTTTGTTAACCCCCTGCCTCAGAGGTTACATTTGTCATTTGGTTTTCTCTGATTTGATGTTTATTTCCAGTGAAGAACAGAGGACAAGCCAACACTTAGTAGTTTAGGATGAAAACTCTTCTCTAATGTCAACTGCCAGTGGAATGCTGTTCTCACCGAACTTCGTACTGGCTGACTTTGTTCATGTGCAGTCAATTATTTTATGATGTAACTGGTAGATCTAATCAGCCGATCTATAATTTATTGATGTGGTTCACAAATGATGGTTTAGAGGAATTATTATGGCAAGTAGGTGCAGCTGTTTTGTCGCAATGGGTTCTGATGTAATGGATTTTATTTCTTGTTTACACATTCAGCTAGATTGTATAAGTCAGCTATATTGCTGTGTAACAAACCACCCCAAGACTCTAGCTTTAACCACAATCATTTGTTATTATAGCTCATATGTCTGTGCCTTGGCTGGAGGTTGGCTGCTTTAGGTGGGGGACAGTTGAGTAATTTTCCTAGATTCAGCCAGATTCACTCACATATTTAAGGCTGGGAGTTGACTGATCTTGGTCAGGCTCATTTGGGGGGCAAACTCTGTTTTACATGTCTCCCCTCCTTCTCCCGGGGTCAGTAGATTGTCCTGGCACATCCTTTTCATTAGGATGTCGAAAGTACAAGTTGTGCAAGTGCATTTTAAGACTTTACTTGTGTTAGGAAGCTAACATCCCTAAGGCCAAAGCAAGTCATGTGGCCAATCTGAGGTGGGGATTAGTCCACAGTGGGAGGGCACTGCAAAATTGCATGGCAGTGGACATGGATAGAGGGGTGACTGTAGACCTGAAGCCAATTATGCAATTTATAACAAATATGAAAGTAGTCACTGACTCTTGTTGAGTCAAGGGACTCTGAATGGGCCCCCCTTGAGCCACTGGGGCTTCCATCTAATAATAATTACCATCATAAAGCATCATAAAATAGAGCAGGTAGAAGCAGGCCATGTCCATGTGCGATTATCCAGGGACAGTATATCCCAGTACAGGAAATTTAGAAATCGTATAAAATCTAAAGAAAAAAAAAAGTCATTCATGTTCTGAATTCTTTTCCAGAAATATTTTTACTATTTTGATATACTTCCTTTCAGCCTTTTTTCTATCACTTTCTTCATTAATAGTATATAAATTAATATCCCGATTTTTTTCTTAATAGTCTATAATAAATCTTTCTTTGCCTTGTTATTAAAAAGACTTTGTATGTGTAATATTACTGTCTGCGTAAATGTTCCACATATGGATGCATCATAATTTGTTCACCTTGCCCTTGTTCTCTACTATTTTGGTTATTTTCAGTGTTTTGTGATTATAAATAATGCAACAGTAAGCAATTCTGTGCACAAATCCTTATTTACATTTTTAGTTGTTTCTTTTACAGAAAGAGTACTGGTTGGAAGTGCAGAGATCTGGGTCTGCCACAATTTTGCTGTGTGATCTGGATCTATGTGTCAATTGCCTCGTTATAAAATGATGTATTTGAGCTTGATGGCCTTAAACTTCTTTCCGATTCAAAAACCACCTTCAAGTTAGAGTAATAAATTACTTTATCAGAGTGGAAGCATAAAGGCAACACCAGTGTTTTGTCCTCAACAAAACTCACGGGAAAAGAGGCAACTTCCTTGGGCTTCTCACTTGGAAGAGTTCAGTGTCTTTGAGAGAGGAAGTTTTGCTTCGTAGTTTAAGTATCATTGTTCATCCTTCAGTCTCCATTCCTGATATAGCAATGATTATATATATAATTTTAAAATAGGCTTGTAGGACACTGAGCATTAAGAATATCAACTCTCTTGTCCTATGTTTGAGGATTGCTTAGCTACACTGGAAGAACTGACTGCATTACCTGTCTTCATTTTGTCTTATAGTTTTGTATTGCTTTTTGTTTTTATTTTTGCCTCTATTTTCCCCCTGTGAATTAAGCTTCATTACAGTAGTCATATAAGTGCACAGCCTGGGGATCTGGCCTTATCTCACAATTTCCTGGTGTGACCTTTTCTCAATGATGCCTCCTTACTGTTAATTTTAATATATACTGAGGCTGTATTGCATCTTACTATCTCTCTTCCAGTCTCTGGCAGGGATAAATACTGCTCAGTGTGGACAGGCTGTAAGTGTTGACTTCACAAAGCAAAGGCATCCATATGTCATTGCTGAATAGAGAAAGTGTAATCTGTGCACTCCGTCTCTCTAGCTCTTCCCAGATCTGTCCTGAGTGTGTCTTCCTTGCTGGTGACAGAATTTTCTTGTTCTTACACTCATTTTGGGAGAGGCATTAGAATCTTCACTTGGCTCTTCATCCAGTTGCTTCTCTAAGTTGAGCGGGGTGCCCATCTGGCCAGCAGAATTCTGTGCCAAGTACAGTATGGTCTCTCTCCTCTGGCCGCCATCAAAAGGCCCTTTGTTTCCTACCCCTCCCCCTCAGCCAGGATGTGGTGTGCACCCCGCAAATGATGGAAATTCTCCCATCACACCATAGCACTCAGCAGCTTTATAGAACAAGTTCCAAAAGCAAAACATCTTCAACCAACCAAAGTCTTGCCCATCTTTACTTTGCCTCAGGAAATAAATCGGGGCTGGGATAATTAATCAAGTCAATTATAAACTGGATTTGGAGGGGCAAATCATTTTCCTTTGTACATGTGAATCTAACGTTTTCTTGGGTTTCAAGGAAGTTGCTTAGGAAACACAATTTTAATAATTGTGAACTTTCGTTTTTAGCTTCTATGCCCACTCTTTCCCCATCTCTAGCAGTTCTAAATGATCTTCATGTACCTTTTCTGAAGAAAGCTTGAGTCCAATTCTTGAGTGTAAAATTACTGCCTAATGGGAACGACTTTGCTCTTCTGTACAGTAATGGTTCACTAACCGTGTCTGTGTGTGTGTGTGTGTTTAAACATTTTCATAAAGCAAGGAACGTATTTTTGCTTTATTTTAGCCTCATTTTAGTAAACATGGTTTCAGATAAGGAATGCTGACTTGGGGAATTTCTGACTTGTTTTTTCTTGTTCTACATCTGTTTGCAATCTCCTTGTCTTTTCTTTTCCTGCCCATCTCCCTCCTTTTGGGCTGTGCTTGGCTAGTAGCTCTGAAGTAATTTGGTAAGAAACAGGTGGATGTAAGCTCCTAGAAGAATGTGCATTAAGTGTAGAGGTGCTTCTGTCCTTACTCCTTTGTCCCGATCCCCACGCCTGTGATCATCATGAAAGCCAGTAGCGAGCCAAGATCTACACTTGACAAAATCCAGCTCTTTTCTCTAGATATTTGGTTCATTTCAGTAAAGGCAGGTGTTTGTTACAAACTCTGAAGTTTCGCAGAGGGCTAAGTAAAGTTCTGGAAGTCTAGGTCAGGCTTAAGGCATAAGTGGGGTCATAGGGAAACGAGGACAAAAACAGGGAGTGAAAAGAAACTAAAAAAGAGAAAACCAACTAACTGTCCACTGGGAGAAGAATAGAGCCCACCTCACCATGGTCTCCAGTCCTCTTTCCTGAGACTCTGGTTACACACCATTTGTTTCTTAATTTTAAATGTACTTATTGGGGCACCTGGGTGGCTCAGCTGGTTAAGCATCCGACTCTTGATTTCAGCTCAGGTCATGATCTCAGGGTCATGAGAGCGAGCCCCATGTTGGGCTCTGTGCTCAGCGGGGAGTCTGCTTGGGATTCTCTCTCCTTCTCCCTCTGCCCCTCTCCTAGCCACGCTCTCTCTCTTTCTCAAATAAATAAATACATCTTTAAAAAGTGTACTTATTTTTAAATAGATAACACAGTCACTTGGTTTGAAAACCAAAAAGTGTAAAGCATCACACATTGAGATTCTCCCTCCTGTCCTGTTCCCTGTCCACCCAGTCTCCTTCCTGCTCTGACCAGGAAGGCAGGTTTCTTTCTTTAACATGGACCCTTGAGGTTCCTTTAGGCATACATGCACTCAAAGTGAATACAAGTATAGGTTCTTACTTGGCCATTCATTTCTTTATCCATTGATCTCCTCTCTCACATCCTCACTTTATTTCCTCTTATTCTATGCTCAGTAACTCCTGGTTGGAGCTCTTTTTTTGAGGAGCAAGATCAGTGGTCATTTGTTTTACTGATGTCTGATACCCCTGACCAGATTCATACGTGTGCTTGTCTTCTTCCCATAGATGAAGTGGAAAGTGAGAAATGGTACCTGTCTACAGACTTTCCATCAACAACCATCAAGACAGAGCCAATTACAGAGGAGCCGCCCCCAGGACTTGTTCCCTCTGTCACTCTGACCATCACTGCCATCTCCACCCCTTTTGAGAAGGAGGAACCCCCCCTGGAAATGAATACTGGGGTATACTCACTTTTCTTCCCTACACATACATTGGATCAAAAGACACGGATCCTCATTCTCCAATAAGGCATTTAACCTTTTTTGGAACTAGTGGCTCTAGATGTTTCCAAATATGTAATTGCATATGTTTGTATGTATATATCAAGGATATGTTGATTTGGGATCAGCATTGAGTATACCACTTCCTTTAAAGGCATTGTTCAGAAAACTAGTAGCAAGTCTGATTTCATTTTTCCAATGATTGCTGTTACAAAATTAAGATAAATAGATGGATATCCATGGTTAAAAAAAAACCCAAACTACCCATGGGATTGATTTTTAGGCCAGTGGAAAGAGAGGGGTTAAATGATAATTTGATCCTTGGCTTGTATGCCGGGGCTGATGGAAGTGTCTGTCCTGTGTAATGTTTTCCCTTTCTCGTGCAGTGTGGAGTTGCCCTGACCCAATTCGGGGATCTCCCACCTACCAACTTTTATTGTATTATGCATGGAAAACATACAAAATTGGGCATTTCTTCCTTATTTGATTCCATGCCTACGTGCCTACCCCACCTTTTCTCTGGGTGTTTCTAGTGTCCAGTGATGGACCAGATATCATACGTGGACATTTTCTTCCAGATGTTGGAAGCCAGTCCTGAGTTTCCTAAAGTTCAGAGCCAAAGGTTTATAAGCAGTGACTCCACTGATGTTAAGTCAGATCTCCTCTGAACAAGGTGTCCTATCTACCTGTACCTGTTTAGGAAGAGGTCGCACGGAAGCAGCAGAGCTGCCAAAGCTTCGGTGCACACTTGTTCTTAGCGCTCTTTACAATCCATTTTGGAAAAGATGGGGGACTGTGGACAGAGCCCCTCTGCAGCTGCGCTCTAGAATGCCTTTCTCGTTCACTGCCTGGATCTGTTCATTGCACTGGGCTCCTAGTGTGTCTTAGTCTCCTTGCCCCACAAGATGTTAGTTCAGTTGATTTTTTAGTATGTAAGTAAGAAAGGTCAGGGTCTTGGGTCCATTCGGAGCAAGGCCAAGACCCTGACCTTTCTTACTGATTTTTATTTTTTTAAACGCTGTGTTTGAAATTCTCCCTCTAGGTTGATTCCTTGTGCCAGACCGTTATTCCTAAAATTAAGCTGGAGCCTCATGAAGTGGATCAGTTCCTCAACTTCTCTCCTAAAGAAGGTCTGTCTACTCTCCCTGCCTTCCTTCGGGTTCCCAGATGTCCGTGCACAAAGGGAATATGGGAGAAAGTGCTGGGATTAATTTGTACCGTAGGCATCGCCTGCTTTCTGAAATAGCTCTGCTCTTTAAAACCTTGATTCTAAGTACAGATGTTGAAAGCTAAATTTTAATTTCCCGTCTATGTTATATGCTTAAATCTTTTATCTAAATAGGTGTATGTGCTTAAGGCTTTTATGCTAAATCTTATATTTTACTTTTACTCCCAGCAGGGGTGTTTTTTTTCCCCCCCAAACCTTTCCAAACCTTTATAGTCAGCTATGACTTGGGTGCTGGTGAACAAGGCAAGTGTTGTCTTTCTGGGCGTGAACGTGTGAATCAAGCCCCATTCTCTGTGCCGCTGTGGTGAGCAGTAGAGGCCAAGACTCAAACATCCACAAAGGCACCTTGCCCTTTGTAAAGTGAATTCACAATTTGCCTGATCATTCAGTGTGTTTAAATGTTGATTTTAGGTGACAATAGTTATAAGGAGCCTCTTCCCTATTTATAAATTAGTTCATGAATCTCATTGGGCATCTTGCCATCCATTTAGAACAAAATAATGTCATATTCAAAGTTGTCATACTTTTCGCCTTTTCTTTCTCTGTGTCAGTTTCTTTCCGATTTCTCCCTCTTGTTCTCAGATGAAGCCCATAAGTAGGAATCCTGAACACTGACCCCCCAAGTGTCATAGAGTCGAAGGAAGCTTTCTTTGCCTTTTCTTAAATTGAGATACCCCTGCGTGGCCCCTGTGCTTTAAATTTTGTGCCTTCAGGGCTGCTGTCATCTTCGTTTTTACTTATGTCTTCAGGATGAGGTTAGAAGGACAGTTCATTAGTGTGGTCAACAAATAAGAAATTCGTATGTGCGTTTGTCATAGAAAAGGCCTCTGTGTTACAGTGTATGCTTAATGTATGGGTGTTACAAATGAGCAGTTCTCATGAAAGCATAACCTCCTTCATTCCACTAGAAACGAACTCAGGATGTTATCTGTGACAATTTAATCAGGGTTGGTATTTGCCTTTATTATCAGTAAGAAACGATTACATTTTTGAAATTAACAATACCCACTAGAATCCATATAGAGACAATATTTCTTTCCACCGAGTGTTATCCATTAGTGCCTTTCAGCTTACATACTCTTCTAAAGTAATTCCTTTCATTTTCATGAACACTATCAAATACATCTTGCTCTTTTAGTTTATGTTGCAGTATGCTTCAGAAAGTGTCCTAACTGTAACAATGAATGAATCACTGGAGGAGAAACATTTCAAGAGTAAAGTAAGTGGCAGGCAGTCCTTCTTCATTATCCTAGATAAACAGAGAGGAGGAAATTCAATATCCTTGTATGCAGTGGAGCTTCTAGGCAAAGTAGCTTATTGTCCCCAGACCTTTCAAGTAATCTGAGACTGGCATTTCAAATGATATTTAGAAATCTGATACCGAGGCACCTAGAGCCAGCTCAGTAGCTCTTAATAAGCAGGAAAGAGGGGATTCGAGTTTCCCTCACTTCTCCTGTCATGCCATTTCTGTTTTTTTTTTTGTGGAGCACCTTCTGCTTGGAAAGGAGAAAAGTATTAGAATAATTTGGATGGTGCTAAATGAAAGGGACAAGTAAGCTCTAGGTACACTTGGCTAGTTCTCCAGAATATAACAGCACAGTGTGGCAGACAACGGGAGCCCCTAATAGGTTTTGCTCTTGGGTTTGGTTGTTTTTTTTTTTTTTTTTCTCCACCATTGTTAAAAGATAAACTGAGGCATATTAAAATTTTTAGGAGTTTATTTGAGCAAAAGTGTATTCAAATTGGCAGTGCCAAACCAGAAGGGGTTAGGAACATTCCACCAATGAGAGCTCAGGGAGAGACTTTGATACTTTGCTACTTGGTTAACACTCTCAGGACTCCGTTCTGGGGGGGGCACATATTTGAGGCCCCTGGAACTGTTGGCAGGAATGTTGGCACTAGAGATACAAGGATTATTTTAGAATATTCGTTAGCTTGCGGAGTACCCACAGACTCTAAAAAACTCAGGGAGCTCTTTGGCAAGACTTTGTCAGAGAAAAAGGGAAGCATCTAGTGAAAGGTACTATGTTAGAAAAAGAGGAAGAGAATAAGAGAAGAAAGAGCTGTGTGCTGTGAATAGTGGGGAGGGCGGCTGGAAGACATGTTACTTGTTACCTCGGATATTCAGGGATTTCAAGAGAGAGCCACCTGGTCGTTGCTTGTCACCTGCAAAGGCAGCTCTGGGTGGGATCTGGTAGGTCACTTGTGCCTCAGAAGACCCTTCTGTCCTCGGGCAGTCTCTGGTTACAGGAGAGAAGAAGAGGTCGAAGCCTTTCTGTGGCCCCAAGCACTCCTCCGGCCGAGCTGCAGCTTCCATGCTAAAGGGCTCGGTTGTCTTGGGGGCCCCTTGGGGGTGTGGGGTGAAAGGCTTACCCAAGGTTATGCCCCTGGGCTCAGTAGCAGTGGCTGGCGCTCAAGGCATTTCGGCTTAGCGGGAATAGAAAGGAGACCAGAAAAAGGAGAGCTCTTTTGTCAAAAAGGTTGAGCTCAGAGTGGATTCTCCCTACTGGAGCCCATCCCTGCTGCCCTGGGGATGTGTGATTGATAACACCGACTCTGGCTCCTGCCTTCCAGCAGACACGGTGTGTCTGTGACTCCCTGAGGGGAGGCCAGGGGACCGGGGAGCAGCAAGGCCCCCAGCACACGCACACATACACACACACACACTTACTTCTTTTCCAGTGTCTGCCTACCTATCTACAGATGGATTTAGAATTTTCTGAAGGAAGAATGTCTGGTGTCTTGCCTGCGGGCCCTACCATGCACATTCCTTCAGAAACAAATGAGCTTTTCTCAAAGTAACCATTGGAAATGCTCTTGGGCCCCAAGTTTTGCTAATTTTTTTTTAAGTACCTAATCCATTAACATGGTTTACAAGTCAAACAATATAAATGATATGAAGTGAATACAATGAGAAGTTATGCCAGCACTACCACAGTCTACCCTAATTTCCCCTGCCCCCAAGAGGTCATGATTTTATTAATTTGTTTTTTCTTTTTCTTTTTTTAAAGATTTTATTTATTTATTTATTTATTTATTTATTTGACAGAGACACAGCGAGAGAGGGAACACAAGCAGGGGGAGAGGGAGAGGGAGAAGCAGACTCCCCGCCGAGCAGGGAGCCCGATGCGGGGCTCGATCCCAGGACTCTGAGATCATGACCTGAGCCAAAGGCAGACGCTTAACCACCTGAGCCACCCAGGCGCCCCAATTTTATTAATCTCTTATGTATTTCCCAGTATTTCTTTATGCAGAGACAAGCAAATATGAGTCTATATTCGCCTCCGCT
The DNA here is from genome assembly GCF_004348235.1 of Phoca vitulina. Lineage (NCBI taxonomy): Eukaryota > Metazoa > Chordata > Mammalia > Carnivora > Phocidae > Phoca > Phoca vitulina. The sequence goes on from NW_022589707.1 coordinate 9,073,114, forward strand.
CCTCTTTCCTACAAAAGGAGGGCTACTTTATACACGGTTCTGCACCTTGATGCCCCTCCCCCCCCAACAATATCTGTTGGAGATCTTTCCATATCAGCACATGCAGAATCTTCATCCCTTTGTTCGGCTGACCTGAGTTCGGCCGTGTGGACGTCCAGCTGTTTAACCGCCCCTGAGTCCTGCTTCGTTGCTGTCTGATGGATGAAATCCACTTTCTTTCCCTCAGCCTCCGTGGAACACTTGCACTTACCTCCCACCCCTCCCAGCAGCCACAGCAGTGACTCGGAGGGCAGCTTGAGCCCCAACCCACGCCTGCACCCCTTCGGCCTGCCTCAGACCCACAGCCCCGCCAGAGCCGTGGCGCGGGCCCCCTCGGCCCTGTCCAGCTCTCCTCTCCTCACGGCGCCTCACGTGAGTATTCCGCGGGCAGCTCGGGGCTCAAACCCTTTCCCTTTGGTCACTTGGAGCTTCACTAGGAGTGGGTGCCCTTCAAGGCCACTTGACTTTTGTTCTTGTAAAGAGGTCTTAGGTTTAATTGCTAAAACAGGGTGCTAGCCATCTTAAAGAACATTATTTTAAGACCTGCCTATGACCTCACCATGCTTAACACAATCCTCTTCCTTTTCCTGTGCACATTCCAATTACTACTTGTATGTTTTATTTTACACAGCCAGAAACATGAGGGGTAAAAATGTTGTGTTGCCTTCCTCCTCAAAATCATGTCCCAAATACTTACCATCAATTTAGATGATCCTATGGCCTACAATAGGAAATAACTTGTTTTTCAAATAAACAATCTTTGATGAACTCAAAACTTTGAGATTAAATGTTTTGTTGTTGAAAGCTCAGAAATATAGTTTAACCCTTTTTTCCTGTGGTACGACTCCCAATGCAGAGACTCAAGTTAGAAAGCATGAGTCATCCTTAAGGGCACCTTTTTCCAAATAAAAATAGGGACAGATAATTAACATTTTACTGTTCTGAAGAGTTCATTGATCTCTGTGAAATTTGAAAAATCATAAAATTATTATCAACCTTATTGAATTTATATCACATAGAGAAAATTTGAATATTTAAAAATTCTATAAGAACCATCTATCAATTAATATAATTTTGACGATTTAAAGTCAGTGTGTCCCAGAGTTCTGGATCTGTGGCCATGTTAAGAAATCCTCCCAATGTCACACCCCCATAGTGTGTTCTTTGTGTTTCTCAATTAGCTCTTGGTATCAAATCTGAATACCTCTACTCAGTACTAGGCGCCTTGACCCTTCCCTATTTCAAGAACTTCTTATCCATTCTAGACAGAGTAGCATCTTCAAGTGCTTTTCAGAATACGGCCTTTGGCTTGGAATGCCCTCCTCTCTCTATGTAAATCATCCCCTTCCTTTCAAAAGGCCCAATGCAAGTGTCCTCTCCTACCCGAAGCCTTTCCTTATCACACACACTCATGTGTCTCTTTCCCCAGATTGTGAATGCACCTTGAGTTGATATTACAGTGTAGCATTTAATTGCCCTCAGCCTTTCACGTGTATTAATTCAGTCTCAATCTTGATCACAAGCTATGACTTGAGAGATGCAGTTTGTTTTGAGTGTTCCATGACATTTAATGTGGGGCTCAAATGTAGTCAGCGCTCAGCTTCTTTGACTATGTATAAACACATCATTCTATTATGGCCTGAATGAGATGAGCTACAGTCCTCTTCTTCACTGATGATGGACAATCTGGGACTGTCCCAAGCCAGAGACTTCCATCGGATGTGCCTGTAGGTGTATTTCTGGGAGCCCTGGCCCCTTAGCTCTCAGTGGGGGACAAGAAGTGACCCCTGGTGTGTGGAGAGCATCTTGGAAAATTGTGTTTTTGGGAGAACAAGGAAACTCTTTCATCATCAGAGCTCCAAGTGAATCCTCCATCACTCCAAGGCCGTGAAATCTCAAGAGATGTGGGAAATGAATCCTGTAATGTTACTTTTGATGTTTTAGCCAGTGGGGTACCTTCTGGGAAGTGACGGGTGGAGGTTTCTTCACCCTTTCCCTTGAATGATAATCCTTGGGTTGTAACCTTCACATGAGAGTGTGTTCTCCGTCTTTGCTTCACCTTCAAACTACTCATCTCTCACCAGAAGCAGACGAGCATCCTTTTCTCTCAGACGTTTGCAAGTTTCTTTTTTTTTTTTTTTAGATTTTTATTTATTTATTTATTTGACAGAGAGAAAGAGACAGTGAGAGAGGGAACACAAGCAGGGGGAGTGGGAGAGGGGGAAGCAGGCTTCCCGCGGAGCAGGGAGCCCGATGCGGGGCTCGATCCCAGGACCCTGGGATCATGACCTGAGCTGAAGGCAGACGCTTAACGACTGAGCCACCCAGGCGCCCCACGTTTGCAAGTTTCTTGAGTATGCCCAGTTGTTCTGCTTTGACCCTTTTTCTGCCCCTTGATCTGCACAGAAACTGCAAGGATCAGGCCCACTGGTCCTGACAGAAGAGGAGAAAAGGACCCTGATCGCCGAGGGCTATCCCATCCCCACCAAATTGCCTCTAACAAAATCAGAGGAGAAGGCTCTAAAGAAAATTCGGAGGAAAATCAAGAACAAGGTGAGCCCTTCAAATCTAGGTGCTTCTGTGAGCAGAGACCATGACCAGAATTAAGCCTGCATGCCCCCATTCCCCCTCTTCCCGGTGGCCAACACTGGCCAATCTCATGGGGGTGGCGGTAGGGGGACAAGGCTCAGCCTTGCCCTTCCCCTCAGTGGTGACTGTGTTCCTCCAGTCCCTCTGCCCATCCTCTGGGTCAGTGGATCCCAAACTGGGTATGCATACTCCTTGGTGCCCAAGGGGATCCATTCAGGGCTGACAGGAAAACATTAGAACTCCCATTAATTTTTTTTTATCTCAGCCTTTTAAGTTTCTGTTTTATGATGTACACAATATTTCCTTCTAGTGGGCATGTACATAATTTATAGAGATATAAATGCATTATGGGTGTTTAATTTTTTTCTTTACTAGGTTTTTGATAAAAAAAAAAATTCTGTAGTCTATTGTTGTATACCTGGATTCAGGAGTCTCCTAGCCCTAGGTCCCTACACTGTAAATCAGGACTGGTGAGGCCGAGGGGCATGGCTAGGGCACAGACAGGCCAGAAGGCAGGAGGCAGAGAAAGAAAGAAAAAGAGAGTCCAGTTGCCACTTTTGGTCCATGTGCAGAACCAGTAGGGGGCTTATGCTGACCAAGCCCAACCGTCTCTGTGTGTAAGTGAGAGTTGAGCCAACTGAGGCCACAGAGTTGAAATCATTTATCTGAGACCACACAGATGGTTCGTGACCCACGTGTTCTGTTCTGACTCAGGCCTGCCATGCTTCCCACGCAAGGCCCAGTTTGGTGAACTAGTGACCACACAGGCTGGTTGGAACCAAGGAGGTCAGAAGAGGTGACTCACAGATGAGCCAGCAGGTTATCTAAATGAAGAGCGGCCACAGAAATGAGCAGGACCCTGGTGATTTGTGTGCTAACAGACTCCTCTCTTCCACATACACATAACTGACTTATGGAGATGGCAGGAAGTTAATCCTTTTTTCTCCCCTTCTTTCTCAGATTTCTGCCCAGGAAAGTAGGAGAAAGAAGAAAGAATACATGGACAGCTTGGAGAAAAAGTAAGGCTCCTGCGAAACTGGGTGTGTTTATTGGGTAGTCTGCACAGGGACACGGGAGTGCGCGAAGCTTCTGTTTTCCAGAAGTAGATGAAGTTCATTCTGGCCACCATTAAAGCTCGTTGGTTCATCAGCTATGTTTTGCCTGCCACCTAGTGGTTTTTAGAGGGGGAGGCCTTATAAGTATGGCCTTAAGTAAAAAATACACTCTCTCTTAGCTGGCGTTGGTACCACACCATTTCTAACCAGAGGAAGTCCTCGAAGGCTTCCTTTCAAACAAGTGCAAATAGTAACATTAAATTTACATTTTGTACCATCCCTATTCATTTTCTGGTCCTGAGGCACGTGTTACTCATCTCTCTCTCTCTCTTTCTTTTGTCTTCTTACCTTTCTTCCCAACTCAGGCTGGCCAGGCTCTGTCCCTCATTTCCCTAGAGTAGCTGATGCCCAGTCCTCCTTCTCCAAACCCCACCTGCCTCCACCCAGCTCCTGGCTTTGCATTTGCTCAAGTGATACAACTAATTTTCTTCTCTCTTGCTCCTCTGTAGGGTGGAGTCTTGTTCAACTGAGAACTTGGAGCTTCGGAAGAAGGTAGAGGTTCTGGAGAACACCAACAGGTGAGTGTCGCTGGAGTAAGGAGCTGTTCAAACTGCCTAATGGAAGGTCGGGGAAAAGGGGGTGCAGATCCAGGACCAGAGTGGGAGGAAAGTGGAGGAGATCACACTGAAAGCATAGTTGTGGGAAGGTGCTCGGGACGGCCATGCTCCACCCACCTGTTCCTGCCACACACGTGCACTTGCACATGCACGCACTCACACGCACACGCACATGCATGTTCTTTACTTTTCCTAAAATACATGGCAGGAAGCCTGGAGGAGAGTAAGGATGGTAAGTCAGATTCTCCTGAAAATGACATTCAACTTTAGAGGTGGACAGGGAGGGACTGGCCTCTTCATCGTCACCCAATTTTAGTAACAAATGGTGTTTATTCATGAAAAGAAAAGAGACTAGGTTTGCTTTTTAAATTACTGCTTATAAAAATTAATGACATTTCAAACCCATTTTAAAAAGTAATTATAGGACAGAGTGAGTTAACGGGCTCTTCTAGCACTTTCTTGCCGGGTATTGTTTTTAGTACATCACAGATATTAACTCCTTTAACCTTCCAACAGCCCTATGAGGTGGTCCTGTTAATACCCCCATTATATAGAGGAGATCACTGAGGCTCAGAATGGTTAGGTGAGTTGCCCAAGGTCACACAGTAAATGCTAGAGCTGCATTTGAATGCAGGCAATCTGGCTCTGGAGCCTCAATATAGGAGAAACATATTGAGCATTATCCTGGGTAACACGCAAGTTATGGGGTTGAAGTATATGGTTAAGAAAAAGGGGGTAAGGTATAGGGTTAAGAGTTGGCGAGTTTAATCCAGAATTCGTGTGTGTGTGTGTGTGTGTGTGTACACAGTACCTACTTATGCTTTAAAAATTAAAATGTTCATTAGTCAGGGGATCCTGTTGCCCTTAGTTGTTATAGATCCAACAATGCAAGCCCAGAAAAATAGACTTTTAGGTAAGAAAAATATTACTTAATCATTTTAAGGCTTAGCATTAATGCCTAATAATGATTTTGCAGTTGTTAAGGGATCAGGTTAAATATATTTGGCTGTCATTTGATAATAACATTAAATTTGGCTTCCATCTTCATGGTTTGATGCTCAGGCAGCAGGCTTTTCTTCTCATAAGTTAAAACTACCATCAGTGGGAACATTGGACATATTAACCCCACTGGGCTTCCCTCTGCATTTCTGGGAATGTATATGCTCAAATAGCAGGTCAGGTGCTCCGCTGACAGATGGCAGAAGAAGTAAACGCCACCAGCCCGAGGCGCTCTCACCTTAATCCCCTGCAGTAAAGGAGGCGGTTTCCAGTACCGCTTTAGGATTCTGGTTTCATGGTTCCCTGTAGTCAGTAGTCTCCCGAGGCTTTGACCCTTCTTACCTCCAACTTCACTCCTGCCCTAGTGGATCTCTGGGTTCTGAACCCCTACCAGAGTCTGTGTCCATCTTGTTAGCATCCTGAGTGCCCGTACTAGCACTTGCTGTTGCAGAAGCCCCGTGCCCCATGTCCACGAGTGGGACAAATCTACACCATGAATTGGTGAAAAGGGAAAGAGGAATTTATTCAAGATAACCTTGGAGTTTGGTCCTGGTTCCTCCTTGTCTCGGGGCTCTGGGTGCTAGGTCTTCTCTCAATCACACGGGGGCAGCAGAGGTGCAGTACGGGCTGTGCTTGGGGGAGCCGGCCACTTGTGATTAGAAGTGCTCTGCTTCCCCGCCTCTCCTGAGAAAGGCCTCTCCTCCCCTCTCCAGGCTGACCATGCTGTATCATATTTTTTAAAAAAGAGGGAGAGGGAGAAGCAGACTCCCCCTGAGCAGGGGCTTGATCCCAGGACCCTGAGATCACCACTTGAGCCAAAGGCAGATACTTAACCAATTGAGCAACCCAGGCGCCTCCATATTTTTTAAACTTAAAAAAAAAAAACCCAACACATGTAATATATTCCTCATTGCAGAAAAAATCAGAAACTACAGTTAAAAAAGAAAAAAAAATTGCAATCTTTTCACCCAGAGATGTTCATATTTTGTAATATTTCATACATATGTATTTATACATATACACATCCTCTTTTGTTAAGAACTTTTTCTGTTTAAAAGAATGCACTGGACATATTTTCATATCAGTGTATTTCTACAGAATCCTTATTTCTATCAGAATCTGATAAAGAGCTATCACGTGAGGAACACTGACATAAGGTGCATCTGATCCTGTGTAACAACAGTGTGTTTTGCCAATTATTTTTATCTTTTTTTTTTAAAGATTTTTTGTTTATTTATTTGACAGAGAGAGACACAGCGAGAGAGGGAACAGAAGCAGGGGGAGTGGGAGAGGGAGAAGCAGGCTTCCCACGGAGCAGGGAGCCCGATGTGGGGCTCGATCCCAGGACCCCAAGATCGTGACCCGAGCCGAAGGCAGACACTTAACGACTAAGCCACCCAGGCTCCCCTATTTTTATCTTTTTAAATAATGGCCATAGTGATTTCAATGATATTGGTTATTATAGAATATGTGTTATGGGAACATATGGTATATTCGAGCTTGGGGTCAGCATATCTCATGTTCTTCCCTGGGAGTCAATGATGATTTTCTTCTTTTCTTCTTCACGGACTGTGTGGAAATTTTTTCCAGCATTTAGCCTGTTGGAACCTCCACTGAAGAAACAACCTACCTCATGCTATTGGCATCCTGCTCTGTCCCCTGCCTGGCCTGTGTGTGCTCTCCTCCTTCACAGCTCACCTCTCCGGGCAGACAGCCCTTCTTCTGTGGTGGCTAACAGGCGACCGATCTGTAGTCTTCCCACAGATAACCTTATCAGGGGACTCCTGGGGTTATAACTTCTAAGTAATTTTTAATGTGTTTTAGCCGGAGAGGTCAAGAAATGCAAACAGTGCTGTTCTTGTTGGGACAGGGAAGGTGGGTCTGCATTCCCTCTGGCGTCTTCCCCTCCTCGAGGGCCTCCGCCTGCTCAGAGAACACGGCACCAACCGCCAGGACTGCAGTGTAACCTTGGCCGTCTCCCGCCCTACACCTGTCATGAGGAGTTGGTGGTTTGGGCATGTGGCAGGGGAGACTTTGGGTCCCTCTGCTCACATAACACTGCGTCAGTGATGCGGTGTTTGAACTAAGTACAGGGCTGGGCCTAATGAACACACACCTGTGTTTGTGTTCCTGGCCATGCTTCTTGGATTATTGTCCTTCGGCGGTAGCTGGACAGACATAGAATAGCTGGTCATGAACAGGATCCTGCGTCACTAGAGTGGGGTGGGAGACCTTGGGCACCATTATGTCATATGACATGACATGGTGGGAAACGTGAGGGGATATTTCCTCGCTGACCAAATTAAAGGAAGACTATTTTTACATTTTACCACTTCTGTGTTACACCCCACGAGGGACTTTTCTGTCTCTCTAGATGAAAATGAGCACTCTAATTCTGAGTCAGTCCTGACTTAGCAGCCACCACCTAGCATAGCGTATTGTTGGTTTCTGGGTGTAAAGACCCCCTTTTTTTTTGCACTCGGGTAGCTGGAAGGGGATGAGGACAGGAAAGAAAATGAAGAAATGCCCTTAACACTTCTGCAGCCTTACCCGGGAGCCTCTCGGAGCAGAGCCAAGCAGTGTGAAAGCACCTTCACACTCGCTCTGCTAAGGTGATCCCCTAATTGCGTGCCATCAGGAAATGTGTGGGATGAGAGAGAGACAGTTTCCCAGGGGGCCTGTCTTCCTGGGCTCAATCAGGAAATACATTTTCACTTACAAAGTCTGGGCGAGGCCCGTGTATGTGTGTGTGTGTGTGTGTGTGTGTGCGCGCGTGTGCGCGCGGCTGCTGGACGATCGTGCTTTCCCACGCTCATCACTCACCCCTCTAAGCTGCAGGCTCTCTGGACAGCCCTACCCTCGTCCCATTCCAGAGAAATCCTGCGCAGGTGACACACACCGCTCAGCCCAGCAGTTTTAGGTGTTGGTGGTTCAGGTGGCTCCTCTCGTTTCGTATTTTGCTGTGTTGCCTCTGTAGGGCTATGAGCCACAGGTCCTCTCCTCCCGCCCTGATGTGTGGAGCCGTGTGTGGGAGCTTAGACCTGAATTGTGTGTTAGCAGAGACCGCCTGATTTGACTTCTACTCACTTCATTTTATAGAAGAGGAAACTGAGGTGCAGTGAGGTTCAGGTCATCCAAACATCTAGAGGTAGAACAGGGACTAGACCTCAGCCACTTTAAGTTTTAAATTGGTGCATACCTTGATTTTTCTTCTGCTGTGCCCCTTTCTCTTTCAAGGACCGCAGGGCTAACTTCAACCTGAATAGGAGGGCCTTGCGTTTTCGAGGACCCCACTCTGGCTCACCTCTAGCCACACGTCTCTCCATGGAAAGAGTAGTCAGCAGGTCCAAGGCGATGTTTGCATGTGGAGCTCTCACTCTACCCCTTCAGACCCTACCCTGGTACCTGGGATTCTGGAATTCCCTGCCCCAAGGGCCTTGGCCCATCTCCAGGGCCTGTGTGGGTCTCTACCCCAAGTCTCTTCTCGGAAGGATAGACCAAGCCACCAGGGGGGCACCCCCAAAGCTGATGGGGTGTGTCAGGAGTTTGAACCTTGGCTGCCATGTGCCTGAAATCCTGCATGGTGTATCAGGGCCTCTCAGCTATAATCCTGTCTAACTCCACTTGTCTTGTTCTTGGAATCTACACACAGTTCCTGGTACAGGTCTTTCCAGCTAAGTGCGCTGGGCTTTCACTGTGTCCCGCCTCTCCTCATGTGTTTACTTGGCCCCTACGGCTGTGCCCGTTTGCACTACACACTATTACCCTCTTCCCTGGGTTCCCCTGTTCTCTGTAGATTGACCGTCACTGCCGATCCCACCTACTGCTGTACCCGGAGAGGCCACTGGAGTACCGGTGAATGACGCAACTTAGCCCTCTGCAGACCTTGATCTTGCTTCAATTTGCTTTCATTTCTCCATTATCTGTTACTTCTGGTTGTGTGAGGAGTGTAAGCTTTCTTTTCAGGTGAAAATATTTCAAACTCCAATGGATCTTTGGGGACCAGACAGAGTTCTCCAGAGAGCCTGGAAGGGCATTTCAGTATAATTTTGTGGTTAAGTCAGCCATTCCACAGCCCCAGAAAACATTCTAGAGCTCTCTTGTTCCTGGTCCTGGTAATAGAATATTTCAGAAGTCTCCTCTGGTCCCTGCAAAACAAACCCTTTGTGATACAGCAATTACACAGAAAGAGGAAGGAGAAAATGCATCCTTGTTTGTTTTTACCCCTGCATTTAGGCCAAAGCCCCATGAACAGCCCTCAAAGCTTAAGTAAAAGATCATAAATAAATATTAATCAAAGTTTAGGGTTTTAGCACCCTGTGACTATCATTTATTTGCATATGTCACGCTTCAGTATTTAAAAGTCTTGGGAGATGGTTCGCGAGTCTCCTTACATCTTGTTATGCAGCCTGTGGAACTTTAAATTGTGTTCCACTGTAGCCCAGCACCTCTCCAAATCCACCCCGGGACTTTGAGGTCGATGGTTTAGCTTTTGGACACCCTCCTCCTAACCCTCAGAAATTTAGAGACAATATCTCTAAAAGACCGGGCTGGGTGTGGGGTTGGGGAGGGATTCGTGTGGGATTTTTTTCTTCAGAAGGACACAGATGCTCGGCTCTTCCATCATGAAGCCACCTGATATGCACCTATATATAATTATTTTGCATGTGTGCACTAGGTAAGCTTTTTGATTATAATCATTTTGCATTTTATGTAGTGACCCAGACATCCCACGGGAATGTATACACCACATGCGTAACTAGTATGAGTGCTTCACAACTGAATGCATATTTACCATGCATGATATCCTCTGATAACCGTGTGTTCCAGTTGATTGTTTCATTAAAAAATTCACCCCTGACAACCCAAGTGTTTGTACAACCCACTAATGGTTCATGATTGGGAAGTTGGAAAATACTACTCTGATAGTTCCATAAGAAGGTGAGAAAAGGTCCTGCATCTCTGTAGGAGGCTGACTTGTCCAGAGAGTGGTTTCTATACACACACTCGTGTGCACACACACACAGCATAGCCCAGCTACTTCCATTTCTCAGTAAGGTGTGTGACAAGATTTGATGGAAAGTACATCTATCAAGAGGTCCTGGTTTGGAGCTTCTGGTATAGCAAGTAATTGGGAAACCCCAGTTTATTCTTTTTCTTAGGTTCTGATTTGTCACTCCAATGGGAAATCAGGTACCTGATGTTCCATGTATAACATGCGGTAGCTCTATGACCATTTCCTCTCTCTCCCTCTCCCTCTCCCTCTCTGTCTCTCATAAATAAAGGAAACAGGGGCACCTGGGTGGCTCAGTCAGTTAAGCGTCTGCCTTCAGCTCAGGTCATGATCCCAGGGTCCTGGGATCGAGCCCCACATCGGGCTCCCTGCTCGGCGGGAAGCCTGCTTCTCCCTCTCCCACTCCCCCTGCTTGTGTTCCCTCTCTCTCTGTGTCTCTCTCTGTCAAAAAATAAATAAAATCTTTAAAAATAAATACATAAATAAAGGAAACAGTAGAATACAAAGTTAAATGAAAGACAAAGAAAACCATGAGGCTGGTGATATATTTCCTAGTTGTTTTAAGAGTAGGTCTCGCCCTCCTGGCTGCTTTTGAATGTTTTGCCTAATTTCCCTTGATCCGCCTCCCGCGATACAGGGTGATGCTTTATGCTGGGCAAGGCCGGCCGCCGCCTTTGGCTGCTCTTTTGCAAGGACCTGCGTGAGGACAGCCACTAAGTTTATCTGTACATCTCACCACAGGACAAAATCCACATTTCCAGTCAAGAGTTGGATACTCCAGTTTAACAAGTTGTGAAAAATCTCTTGGCCCAGATAAATGTTTGCTACGAGTACTCCTTTCTCTAAATTGAGACCTTGCTCCCGGAAGCCCAAGAATTCATTAAGCCGTAATTAGCCACGGTCACTGATGATTTAAAATGCAGTAGTAAAGGAAAAGTTTATCCTGGGCTTTGAATGCACTGTTGGGTCTGTCCTATGGTTGGCTTTTTATAGCTTTGGCTTTAAAATGATTCTTCCATTTCATCTGATGGCTGCCTTTCCTTCAGCCAGCCCTTCGTGCAAGCAGGGTAAGAGCTGTTATCCACGCTCCCAGTGCTGCGGGCCGTGGCATCTGTCCCAGGGGCATCGGGGAGAATCCCACACCATCTCAGACCACTGTTTCAGTTAGGAGGCCCCAGGCTTCCCTGTAAAGGGCTGGCTTCATCAGTCATCAGTGGGAAGGGACAGCAAGCACTCTTGAAAGGTGTCTTTGCTTTAAGAAACCCAGAGTACTCCAGGAGGGGGGATTCTCTCATTCTTTTGTTAGCTGATGAGGTCACAGGAATTCACTTTGATTAGCCACCTAAACTTAGGACCCAGATAACTTTATCAAAGGTATGCAGCAGTGGTACCAAGATCTAAACTCAGCCAATCCCCTGTTCTGGTGCAGACGCACCAATCCTAAAGCCATCTCATCTACTCTTCCAGTGTCTCACAGAGGGACAGGTCTTGTAGTTTCCATTTTACTGAACAAAGCCCAGGTTTGACTTCCAGACACCTGACATAGGGCAGGGAGCACCCTTGATTCTTTTACCTCTCACTTGGCATTGTATCTTTGGTATGGCCAGAGATGTGCCAGGAGATGTTCATGTGCCCTTGTTTTATTTGTATCATTGTCACGGAGACTTTGTTAGTATGTATCTCATTGCCATTGGACTGATTTTTATTGTGACTCTGCCATCTGTGGCTTGGCCCCTGCTGATAGTAACCTTTTCTTTTTTTTTCTTTTAGAGAGAGCTCCAGAGTGAGTGTATGGGGGGAGGGGCAGAGGGAGAGGCAGAGAGAGAGAATCTTTAGCAGGCTTCATGCCCAGCATGGAGCCCGATGTGGGGCTCGATCTCACGACCCTGAGATCATGAGCTGAGCTGAAATCAAGAATCAGACTCTTAACCAACTGAGCCACCCAGGCACCCCCATAGTAACCTTGTCTTATCTAATGGTGGACGTATCTCTTCATTGGGCTGTGGTTGATATGATGTTAACGTCCCTGGGTTTAAGAAAAATCTACCTAACTAAGAGGTATTTAGGTTATTGATTTTATTAGGTTATCAACGAGGGTACCATGTTGTCATGCATTGGAAAGTCCATGAACTACAGAATCAGGTTTTAGTTTACAGGTGAGGTCTTCAACTTATGACAGTTGTTTGTTATCTCAATATATGGAGTTCCTAGAACTCAATCAGTGGGTGCTCAGTCACTGTTAATTTCCTTTCCTTATGACAAAAATGAGTGTTTCTGTTGCATGAATGAATATATATGAATTTCCCAGACTTGATTGGATCATAGAAATCTGTTTAGATTTGGGTTGGACGAGCTCAATCACTTCCCTTGGGTGAAATCACTTGGAGTTGCTGATGGATGGGCTTCAGAGTGTCATCATTTGTACCATCAGCTCAGTTCACCTTCACTGATCCGAGGAGGAGAAGCAGCAAATAGCATATGATCAATCACTGTTGCTTTCCACCAACATTTCAAGCTAAAAAAAAATCTATTTTAAAACTACATGTTTGCTCATCTCAAAGAGTGGGATTATAAACTGTTAGAAATCAGGGACCATTAAACAACTATTTACATTTGCAGTGGATTCAGAATGTAATTATCTTGAGTTTGGAGATGTGCTGCTGAATGCCAAGTAAACTGCCATACAACTGGAAAACGTCAAGCCTTCCCTGCTCACCCAGCCAGACTTCAATGGCCCTTCTTCCAAACTTGTAGCACTTTGCCTCCATAGTTAGGGGTCCCAACTTGAGGCTAAGACATCCTGCCGCTGGTGTTTAGGTGTGTCTGGTCTATTAGAGGTCCGCTTTCAGGGGGCACAATGGAGCCTCCTGGGAGACTCTTCAGCCTAGGGAAGGGGGTACCAGGGCTAGTTTTCTCAACCATAAATTTGAAGGGAGGCGTGATTCCAAGTAATTTGTGGATTTGGTTTTCTTGGTGTTTCACACTCTAAAGATGGAGCAAGGAGCAGGGAACAGGCAGGAAGGATGTGTGGGATGGTCGTGGGTGAATAAGGTTGGTTGGTAAAATAGGGAATTGGGTTTCACTTTAAAATCACCTTAGGACTTGGGAGCAAAGGGAAATGGCTTTGGTAATATCTGGAAAGCTGCACAGAGCACAGCTGAGCTTGAGCACCTCAGGCTGACAGCTTCAAGACATGGCTCCTCAGCAGCAAGCAAGGAAACTGGGAGGCCCCTTTCCATAGTCTAGCAGGCAACAGAAACATGAATCAGTACCACAGAAGGAGGCCAGAATGTGAGAGAAAAGGGTTTGTGCCTATGGTCAAGTACAGGTCTTACCTATGGGCTCACCTGTATCTGTTCTAGGAATCCCAAAATAGAGCAGAGAGAACCCAGTGAAGGCTTCGGGGCCAGCACCACAGATGGTGGTCAATAAAATGCAAGCTATGGGGCGCCTGGGTGGCTCAGTCGTTAAGCGTCTGCCTTTGGCTCAGGTCATGGTCCCAGGGTCCTGGGATCGAGCCCCGCATCGGGCTCCCCGCTCAGCGGGGAGTCTGCTTCTCCCTCTCCCACTCCCCCTGCTTGTGTTCCCTCTCTGGCTGTCTTTCTCTCTGTCAAATAAATAAAATCTTTAAAAAAATAAAAATAAAATGCAAGCTACTGCCAGCCACATATTAGCACTGTGAGAATGAATGCTCACCCAGGAAGTGGGTGTGCATTAGGTCACTTAGCGCCCAGTTTTGGAAAGACAGCTATGCTAGCAGCTGAGAATGGAGTGCTCTTCAAAAGAGCTGGGGAAAAAACTTGCTGAATTATATGATCTCTTTTTTTCCCCTTTTTTCTCAGCTTTATTGAGGTATAATTGACAAAATTGTTAGATATTTAAAGCATACATGATGATTTGATATACGCATACATTGTGAAAGTATTCCTCGTAGTAATTAATGCATCCATCACCTCACATGTTTACCTTTTTTTGTTTTTAATTTTCTAGTGAGTGCATTTTAGTTCAACTCTCTTAGCAAATTTCAATCATCCCATACAGCGTGACAGAGTAGAGTTACTATGTTGTACGTTAGATCCTGCGACCTTATTTATCTTATGGCTAAAAGTTTGTATTCTTTTACCGGCCTCTCCCTATTTCTCCCAACCCCCAGCCCTGGGCAACTACTTTTCTACTCTTGAGTTCAACTTAAAAAAAAAATAATTTTTTTTTTTTAAGGTTCCATATATAAGTGATACCATATGGTGTTTTTCTTTCTCTATTTGGCTTATTTCACTTAGTGTAATGCCCTCCAGGTTCATCATCCATATTGTCACAGATGACAGGCTCTCTGCAAGAGGAATTTAAAATAATCATACTATCAGTATTTCTCAGCCTTGAGTAACATACAGAACCTTTTAAAGAACATGTTGCCTGAATATACAGAAACCAGGTCCAAACAACTGTGATTATACTTCTAGATAACAATGAACAAAAAAATGTACAAGGTACCAAAAAGACCTCCATATTAATAGAATTTAAATTAATGATATTGATTAATGAGATGAATGATTTTGTTTTGCTTAAGTTTACCAGGACCACACAGTATTGGTTTTGTTGTTGTTGTTTTGGGTTTTTGGGTTTTTTTTTTTTTTTTGAGTTCAGAAGGCTTCTGCCCCAAGTGCTGTGGCTGCCCCAATTCCGTCCCCACTCTTAGCCAGCTAGCTGCTGACAGCAGTGTCATCCTATGGCCAGCCTGTCCCTGCTTGGCTTAACCCCCAGGAGAACTCGTGTCATTGGCGCTTGTCAGGGTGGAAGTTGCAAACTCTGGAAAGACTAGCTAGTCCTTCTAGTACTTGAAAGCTCTTCAGGAGGTAGATTGTGTCTAGAGGCAGGTTCTCTGGGAGAGCCCAGAATTCTGCAAATGAGTGATTTGCTGATGTTTCCCAATGAGCTTGTCTGGCTTTCTGATGTGACATCACAGCATGAATTTTTTTTAAAATTTCTAAGACTCAAGAAAAAGCATCTGCTTATAAAATCGTTCCACTTTGCCATGTGCATGGGGCTTGGGGAAAGGAGTGAGACAAAGAAGAGCTTCAGCTCTAGGCTGCTCACACGGATTTATCCCAGAGGCTCTGATTCAGGAGGCTGTGTTGTAAGATCCTTTTCTGCGGCTTGCAGTGTTCAGAATTTGCAAAGAATGTCACCATCTGCTCTTTCTGTGACCTGATGTCACACAGACCAGAATATAGGATTCTCATCCCAAACCCTTCCCTTTTAAGGGTATGCACAGTTGTCCAATTTTAGGGAGAGAACAACTCTTTTTTGCTCCTGCTCCCTGACTCTTCCTGGAGAAAGATCAGAGTCTGTAAGGGAGGATGGTTTCCGAGATCCCTGGCTCTGAGCATGCGTCCAGTTGAGCAGACTTCTTTGCTCTGTCATATTTTGGCTTCATTTCTGATTGTAGAGATGCCGTGAGCCTACAAAGACCACGGGTGTGAGGTGCCCCTGGCTGTTTGCCTCCCCTGCCATTCTTGTTCTTGCTCTCTTTCTCCTCAAGTTTGCCATCTGAGTGACTGTGGCTCACGGATACTTCCACCATTTCCAATGACAGCCACCACCTCTGGCCACTCCTTCAGTTCTCTGCTTTTCTCCTTTGTTACGTCTTCTTCAGCGTTTCCCTTCTCGTACGTAGGTAAATGAGTTCTCCTTGTACCACCATCACCCGCCCATCGAATTGTTGTTTTGGGTTTTGTTTTGTTTTGTCTCAGTGGCTGACAGATAAGTCCCAGCATGTCAGGGATAATTTGGGGCATTCGCCTCTTACTCAGAACAGCACAAGAACTGGACAGGCTGTTAAAGTGGGGGGGCTCATTCCAAACTCTGGGGAGCTCTGCACCACTGGTCCTCGAAGGCGCTGGTGTCCGTATCTGCCTCCAAACAAGACTTTCCCTCGGCTCTGTGTGTTCAAATTCAGACACGAAGCTACAGCAGCTTCCCTGGGACACGGGGGCAGACGTCACCTGAAAGCACTCTCTTCTGATTCAGACTCTCCTCATGGCTTTGATTTGCTGTGTTTGCAGAACTCTCCTGCAGCAACTACAGAAGCTTCAGACTTTGGTGATGGGCAAGGTTTCGCGCACCTGCAAGTTGGCGGGCACGCAGACTGGCACGTGCCTCATGGTGAGTTTCCCAAAGGGACAGCGCCGCAAGTGCCCTGCCCTCCCCCTCCCAAGTCTCCAGTCTCTCCCCAATTTGCCAGTCCAAATAGGGTTGGGGGAGCGATGAAGCTCACTCTGAGGCAGTTCCTTTGCTCTGATGTTACAGGGGTTGACCTGTTGGTGCAGTCTGGCCTGATGAAGGGGAGTCTGGGTGTTGTAGGGCTAGAGGTTTGCTCTGTGGATCGTGGAACTGACAGCTCCCTGTGCTCTCTCCTCCCCCTGCAGGTGGTTGTGCTATGCTTTGCTGTTGCATTTGGCAGCTTCTTTCAGGGCTACGGGCCCTATCCTTCTGCCACCAAGATGGCTCTGCCCAGCCAGCATTCTGTGCAGGAGCCGTATACAGCCTCTGTCGGTAAGACAGCACTCGGCAACTTGTGAAGCATCTTGTTTCAGTTCTCTGGAGCTTTCTGAAAGCTCAACTTTCTGAAGGAAGCCTCTGAGAAAGTCTTATCTTTAAAAAGTGGTAAAAGTGTAGCTTCTCTATTGAAGGAAGGGGGAAGAAGGACACGGGGGGGGGGGGGTCTGGTTCCTAGACGTCTGGGCCCCTTCTTGTACCCCTCACCCACTGGCCTGAGGCACCACTGGGAATTCTCTAGAGAAGAGTACAGTTTCCAAACTCTTGCTCTAGACTATGTTCCCTGGCAAATTCTGAGGTCTCCTTTTGAGCTCTGATAAGGGGGAGGGATGTGGATTTGGTCGGGGAGGGGAGTAGATGAAGAGGGGCATTAAGCTTTCCGTGACATTTTCTACTTGCACTCAGTGGAATTATATGTTACCATAGTAAGAATTCGTGAAATGAATCTGTCTTACAAAACATTATGACCAAGATCTAGAGAATTTAGAGACTCAAGTGTTAGAGGTGTGATAACCTCACCTAGATCAATGGTCCCTTTTAAGTATATAGGAAATAATGAAGTGGCCTGTGGGGATCATAATATATACATGAATACACATATACACTAATGAGAACAAGTGTGAAGTTGGGGGTACCAGATTTGGGGTAGGCACAGTTTTGCAGTTCTGAAAGGTCTCTGGTCTTCACCAGGTGGTTATATCTCTGCCAGGTTTATGACAGAAATGCTAGCATTTCAACCACATAATTTCAGTGATCTCTTGGGAAATTCTTTTTTTTCCCATAAGGGAATGGATCTGTAAATTTAAATGGAAGCCAATGAGAGTAGAGTTTCTATGTTGTAGAAAATTGCTGCAGAGCCATGTAGCTCTGCAACTATCCTATAAAACAAAGAAACTGTCTCTCTCATTTGATTTATGGCTTTGGCTTTGTGGCTTCTCTCCGGTTTCTAGATGAAAATGCCGTTTTCTGCCCTTGTACCTTCTCTCCATGTAAGACCAACTCATTGGAAATGTTTCTTATTTTAGCTGATCTGGACATCTCCAAGCATTTGACTCCCATTCTTCATAAATTGTTTCCCCCAGATGGTTTTGGGTGGGCAAGGAGGGGAGTTTTATTTTCAAAGCAGTGGGGGTGGCAGTTTGCTTCATGTTTATTTGCTTTTCTATTGTTCTTCCAGCACTGTATAATTGGTATAATTTTTCAATGCACACAACTCTGAAACCCTGAAGCCTTTATGGAAAGCCAACTCCAGCTGGCACCCTCAGTTCTGGGCAAAAGAACCCACAAATTCTCATCTGCTCCCGGCCCTGGGCGTTGAGTGAGGGGATGGGATAAACCCTATGGTCTTTCCCTAACACCTGTTACTTTGCTCTGTCCTCAGTGAGATCCAGGAATCTGCTGATCTACGAGGAACATTCTCCCCTGGAGGAGCCGTCCAGCCCAGCCTCAGCTGGGGAGCTTGGGCATTGGGACAGAGGGTCCTCTCTGCTCAGGGCATCAGGGTTGGAGACCAGGCCTGATGTGGATCTTCCCCATTTCATTATCTCCAATGAGACCAGCCTGGAGAAATCAGTGCTGTTGGAGCTACAGCAGCACTTGTGAGTCAAGTACACACAGATGCAACTCCCCTAATGCACTGATGATGGGTTGTGAGTCAGCAACCTGGAATGTGGGGTGTAGACTTTTCCATAGGCCCAGTCCAGCCCCTGGGCTCTTTCAGGACCTATTTCTGGGACTCTGGGACTCTGGAGAGTCTACTACTTGCTAACAGCTGCCCTTAGCAGAGACGGGGGGTGGGGGGGACCTAGGATGAGCTGCCCCCATGTCTGCTTTGTCACTGGAGAGGTGGTGGCTCCAAGAAGTGGGCAAAGGGCTTGACTCCCTCCTTCCTCCCCTCAAAGCCTCGTAGGTAAACATGCAGCACGGCCTTAGCAGTGTGCTTGCCATGCGGGTGCAGCCTTAGGACACCTGCCCTACCTTCCTTCCAGCTAGAGATACATATATGTTATGCTGTTTGCCAATATAGAGTTTTATGATTTTATGTAAATAAACATGTATTAATTATAATTGCATATTTACATTGAGGGACATCATTCGAGAGGCACTGTGCATAGACATGTTTCTATATTGAAAGTAACACTGGGTTCCAATTCTCCGTGAGTTGTTTCTTTTAGATCGTTAGTGGGGAAAGTCTTTTGGGAAACATAAAGGCTTATAGGATGGCCAGATATTGTTATTGTGCTGGGCGGGGGTGGTTCCTGAAAATGCCAAATAGCACAGGAAGGAGGGTCTGCGTGCACACTCCTGGCAATGCATTGGCGTGGGTGGGGATCTCGCTGAACTCACCCCTGTGCTTCCCAGAAATGATGCTATTCCAATGCAGGTGCGCCCACTTGAAGATTCTACTTCAAATTCTGCAGCTTTTTTCCCCTAAAGCTGTGGGGAAGGTTCATAATTACATGTACTTTTATATGTTTACATGATACACGCATATTGGACTTTTACTGGCAGCTACTACCTTAAGTGCTATGCAAATGTGATATATAAATCCTTTTAAATACTTTAAGAGGCTAGGCATTATTATTTCCATTATAGAGAAATTTGTAGAAGTGCCACTGGGAGCTATGGAAGACTCAGCTGCTTGGTTACGTGGCTCATGCCACAAGTCCTCTCCCCTCTTGGCTCAACTGTTCAGGGACCCATTGAAACCCTCACTTGTTTTGGGATGTCTCCCTGACACCAAAGCCCTCAGCCCTCTGAGTGCCTAGAGACTTTCTAGGCTGTTACACAATTTAATAACATGTTTATTTTCTGTTATATGTTTAGTGTTATTTCAACTTAGCTTTTTTTTTTTTTTAATTTATCTGAATGATTAATATTCTAGACCAGGGATCAGGCTTTATCCTTTTATTCTCTTCTTTCCAGAGTCTAGCATAAGGCTAACTATCCTCTGTAGGTACATTCGGTTAAAGCGATTAGAACGAGAACCCACTTGGGCCCACCCACAAAGTTGACATGGAATGATGGTATTGTACTCCCAAGCGTGAGAATCGTAGTTGTCAGTTGGTTGCTAAGACTCTTTCCTTTTGGTATCTTTCCAGGGTCAGCGCCAAACTGGAGGGGAACGAGACACTAAAAGTTGTAGAACTCGACAGAAGAGTGAACGCCACCTTCTAAAGAGGCTGTCTCCACCTCCCTCTTTCTCTTCACTCTGCTTTCCCATCCCCAAACCACCTCTGTCATAAGCTTTTCCTTTTTGCCTTTGATCTGGATGAAGACATGGGCGAGCGGTCGTGGCTTTGGATGGGAGGACAGCCTGGGATTTCCACCTGCGGTGAGAGAGCACCTTCCCCTCCATTCCATGCCCCCCTGAAGAGGGGAGCCCGGCATCCCTCCCTCCCTCCTGTTTACTGCCATAGGAAATTATTTTAGGATCGTGGCTGGGACAAGCAGGCTCGTTTCTACCAATAGTGCCAAAAAGATACTGCCTGATTTTCATTGTGGGGTGTGACCACCTCTTTGAAGAAGAGATGACTCTTGTTCGTGTGAGACACCAGACTCCAGCCACAAAAATACCAGATGCCTGCTGGGATCTGGTGAAGCGCTGACTGACGCCCTGCCTTCCTCAGCCTGGGGCTCCCGTGTGTCTGCCCCCGACAGCCCGGAAGTGCCAGGGTCTTCAGTGAGCACCCCCGACACTCTGCCCCAGCAGAGCCCTCGCAGATCGTCCTCCCCGCACTGGAGCGAGGGCTCCCCCTTCCCCATTCTCAGGCCGCAAGTGCAATGCCTGAAAGAATCAGGCTTTCTACTCCAGGCAAACCTGCCCCATCTTGTTGCTTGTAGGGCATCCCCACAACCTGCGTCCCCACGTACCCATAGGTCTGCCTCCCTGGCTTCTCCTCCCCATTTGTAAATAGTATTTATTAGCTCGCTGAGGCTTCCCCACTAGCAACCACACTGAAAAGATCCGATGCCTCCCTCCAAAGTGGCCTTTGGAGCTAGGAGGGCACCCTAAGCTCTGGGATCCCCAATCCTCCAGATGGTATTTTGGTTTTTTTTTTTTTTTTTTTTTTTACATTTTCTTCTTCTTTTTCTTCCTCTTCCTCTTCCTCCTCCTTCTTCACCTGGAGGCCTATCATTGTAATTGGGAAGTCCCCTTAAGAGCTTGTGTCCTCCTACAGAATGAAGTCAGAGGGAAATGCCTTAATCAGGTCTGCGGCTCTGTGGTCAGAGGCTTTTTTTGTCCTGTTCCCGTAAGAGAAGGGAATCCTTGTCCCTGACAACAGGCATTTCGGACAGCCTTGCTGGCTTGCCTCTCCACACCTGCTCCTAGCCCCCTCCTCCCCACCCCCACGCCCCACTTCTGCTTTACCCTCCTCTTCTGCCTCAACACAGGGGGCCTGAGGCCTGGGGTTGGAGTAGGTGACATTTGTGTATCCACAGTCTTACCTTTTATATTATAGTCAGGTTTGGCTACTTTGCAGCTTACCCAAAGAGATACAACCTAACCCCCCAACCTACTTTTTTTTGTTTGTTTGTTTAATGATTAAAAGTAACTTTTGTAGTTTAAAAAATTCTTTCTTATTTCATACAAATAAGAAATGGAAATTGCCTTTTCATTGTATAATGTAGAAGATTCACTTTAAGTGTTTTTCCCTAGCTTGTGAAAGATTTTGTGTAAGAAATTTGCTTACATTTTGTATTTTATATTTAGTAGTAGCTGAAGGACCTTTAGCTTTAACTCCTCTCTCTCTCTCTCTCTCTCTCTCTCTCTCTGGTCTACACTGTCATTGAGACCTGTACTTACAAGTGATTAAGCCCATACCTGGGCCTTCCATTCCATAGTAGACGCAGGATTTGGTGTCATTAGCATTTTTCCATCATACCTCATAAGCAGATCCCTGCTTTGTCGGCCTGGGTACATCTGGGGCTCCCCGTGAGGGATTCCTCTCTCTCTCTCTCTGCTGTGATGGAGAGAGTTACAGACTAGGGGACGCCAAGTGTGTCTTCTCATCCATGTGTCAAGCTGGATTGGGGCTGCCGCTGTCTGCAGTTTAGGGCCCCTTACATTGGCCAGGGAGAGCAGAGGCCGTGTGAGCCGTGTAGGAAGAGGGCTTACTAATGTGCCCCTTGCCCCTGCTTCTCTCCTCTCCATTCCCTCCTTCTCTTCAGCTCTAGATTTTCCTGGGCCTGGCTGGTGTCAGGTAGCCACGGGCCGCTGCTGACCCATCCTTCTCTTTAAAATGCCATGTAAGTATGAGGCACGGGCACCTGTGGGGGCCTACGAAGGTACAAAGAATGAACTCAAGTAGCGTTTGGTCAATGAGAAAGGAAAGTCTTATATTTAAGGGCAGAAGTGTGCGCATGGGTCAGCCTGCCCACCTGCTGCAGTGGAACCAGGTCAGGTTTCGAAGGCTGCTGGATTAGCCAGGGGTGGGAAACCTGCTCTTCTGAATGATGCGGGAGAAGGGACTGGCCAGCAAAAGTCCAGTACCTGTCCTTAGTACCTTGAGGATTTTATTTTCTCCCCTACCTGCCTTTGCTTGTCATCACCGTCTCTGGATCTCCAAACAGCAGGCTGTTTTCTCTGGGAAGCTCTTCTTCCAGAACTGAAGCTCTATCTGGAGACAGGAGACATCAGCCTGGGAGCTCAAATGGCCATGTTAAGGGGGTTCCAAGAACCAACCTTGCTGCTATTTTGCGAAAAACCTCTGCCCTCCACTCCCTGTTTGGACAAGTCAAGGGTCTAAACACATATCCCTTTAGGAGGATGCCATGGGGTCAAGAGGACACAGAAAAGTCGGATAATGCCAAGTAATTAAGGGATGTGTGCTCGTTTGCTGGATTTGCTTTCCCCCATAGAGTGGTCCCATAGACCAGTCAGTAATGCCTGGTTAACCCTGAAGATTTCAAATAGAGGCAGACGTTGGCTTCTGAACTTCAGTTTTGAATACTATGAGACTATTAGCATCACCGTAAACCATAAATAATAAATAGGCTACTCATAAAGATATTAATTCTATTTTTCATCAGGTAAACAGTGTTTCATCTCCCTGTCTTTGATTACTCTGGTGAAGGAGATGTCTTGCAAACATTCTGAGAACAAGCACTTTTTCACCGGCTGAGCCCCGAGTAACCCAGACCCCCCCCCCCCCCCCCCACCAGCTTGGCCCTTTCCACAGCTCTTAACTCTGTGCTTAGAAATGGATGCTAGAGATGAAAGGCCTCGGTGCCAGTTTAAGAAAGAATTTCTGTGAAGTGTTAGGACTCTGGAGCCTCGGTCACATAAAGAGAGTGTTATGTAAATATCTGACAGCTGAACTAGGTTGCTCCTTTTGTGTGTGTGGGGGCGGGGTGAGGTTTGACACCAGCGTAGGCAAAATTAGATAACCTTTTTGCTAATAAAAATGATTTTGATTTGGAGAACTAATTTGTAGGTTGTGAGAGCAGCTTTTAGCTCAACTTATTTACAAACCAACTATAATTACCATGTTTTTTTTTTCTTCCTAAATCTCTCAGTTTAGCCTGAATGCCAAAAGGGGGCGGTGAATCTCATGTGCCCATAGAGCGGGAGTGTTGAAGTGATTCATCTTTATTCTAGCCTTGAGGCGGTGTCCAGAATTTTGGTCACATGTGTTTCATTAAAATTTTTCAACACTTATGGCTCCTTTCCTCCATGGCCTCAGACCAAGCAAAACCACAAAGAGAGCATCAGAGGCATCTTGGAGCCCGCTCTTGAGCACACATGTCCTATGGGGCGTGTACTTGAGCATGACGCATAAATGGAGACCTCCCGCTCTTTGTGGAGGAAATGGACCATCCGTGCTGGTCTTGCTCACGTCGGGGAGATTGGAGACCGAGGAGAAGGGCTTTTGGCCTCCCCCTTGTCTGCATGAGTCACTGCTTTGGTTCTGTCGAATCCAGGCTGACGGGACCTGTGAAACCATTAGCAGGTAGTGCTCTAGTGAGAGCCATTTCATTTGAATGCTTTTCCGCTGAGACAATTAGGAGAAATGTGATAGCATGAGCCCCTCTGGGAGGCCAGTTACAGGAGCGAGTGGGAAGCTGTGAAGGAGCCAGAGATGGATTTCACATTTCCCATTCAGTCAGTCCGTCAGTCCGTCAGTCAGTCCTAGGACTTTTCAGTTTTACTGAGGCAGAGTTCTGCATGGAGCCCTAGGGACTGTTGGGGAGTCAGGGGTCTGAGGAGATTTCGTCAATCAATAGCTATTCAAAAGACGAAAGAGCTAGGTCTCTCTCTCTGTCTGTCTCTCTCTCTCCCTCCCTCTTTCTGACACACACACAAATTTCCCCCTTGTTTCAAACACTCGTCTGCCTTAAATGTGCCTTTTATATATCCTCCAGGATAACTGAAGATTCTGTTGTCCCTGGGAGATGTTACGGATAGCCTTGTAGTATTAGACTGAAGTGAGTGTGGGGAAAGAACTTTTTCCAGAGGCCCAAAAATGGTTTCCTAAAAGTGAGCCACGATCAGATTTGCACATCGGGAGAAAAGAAATGAGGTTTTGTCCATTAGGAAAATCCCGTTTTGTAGAGCTGCAGTCACATCTAAAACTGGCCAGCCTGGATTAAAGTTATTATAAATCCTCACGGCAGAACATGTTCTCAGGGCCAAGGAATCTGGCCCATTTGGGGATTGATGCTCCTTCTCTCTGTGGCCAAAGAGCCTGCACTTAGCACAGGATAAATCTAGGTGTTGTTTCATTTTGTCCTTTTGGGGCATCATAATTCAGGAACGCTTTATTTTTGTCTTGGTTTTGAGAAGGAAGGGAGATAATATTTCTTGAGCACTTATTAAGTGCTACGTACTGTGCTTAATACATTTTGGCTTTTAATTTTATCGAGAAAACAGGGCAACTAGCTACTAGGAGATAGATAAACCACTAAGTGGTATGGGAAGTGCAGTTTGTGGATTTGGTTAGGCAGAACTTTCTGGGAACTTGTAAGGTTGTCCAGGCAGGAAACACAGTCCATTCCCTCTGCTGGGCCCACTGTGCAACGTTAGTTCTTTGCTTCCTGCTGGAGGTATCCACCCGACGCTCATGTCCTGTCTTGTTCATCTAGTCTTCTGTGAATTCCAGCTAGCAGGCTTTGCATCCTGGAAAAGAAAAAACAGGGGTTTTAGCTCTGTTCCTCCTCTCCTGTCTTTGTTTACCAGCTAAGTGAGAACGTGAACTTTATGCACCACGGACCCATGGCCTGCACTGCTTAGAGCCTCTCCCTTGCAGATAAAATGCTTTGTGAGTCTATGGAAAACACCAGCACACCTTGACGAATCGTGAGGGACCCTATTGAGACAATGCTGAGCAGACCCTAGACTATAATCAACCGTGAGCTTTAATGTCTGTGCTGACAGGCTGGACCTCTCCTCTATTTTGTAATAGTTCTATACACTAGCAGTGTTTAAGTCTAAATGGATTGTGAGTCTATTACCTGTCATATTGTGCTGGGTTTTTTTTTTTTTTATGGCTTTTTATTCTTTATCATAGCTAAGTAAATGCCAAAAATTAAAAAAAAAAAAAAAGCTTTGTAGGATACTTGTACTTAGTTTGGAAAAAAAAATGAACTGAAATTGTTATGCTTTTGTATTTCCATTTCTTGCGAATAAAAATATTTTTTCTTAATTAGTAAAATGTTGTCCAGTCTTTAAAATTCTGGTAATCTGGTTTTAAAAGCATTTTGCTTTTCTGAGGAGCGTGGCTTTTGTATATGTGCGCCTAACCATTCTTTTCTGATTATCTAGTTGAACTGACAGAAGAGCCTCCGACCGGCAATTTGTCTGATAGCTAGGACTGAAATCCAAGCCTCCGTTGGAGGAATATTGAGAAATGTAATTTTTTCTCAGTCAGTCACGGGAAGAAAAACAGCGTTCTCTAGAGACTTTTGCCGCCTGACTGCTATGTTCGTTGTCTACTACAACTATGCGCTAACGAGATTACGGAATTCTTCCGATTTGATACTGCTTTCCCCATCTCGGGATGCTGGGGAATGATGGTCTGGGCTGGAGCCGGGAGAGAAGGCTTTTTCTTCAGATGGACAGTTGCAGGGAAAGCCTAGCCCAGCATTGTGCTCCAGAAATTCTAATGAAATGGTTGATAAAGGTCAATGCACTCAAGCAGAATCATCATCATTCCATTGCAATTTCAGCGTTCAAATTTAATTTTCTCCACTCAGAGAGAGTGGGGCTTCATTTAGCCTCAAAAAGAGTACCCAGGATATTCAGAGATGAAGGCCATGGACTGCGCTTATCTGCAAAACTACCTTTTTTTTCTTTTCTTTTTTTTTAAAGCAGCATGACTATCCCTGCTTTGGGTTCAAGGGTGCATTAATCTCCTGCTGCCTTTCCCCTCTGAGCACCTTGACCTTCTCTTCTCTTCAAACACAAGGGGGCCTCTTCCTGTAAAAGCTTTTAGTAACACATTTTCCCTCTTTTTTCCTTATATTGGGAGCCTATTATGGAAGCCCTCTTTTCGACATGCTGGTATCTGTCCAGTGATGAGTGGAGGGGGCAAATACTCACTGATTTGAGAACGTTCTGTATTAATCGTGCCTTTATATTTTCTGTATTCCTAATGCTTTGGCATCTGGGGCTTTGCAGACCCAGGAGGGACTGCCCCTCCCAGGGCTAGCCAATTCCTAGAGACAGTAAAGGACTTGCCTACAAGCCCAACTTTCAATGCAAACCAACCAATCCAGAGCCCATAGCCCAACCACCCTGAGGGGCCACTTGCCCCTCGCCATCAGTCACCCCAGGGCCCAGTACCAGACAGCCAGGGACAGTCCCTATACCCAGAGGGCCCACTGAGATTATTCAAACTAGCCAATCCTAAACCTGCTTACCTTGTCTTGCTTGTTCCTTCCTGTGGAAACTACGATGAAGGTTCTTGCTGATGTTTCCTCACTCCCTCTGCCTCTTGACTGACCATGGCATTTCCCTATGTGGCCGCTATGGCATGGTATGCTCCCTCTTGGGACCTATGAGTAACAAACTGAAAATGGGAGCCATAGAGGTAAGGAAACAGTGGGGAATACAGTGGGGGAAAGAACCCGGCTGGATTCAGGAGATAAACGTTTATGGATTCTTGCATAGTTTTATCAACTTGCTAGCTGCTACTGAGCACTTATTATGCACCAGGTAATTTTTATGTATTATCTATGATCTTATTTATTTCCTTTAAAACTTTATGAAGGATATATAATTTCCCCCTTTCATAGTTGAGAAAGCTGGGATGTAAAAAGGCTAAGAAACTTACGCAAAATCATACAGTAAACTCTCTGCAGATGAGAGATGTGAGCCCTGATCTTCTCTGACTCAGAGTACAGAGTCTTCAAACTACACTGTGCTGTTTTTAGGGCTTGGGGATTTTTACTTGACAAAACACAGGAGTTAGCCTACATCAGGGATTGCAGACCTTCAGCTTGTGCATTAATATTTCTGGTTTGGTCCCATGATGTTTCAAACATTTAAAAATTATCGGTTAACCTTTCAACATTCAAAGATTTCTTATAACACCAGATTTTCATTTTCTCTTAAAAGACTGGAGGACCCGGGGCGCCTGGGTGGCTCAGTCGTTAAGCGTCTGCCTTCGGCTCAGGTCCTGATCCCGGGGTCCTGGGATTGAGCCCTGCGTCAGGTTCCCTGCTCAGCGGGAAGCCTGCTTCTCCCTCTCCCCCTCCCCCTGCTTGTGTTCCCTCTCTCGCTGTGTCTCTCTCTGTCAAATAAATAAATAAATAAATATTAAAAAAAAAAAAAAAGACTGGAGGACCCACTAACTTTGGATGTTGAGTAATGCGAGCATTCAATAGAGTGGGTTGTCTGTGGGTGGCCACATGTCTCTACGCCTAGGCTGGTTCACTCATTTATGTCACTTCCCTGGTCCTTCTGTCATCTGAATTGACAGGAAAGGGAATCAAGAATAAGACACTGTATTGATGACGGGACTAGGAGGTGGGAGGGCAGTCAGTTTCACCCCAAGGGACAAGAATTGAAAGGCCTGAGTGGGGAGGCAGCTGGGCTATCCCTCATCTGAGCAGGTGACATGCTAGCTGTCTAAGTGGTCCATGACCCCTCCAATGGGATTGCTTTTCAAGGTGCTACTGCCATATTCTTTTCCCTGGAATTCTCAGGATTGAGTTTTAACTCAGATAGATAGATATATAAGATATATATGTGTGTGTGTATATATATACACATACATATATGTATAGAGACTGTCTCTGGCTGTCTGGTACTGGGCCCTGGGGTGACTGATGGCAAGGGGCAATTGGCCCCTCAGGGTGGTTGGGCTATGGGCTCTGGATTGGTTGCTTTGCATATGAAAGTTGGGCTTGTAGGCAAGTCCTTTACTGTCTGGGTTTTAACTCAGATATATATAAATATATATATATCCCCCTAAAGACCCCTGTCTCTATAGAGAAGGGAAGAAAGGGAAGATGGCTCATCTCAGTCATTTCCTAAAAAATAATCCAAGTCACCGTTTGAGAGGCTGGTTACATTTGACCCCTTGTTATTTGGTGGGGCTGGGCAGGTGGCACAAGTTGATGTTGTCTTCCAATGGGCACAGCTGCTGCTAGATCTTTTGGCAACTTGAAAGAAGTGTTCTGGCTCCATGAGGAGCCCATGTGTTCTCCTCCTCCCTCTGTGCTGTTGTTTTTAGACGGAGGAACAAAAATAACCATTGAGGAATACCATGAAAGCTGCCAGAGAGGCTGTTGTGCTCTTCTCCAAGAGTCTGTTTCAAAATGTTTAATGTTTCTTAAGTGAAAAGTATTTGGGAATTGGGGCTGCCAGGGTGTTCATCAGTAATGTCCTCCCCAGTATTACTGCAAAACAGATGGCAAGTTGAGTTTCCTGATGGGTGCATGAGACGTTCCAGGTGCTTGGGCTAGTTCAAAGAAAAACCCTCCCTGAGACAAAAATGTAAAAATACAACCACCTATATATTTAGAGACCACCAGGACAGAAAAGGTGTCCTCAATCCCCAAAATGTTTCCTTTCTCAACTTAGTTATCATTTAAATACTTTCAATTGTTGATACAGCTTTTTATCCTGGTTTGAGATAGTGTAAATGGTAAGTGAATGCAGAAAAGAAAATATAGTTGACATGGTATGTGCAGTATTGCACACATAATTCCATGCAATCCCACTCCAGGGGCAGAACTTGACAGGGGATATAAGTTGAACTAGGAGGGGTGCTATAGGAAAGTCAGAGTTAGGGACTACATGTATGACATAACAGGGGGTAAGAAAGAGGTAGAGAGAATGCTATTGGAACCAATGGCAAAATTTTCCTACAATACAATTAAATTTAAAAATATTGCAGCTATATTGTACATAGCTAAAAAGTTAGGATACTAAAAAGCTTTTATTGAAAAGTAGTCCATTTTTCTATATCTTTTCTATCCACCAGTCTTACTTCTTAGAAGTAACCAATTTCAATTTTTTCTCACATTTATCTCTATATTTCTTCTTCTAAAAAAGACTTTATTTGTTTATTTTAGAGAGAGCATGCATAAGTGAGGGGAAGGGCAGAAGGAGAGGGAGAGAGAGAATCCCAACCAGACTCTGCACTAAGTGAGGAGCCCCACGTGGGGCCCAATCTCAGGACCCTGAGATCATGACCTGAGCCGAAATCAAGAGTTGGATGCTTGACTGACTGAGCCACTCAGGTGCCCCTCTCTATATTTCTAAATAATGGGTTTATGCTGTTAATACTTGATATATCAATTTTAGACATTCACTATTAGTTATTCTTATGGTTATAAGAATTTTACCACCTCTAGAACATACACACACACACACACACACACACACACACATGCATGCACACATACTTCTTTCCCCATTTTCTTCCCATTTGGTCTCTTTCCTCCATACTATCAGCCTTCCTCAAAGATCTGAATGGCTATTGTCCGTTCACATGCATTATGATGTACAATGATTAGTTCTTCTAAATTTGGGAGTCAGGGTAAGGGGAGAGTCATTTTCCTTTAGCCTAGTGTTCTTCAGACTGAGGGGGAGGGGTTGGGAAATCGATTTAGTGTGTTCTGACCAACAATTTAAAAAAGAGAAACAGAATGGAATGGAATAGAATGGGATGGGATGGAATGGAATTGCAGAGTAAAATAGAAAATAGAATGTATCTAGTAGAGGTTAACACTGTTCCATGTAACTTTAATTTCAGGTGTGTGTGTGTGTGTGTGAGTATTGTCTTGGGTTATAACTTAACATATCTTTCTGAGGGTCACAATAAAAAAGTTTTAAATTCTCAAAAAAAAGCATTAATATCCTCATTGAATTCTCTCTCTGTAAGGAGATAAATGACAAGGTAGCTTTTTTTTGGTTACAGTTCCCAAAGAGTAGCATATGAATATCTGGGACCATTCAAGCCTCCCAAGAGCAGAAAGTTTCAGTCCTGCCTGGGAGATGTGACTGTATGTAGGTGTTCGCGGATCAGCGTGGAGAACAGTACCAGGGAGAGTCTGAGTTTACTTAATCCTCCTGTTTGGGCCCCATGCCTCACTTCTACTTTCTTCTGTCTTTGGTGGCTTGAGCTGTATTTTATTTGGATCATCTCAAAGAACCTCCAAGAATTTTCTAGATGACTTAGCACTTGCTCTCACCCCACCATTGCCCAATTGATGTAGTAAAAGACTAGCTAGCACCAAGGACTAGCAGTGAGTGAGTCTTTCTCTCCCTTGCCCCAACTCCATCTCCCTCTGTCATTGCTAAGCCTTAGTGGTCTCTCATGCTGTGTTCATTGCGCTAGAGGTGTCTGAATTTTTGCACAAACAAAGGCAAAATAGCTCTGCATGTCTAAAAGTAAATGCTATCCATACTTAAGAGAACTTCTGGCACAAATTTTAAAACAATTTGCAAGCTGGGATAAAAAATATATTAGAAGCTGAACATATCCTGGGTTAAAAGGGGGAGAAGATAATATGGGAAAGAGGGGACCTCCCACCAGGACTGCATTGCATGTCACCCATTCTTGTAAGCTTTACTCCTTTTGCCTTTCTTGGATACCTGATTGCCCCAGGTATGCAGGCAGAACTAAGAGGTAAAGTGGGTGGCAGCAGGTAGAGGCAGATTACTTGGTGTATGGAATACTTATTTTTTGGTCCAAAACTTTACCTTTCTAATAACAGGTTCAGGGAGCCCTGGCTTTGCAATGTGTCTCAAAGTTTCTCTTCATACATGAGGATGTGACCGTCATGAAGTGAGTGCAGAAAGAACCTGCCTCAAGTCATAGGAAGCAAGTGTGCATCTACCCTGAGTTAATTCACATGTGTAGTATTCCATTCAGTTCTAGCTACCACATTTTAAAAACGTGTATCATAAACCTTCTTAGGTACTGCCAAACTTTTATCAAAATGGTTGTATCAGTTTATTCTTCCACCACCAATATATGTGTTCCTGCTTCCCAATACTCACACCACTGCTTGATTTTTTTATTTTAATTTTTGCCAGTCTGATGGGTATAAAATGACATCTTGTGGTTGTTATTGTTTGAAGTAGAATACACTGCTTCTGTTTTTTCTGAAGACACTATTTTAATTCTTTTCCTGCACATTAACTTGAACATTTGAAATTAGTATGTTTACTCTCCTCTTGAACAACCTACAGACCTTCGCATGCCTTAATTCTGAGCAGCTCTTCTGTTTTCATTCAATTTCTGTGCAATATTTTAGTTGTAAAGTGGAGCCTCACTATTCACAGATACCTTGTTTGTGAATTTGCTTATTCATTAAAATTTACCTGTAACCCCGAAATCGATACTCACAGCACTTTCATGATAATTCATGGATTTGCACAGGACAGCAAAAAGTCTGAGTTGCCTGACGCACGTTCCCAGTGAAGGTCAAAGTAATACTCTGCCTTTTTGTGTCAACTCTTATACCATCAACAACTGCCCTTTTGGTGATCTATTTGGTGTCATTTTTTCCTCCATTTTTGTGTTTCTGTTGGTGATCTTGCTATTTAAATGGCCCCCAAACATAGTGCTGAAGTTCTGTCTAGTGTTCACAAGTGCCTTGTGGAGAAAGTATGTATTAGATAAGCTTCATTCAGGCATGAGTTATAGTACTGTTGGCTATAAGTTCAATGCTAATAAATCAACAATATAGTATATCCAGAAAAAGGAAGAGGAAATCCTGATCTGTGTGTGAGGTTGCTCTGGAAAGTGCTTAAGTAATATCTGTAATGAATAACGATGCTATTGAAAAGATGGAAAAGCAGCTCAGTTTCTAGATTTATGAGATGAGGGTTGATTTAAAAAAAAAAAAACAACACAGCATAGTGGACAGCATTGTTATGAAGTTGAAAGCCAAAGAAATTTATGGTCACATTACCTAAGGTCAGGATAATGTTAAACCCCTCTCAGCTAGTGCTGTTGGCTCACACATTTCAAAAAGCTGCAAGGTGTGAAAATGTTAAACTTGCAGGAGAGGCAGGTGCTGTAGATCAGGAGGCTACAGAAGATTTTTAAAAATACCTCCTAAATGTTGCACAGGAAAAGGGTTATATGAGGGTCTTGTCTTGAATTTGTCTATAATTGTCTTTTATTCTTCCTTATTCTTAAAAGATAGTTTTGCTGGGTATACAATTTTATTTTATTTTATTTTATTTTTGTTGCGATATGATTGGCATATAACATTGTATAAGTTTAACATGTACAATGTACTGTTTTGATACAGTTATATATATTGCAGTATCATCATCACAATAGCTAACACCTCTGTCATGTCACGTAGTTACCATTACTTTTGACAATTTTAGGTTGTCAGTTATCCTCTCTCAATATTTTGATTCCACTATCTTTAGGGTTCTAATTTGCTATTGAGAAATCAGCTTTTCTAGTTCTTGATTATCTGAAAGTAATCTGGCTTTTTCTTCTGGCTGATTTATGATCTTTATCTAATAATAAACTTGATGTATTTATTGATCCTACTTGAGATTCATTGTGTTCCCTTAATCTGAGGATTGGTGTGTTTCATTACTCTTGGAAATTCTCTGCCATTAACTTTTCAAGTATTGCCTCTTCCCCTTTGCCTCTCTTACCTCCTTATGGAATTCTGACTATTCTTATTCCAGAGTTCTATCTGCAGTATATCTTAACTTGCAAATTTTCTTTCTGTGGGCTATCATTTCAGATCTATTTTCCAAGTTAGCAGATCTCCTTATAATTGTGTCTAATCTGCTGTGTCACAGGTTGGATTCTCTTGAAAGCAGATGATGGAACTGAGTTTGGGGTATAGGCTGTCTATTAGGGATCAAAACCTATGAAAGGAGAGAACAAAGCAGGGCTGGATGGAGGAATAAGGCAAATAGCAATGGCATCCTATCAAAGCCTAGGCTAATCTACTGAAGAGCTCTGAAGTAAATATGTCCCATCAGAACTGTCCTGCATTGGGATGAAACAGTCAGGGTCTTTGTATAACCTCATCACTCTCACTGGATGCAGGCTACTCCAGTGACCTTGGGAAAGGCAGCTTTCGGCACCTGAGGCAAACTCTGAAGGAGCTGACCCCTAGAGGCTATCCGATGACCACACTTTTTGCAGTTGGATAAGTCCTTCCTTGAAGGGGAATCTTGAGCACACATCTTCAAGTCTACCACATGTTGTTTAATCTGTCCATTGCATTTCTAATTTCAATGATTATTTTTTCCTGGACCTCCATTTGTGTTTTGTTTTGTTTTGGAAAATACCTAGTTGTTTTGTCATTTGTTCTTACATCACACTTTGAATATCTTCTTTTATTTTTAAACATATTAAACACAATTATTTTATATTCTGTTTTTATATTTCCCAGATCTGAATTGTTTTGCAGGATGATTCTGCTGTATGTTTTTCTGTACCTTGCCTCTTTATGGCTTTTGTGATATTTGATCATGAACTCATCTTTTTTGAAACTCCATTGGTGGAAATTCTTTGAGGGCTAGATTTAAACTATGTGCCTCTAAAGAAGATCTGCTTTTATTTCACAGGTTCCAAGACTCTACCTACCTGGCACTCCTTTAAACTGAGTGTTTGTGTTCAGATAATTAGTTGTGTTCATATAATTAGTATAAATTCTCACCCCAAATCGACACAAATGTAATGAGAAATTTCCTGAGGACACTTTTTTCTTGTTTCACCCTTTCCTCTCCTACCATGTTCTTCTCCTTTGTCTCTCTCCTTCACTGCCACTGCCACTGGTACTGCTTCTCCTTTGCCTCCTCCTCCTCCTCTCCCTTGTCTTTCACCTACTTTATTGTATTTTGTTGCTCACCAAGCATCCACATTGCAATCAATCCTACCAATCTCCTGTGGTGTGGGTTTTTTTTTTTTTTTCCCTAGATCTTCCACTGTGAATGCAATGCTTCAGGTTCTTAGGTATGTGTGGGTCTTCAGTCTAACTTATCACCCTATTTAGGCTTCATCTTCTATCCTCCAACTCCACAATCCATTAAACAACCACTCCTAGTTAACAAGGAATCAGCTTAATGAGTGAATCAGACATTTATTTTAAAAATGTTTTCTATATTTTATCCAGGTTCGTAGGTGGTCTGTACCAAGGGAAATGTCTTTGGACAGCTAGTCTACCATATGGCCAGGAATGAAGGCGATTAGCTGTGTACCTTGGAAACCTGTCAAACATTTTAGCCCTCAGTTTTGCCATCTTTAAAATGCAAGAGCAGCACTGGTTGATATACAAGGCCTTTCCAGCCCTAACATCCTATAATCTTAGATACATGAGTTCTTCATTATATGAAACAGATTTGTCCTCAAAAGGCAAAATTAGAATCCATAAACAAAGATGAAAAAGAAGTGTTTAGCTTGGCTTAAGGAATCACACATGAATTAACTGGTTCTATAATGGCATTCTGCCTCAGAGATATACCTACAATCTTACAGTTACCTAAGGCATAGATCCTGGAGCCAGACATCCAGGGTTCAAAGTACTTACTCTGCAATACACTACCTATATTGTCCTGGGAAAGTCTCTTAAACTCTCTGTTTCAGTGCCTTCATGTATAAAATGGTTAATTAGAATAGTACTTATCTTTTGGGTTATTGTGAATACAGAGTGAGTTAATATAAATAATATTTTAGTGATTGTTACATAGTATTCACTCCAGGTGTTTGCTTTACCTATTATTATTGTGTATGTAAGATTTCTAGATAGAGATTCCTCACAGTGTAGAAGAATTATACCTATAATTTTACACCTTCTATGAATTATCACAGATGCTACAAAACTTTCCTTAATGACTCCATTATCACCAGTTACAGCAGAAATCTCTCCCCTCTGGAAACAGCTATAACAACCATTGGTTCTGCTGCAAGGGCCTTGGAAAACCAAGTGCCCATAAGATTGTTGAGCTCAGGAGAAAGCAACAAGCTTCCAGATCAATGGTTCTCAAACCTGGCTATACATAAGAAATTACCTGGGAAGTTTTCCTCAAAATACTGATGGCTGGGCTCCATTCCAATGGAGTCTGAATAATTTGGTCTGGGGTGAAGTCAGTGATCAGTATTTATTACATGCTTCCATTCAGACACACTTTAAAACATGTAAACATTCTTGTCCAGCTTAATGGTTATACATATACAAAAGAATGGGCAGGTAAGGAAAAGAATTTGTTTGTTGGTTTGGTTTTTTTTTTTTTCCCCTCATGAGAAAATGAGTGTTGAATAGACAAGTAAGTGGCACAAGTCAAGCACCAGGAAGTGAAAATAGGTGTGTGAAATTGTGGGTAGAACAGAGAATGAGAGAAATCAGTAAATGAACTAGAGGTTTGAAGAATTACTCAAAACCACTGTAGCATTTCCCCAGCATTTTCTCAAGCTTTAGGTTAAATTAATGCCCCAGGAGGTTTGAGGGCTATGATAACTTGAAGGCAGATTTCAGACTCCCTGATCTTTCTGCTTTTTGCATGGGCAACTCAACCACTGAAATAACTGTGGCCAAACAGTAGAGCTTGGTGGACAGTCCATATAGGATGATTCCTCAAATCAGGAACCTGATGGACAGTCCAGACAGCTATACCAGGTGGGATTATCCCCAGACCAGAAAGCTTCAAAGGAGGCCTGTAATCCTCTGAGGTGCCTCGAGCAACCAACTGGCTGAGCGAATGGACCATTTTGGAGCAGAGGCTGAAGAAGTTTGCTGGCTAGGAAGGAAGCTGCCTTTTCCTGCTTACTCTGGCAAGAACTCTCAGCATCAGAGGGGCATTTAGAATTTTCCCTTCTGGACCAGCCTTTTTGCTGCAAACCCACTGGAAGGAGAAACGATACTATCCTTACCTTTTACTTCTTGACTATCCACTTCTATCTGAGAAGCCCAACAGCCTGACTGCACTATTGTTGAGGATTACTACGGGCTGGCTGGCGCCAAGCAGGCAAAGAAGCATCACTAGCCATTTAAGGAGACACAGATATTTGAAAAAGGGAACTCAGACTAAATAATGAGATTAGGTATTTTCTATGGAAGAGCTGAAGACAATGTTAATAAAAATGTAATGACAGCTCTGCAGGATATTTGCTTAAAGAACAAATTAGAGCTTCTGGAATCAAAAGAAATTCTGAATTTAAAAATTTCTTGGAGAAATAAAGAATGTTTATTTTCTTTTGCTTTGTCCCCTGACAATTCTATGGACATTCCCACGAAGTAGTAATTGTTGGCCAATAACTTTAACCTTTTCAAACTGAAAAACCATTTTCAGTTCATTTCCCTATTTTTATGTTTTTGGGAGTCTTTATTACTTGCACTGAACTCTTTCAGTCTCTCCATATCTTCTCCTGAAGAGTGATGACAGTTTAACCAGCCCCATGGAGCTACTGTGTTCAATGTGATTACATATCCCTACAGGAAGGCAGAAGCTTCCACCTCATCAGCTGTTGTGGTAACACTCTAAAAACCATCAGCATTCACAGATTCAAAGCAAATGACCAAGTCCATTTGGCAACTCCAGGGCTGTGAGGAACAAACACATCCTTTTTTGTGTGAGTTACAACTTTCTTCATAACACGTTCTCCCCTCTTCCCTTCTATTTCCTCCCGTCTCAAACAATTTATCCAGAGTGGTTTTAATAGTATAATTTTTGTTATTCTTATTTAATGTTTATTGAGTAATGGAGCAGGAAACACATCCGTGAGCTCCTGACTACCGGACTTCATTTATCCATTAGCTTTGATGAAGTGATCTTTTGGAAAGAGTTCAATGTGC
The DNA here is from genome assembly GCF_004348235.1 of Phoca vitulina. Classification (NCBI taxonomy): domain Eukaryota; kingdom Metazoa; phylum Chordata; class Mammalia; order Carnivora; family Phocidae; genus Phoca; species Phoca vitulina. The sequence continues at coordinate 9,110,214 of NW_022589707.1, forward strand.
AGATTGGCAAACATGCTCAAGAAGTTACTTTCTGAGACAGAAAAACATCAAAAGGATCCATATCTCTTCCTTAGACAAAGGGAACACACTGGTATCTTTGAAAAGTTCTGCAGTTATTCTCTTTGAAAAGTGTTCTTGATGCCATTCCCCGTTCTTCCCTGATGATGATCAACAAGGGAGGAATAAGAGAGGGAAGGAGAAATAGAGAGCGTGCGAGAGAGATGTGAGAGAAAAATGAAACAACTGAGTAGTAATACTAGGGCGTCACTCAGGCTATTGTAGGACAACAAAATATTTGATAAGATGGCAGTCTACCTCAGCTCTCTGTCTTCTACCTCATTCATAGGTATTGGATTCTAAAGAATTTCTGTTCCAACTCTTTCATTTTATAAATAAGAGAACTAATTATTATAGAAGTTAGAATTATTATAGAAGTTGCCTGAGGCCACACAACCACTTGATGATAAAGGTAGAGCAGGCAGGGTGTGGCTTTCTCATCCCACATTCTTTCCACTACAAAGTCCTTCTGAAATGGGGCTTTGACTGTGAAAGGTGTGGTGTAGGTTGTCCCAGGCTTTCCCTTTTTTTTTTTTTTTTTAAGATTTATTTATTTATTTTAGAGAGAGAAGGGCAGAAGGGGCAGAGGGAGAACGTGAGGGAGAGAATCTCAAGAAGAGTCTCTGCTGATCACAAGAGCCCAGTGTGGGGCTTGATCTCACAACCCTGAGATCATGACCTGAGCCGAAACCAATACTCAGTTGCTCAACTGACTGAGCCACCCGGGTGCTCCCAGATTTGCCCTATTTTAAATCCAGTTTCCATTTTCTAGCTAAGTGCTCTAGTTGAGTGAAACGAAGTGTAGGTACTCAGGTGTCATGGTCTGAATGGAGCAGGACCTGTGGTGAGTCAAACAGAACTGAACCCATTTCCTGGGCACAGTAATAATAATAAAAAGAATATCTCCTTTAACCCAGTGAACTAACTGATGCAGACTCGAAAGCAGTAAATACTCAGGAAATCTTAATCTGTTAGTAAACTCAGAAGCAAGGAAACAATTGGTCAATTATAATTGATGACAATGGGTGTAGTTTCACCGGATGCTACTGCAGAAGTCATAGAACCATAGGACTTATGGCCCTCAAGTTACTGACACTGGAGGCAGAGATAAATAGGAAACAATGAAATATTTTATTTAAGTATGAGGTAGATGCTAAGGAAGGTGTGGTGGAGAGTAACATCCCTCAACTGATTCTAAGAACCTAGAGCTTCTGATATTTCTCTTCAAAATTAAAATTTTTGCTTTTATTTATGAGGTTAGCTAAAAAATTAATATAGTATATGTCAACTCTGAATGACCTAGATTATCCTCTCAGTACTAAATGGCCTGTGATTTTAGGAGCCCTGTTTACCAGGATCACCAAGTAGCCCTATTTTGTGACTGTGGGCTAATGAGCAAAGAATAGAGATGGGATTACTATGTAAATGATGCCTTTGTGCTAAGTAAGGCCAAATGACCTCAGGACAGGTTGTATGAGCAAAGGCTTTGCAGTAACCGCAGTATAGAAATATGACCAGAGAGCTGTGTATACTCAAGACAACCATCTCAAAAGAGCTTGCTCTGGACCAAACAGGACCACATTTTTTGTTGAACGTGGTGATTCAGTTTGAGGAAAACATCATCCATCATATATTAATAATGTGATTTTTGAATATTTGGGTTGTATACATTTGTATTGTATTTGAAAATTATTGGGGTTTTATGGTTATGTAACTAATATAAGGACTTTAAGCACTGTTTTTGTAAAACAATTAAAATGATAATTGAATGAACCCGTAGGAGTCTGTAAGAATCTTTTTCTCCTTCGAGGGAGTTCAGGATGTGAATGAAGACGGAGAAACAGTCTATAATGAAAAACAGTCCTATAAACTATCAGTGGAAACAGGAGTTCAAATAAATGTAATAGGAACTGCTTTTAAGTCCCTTGGACAGCAGAAGCAATGTTGGACGAAAAAGGTTAAATTACTGCAATTCAATTAAAGTCCTGACTCACTTGGAACAAAAGGGGAAATGCAAATGTTCTCATGTGCGGCTCCATAATGGTGGATTGGACTGCATGAGTTTTGCTAATTGCACTCTGCTCACCAGAGGGACCGTGAATAACAATAGCAAAAGCAGTCCTCTGAGCGCTCCATTTTTGCTGCAAGCCAAACTCTGACCCTAAGAGCAGGAGCGTTTGTCCTCAGGGAATTTTCCCACTCCAATCAGCATTACCTCAGAGTGGCAGAAACTGGAAAACTCCTTGGCTAGTAATTCCACCCTGTAATCCTGCATTATCTTTGATTAATGAAGAGGGAAGAGCAGGCTGCAACACACTGAAATCTGGTGCAGGGCTTGGCATCACAGTTTAGACAATTCCATCAAGAAATTGTTTGCTCCCTTGCCTTGCCATTGCCCCCGCCTGGCTTCTATTCATTTCGGACTGATCGTCTTAGGAGAATTTATTTTTCTTGCTCATGTTCTAAGACTTAAAGTCAGACAGACCTCAATAATTTGTGGTCTTAGCATAAATTTGTTTTTATTTATTTATTCCCAGAACATTGTTTTTTGGTTTCGAGGGGTTTTGTTTTGTTTTTTACCTTTGTTTCAGAGGCTTTCCACAAGTTTTTGGGTTTTTAAAAATTTCTGTTGTGGTAAAAATGTATAACATAACATCTATTGGCTTCATCTTTCTAGTATACGGTGCAGTAGTGGTAAATATATTCACATTATTGTGCAAGCAACCTCTAGAACTCTTTCATCTTGCGAAACAGAAACTTGGTACCCATCAAACAACAGCTCTTCATTTCTTCTTACCCCCAGCCTCTGGCCACCACCACTCTACTTTCTGTTTTTAAGAATTTGACTACTTTAGATACATCATATAAGTGAAGTTGTAGAGTATTTGTCTTTTTGTGCCTGGCTTATTTTGCTTAGCAGAATGTCCTGAAGTTTCATCTGTGTTGTAACATATGTCAGAATTTCCTTTCTTGTTAAGGCTGAATAATATCCCATTGTATGGATGCACCATATTTTGTTTATTTATTCATCCATCAATGGACACTTAGGTTGCTTCCACTTCTTAGCTGTTGTGCATAGTGCTGCTATGAATGTGGGTGTGCAAATATCTCTGAGGTCCTGCTGTCAATTCTTTTGGATACATACACAGAAATGGAATTGCTTGGTCATATGATAACTTTATTTTTAATTTTTTTGAGGAACTGTCACACTATTTTCCATAATGTCTGCGCCATTTTACTTTCCCAGCAATAGTGGACATGTGTTCCAGTTTGTCCACATTCTCACCAACTCTTATTATTTCCTGGTATTTTGTTTTGCTTTTTTCATAGTAACCATCCTAATGGGTTGAGGTGATATCTCATTGTGGTTATGCTTTACATTTCCCTAATGATTAGTGATGTTGAGTATATTTTCATATGCTTGTTGGCTATTTCTATATCAGTGTGTCAATTTTTTACCCTTGTTGCTTGTACTTTGGTGTCATATCTAGAAAATCTTTGCCAAATCCTGTGTCATGAGGCTTCTCTGTTTTTTTCTAAGCATTTTAGAGTTATATGTCTTATGTTTTGGCCTTTGATCCATTTGGGTTAATTATTGTATATGGTGTAAGGTGAGTGTTACAGATTAAATGTTTGTATTCTCCCCAAGTTCACATATTGAAGCCCTAACCCCTAATGTGATGGTATTAGGAGGCCAGGCCTTTTGAAGGCAATTACGTTTAGACGAGGTCATGAGGATAGAACCCCCATGATTGGATTAGTGCCCTCCGGACACTAGAGCTTCTTATCTCCACCATGTGAGAATACAGATAGAAGAAGGCTGTCTGCAAGCTAAGAGGAGAGCCCTCACCACAAACTGAACTGGCAGCACCTCGATCTGGGGTTTCCCAGACTCCACTACTGTGAGAAATAAATGTCTGTTAAGTCTTCCAGTCTGTGGGTTTTTCTTCATTGAGGGTGTTCTGATTATCAATGTAATCTCATTACTAAATTGGTCTGATCAGATTTTCTATTTTTTTATGATTATGTCTTGGTAAATATAACAATTATTTTTTATTTGACCTCTCCCTTGCATAACTCATGTTTGATTAGCAGGCATTTGGTATGCTAGATATAGAAGTTTTGAGCATGTATTTATGATATATAGGTTAAATTTTACTAGGTTCTTTGTGTTATTAGAGTCTGCCTAAAGTTCCTAGAACTACTTGTTGGATTCAGTCTTGATTCTACCATTTCCCTCACTCTCTGTCATTAATCTGCTAAATACCTTTGGTTCCATCTCAGTAATGTCTCTCAAATATTTCAGCAATTTGTATTCCCATTCCTAGCCCACTGCCACTGCCTTAGTTCAAGCCCTTGGTATTTCTTGCATGGATTGTTTCAATAACCTCATCACTTGTTTTCCTGCTTCTTCCTGTCCAGCTTTGTCCTCTATGCCTTGATAGCTTTTTAAAATTTATATGTAATCATACCATTTTCCCTGCCTAGGAACAACCTGTGCTTTTTATTTGCCTATTTCACAAAGTTCAAAATCCTCAGAACAGAATAAAAGGAGTTCTTAAAGTCTATAACTTGCCCTCCTCTCCTCCTTTACCTCTGCTTCTCCCTTGCTCCTCCATTCCAAGTCTGTGCCCATAGCAAAGTATTTGGTATTCTACAGAATACCTAGTTCTTTCATTTTGCCGTGCATTTGCAATATGTTGTTTTTGGATGGTGAAATTCTGCTCAAATCTTCAGAAACAAGGCAAAAGTGACTTCTTCCCTGGGACTCTTCAGACACAAATTGTTATGTCTTCCAAGGTCATGTTTTAAGGTACGTGGAATCTAGTAGAACATAAGCACTTATGTCAATATGTCTTGTAATTATTATAGCATTGTTCCCTCCCACAAGACTCTGACCCTGGAAGAGTAGTATGTGTCCCCAGTTTATCTTTTTCTTTCTTTTTTTTTTCTTTTTTCTTTTTTTTTTTTAGATTTTATTTATTTATTTGAGAGAGAAAGACTGAGAGAGAGAGAACATGAGAGGGGGGAGGGTCGGGAGGGTCAGAGGGAGAAGCAGACTCCCTGCCGAGCAGGGAGCCCGATGCGGGACTCGATCCAGGGACTCCAGGATCATGACCTGAGCCGAAGGCAGTCGCTTAACCAACTGAGCCACCCAGGCGCCCCAATCTTTTTCTTTTTATTTGTCAGAGAGAGGGAGAGAGAGAGAGAGAGAGAGCACAAGCAGGAGGAGTGGCAGGCAGAGGGAGAAGCAGGCTCCCCTATGCGTAGAGCCCTATGCGGGACTCCATCCCAGGACCCTGGGATCATGACCTGAGCTGAAGGCAGACGCTTAACTGACTGAGTCACCCAGGTGTCCCCCCAATTTATCTTTGAATACAGTGCCTAACATTGTCCAGTACATAGTAGTATAGAGTAGCTACTTAATAAATGCTTACTTAATGAATAATTATTTATTCTCAGGGATGAATAACATTAAAGAAAACCTGAACTATACTCCTTGTTCTTCACTAACTATGTATGTGACCTTCAGTGAGTCATTTAACTTTTCTAGGTGTCAGTTTCTTCATTTGTGAAATGAAAGGTGGGAACAGATAATCTCCCAAATCCTTCCCAGCCCAGACATCTTATTACTGCAGGTTTTATTTGTGCAAAAGACAATCTAATCATTAACATAATTTTATTGTCCATGACTTGCAAAGAAGACAAAAACCAAACCAAATTCTTTAACTCATTTGACTCTGCATTTCATGTTCATTCTTGAGAGGAGGATCAGTCTAATCTTAATGAGCTTTCCTGATATTAAAAATGTTCAAAACTTTACTGAATTAAAATCTTTTATGTTATTTATTTAAATTAAATATACAGCTCTGTTTATATTTCCAGCAACACCAAATCAAAAGTTTAAGGTACCTCTACCTCTTTGGTAGAGAAGCAAAAAGATATTTTTGAAAGAACATGGTATTTAATAAAATATTTATTTTTAAAATGTCTTACAATTGTAATATTATGACCATATAAATAATTTTGAAAAAATTAAAAATCATCTCAAAACCAACTATTTTCCTGTTTGTGCATTCCTTTTCTGTCTCATATACTCATACTTTATCTAATTTCCATGATAATGTCATTCAACTTTATATCCTACTGTTTTCACTTAGCATATCATCAGCAGTTTGTATCATTTCTACATTGACTCATAATTATTTTAGTAGCCTGCATAATATTCCTTCAGTGGGCATTGGAAAATATACTGAATTATTTTCCTATTGTTGATTTGTTAGATTACCTCCTCATCAGTATAAACAATTCTACAACAAATATCTTCCTTTACTCAGAACCTTCATACGAGGGATTTTTGCTTGGGATCGATTTTCAGAAGTGGAATTACTTGGTAAAGAGTAATATTGTTAACTTCATAGTTCCCTTTGGAAAGTACAATTTTGGGGGGTATAGCCCAATTACCCAATTTGATTTATGTTATTATAATATTTCAATCAGTACATTAATTTTTTTTCTGGATTCATTTGTGCCATCTAGAAGTTACAAATGCAATTGGCTGCAAGCAAATGAAAAAAATAAACCCAGTCAACAGTGGCTTAAACGGATTGGAGTTTAATTTTTTCTTGGCATGAAAAGTCTTGTGGTAGGCGAGCTGTCCTAGGCTGGCAAATGCTCAAGGAAGTCATTGAGGACCAGGGACCATCACATCTGACTCTTCCATCCTTAGTAAATGTTTTTTTGTCTTCATGGTTGCAAGATGGCTATTATACCTCTAGGCATTGAATTGAAGAAGGAAGAAGGGTAAAGGACTGAAGGGGCATATTATCTTTCTGTACTAATAAAACACTTTCCCAGAAGCCCCATCTGGTTATTCTGGCTTTGATCTCATTGTTCAGAACCAGGTCACATAGTCACACTTCACTGCAGGGCAGTTTGGGAAAGAGAGTATTTTATCTTTTAAAAATCTTTGGAGTCTAGGAAGATGAGGGCCAAAGGGGGATATGAATGGTTTTTGAGTAAAAAGATCATGGTGTTGACCCATTACTTTTATTACTTTCAGTGAAAAATAAATGTTTTTCATTTATTATAATTAAATGGTAAACTTGTTCAGGGAATTTTTTTTCAAAGATTTTATTTTTAAGTAATCTCTCCACCCAATGTGGGGCTTGAACTTACAACCCCGAGATCCAGAGTCTCATGCTCTACCAACTGGGCCAGCCAGGTGCTCCTTGTTTGGGGAATTTATTGAATCAATCTTCAAATCCTCAACATTAGCATAGTGTTCATATAGAAGAGGCTCAAGAAATGTTTGCAGTATGTTGAAAAATAAAGATTTGATCCCTGGAATTTAGGATAGCTTAATTAAAAAATAATTTTAGATTAGCCTCAATTTCTTTAATATGGTTTCTTGTCTGATACTAGGGGAAATGCCATAGAAATAGAGTATTGGACATAGTCCTTCAACTGAACTTGTACACAAATAGGGAAATATGGATTGAGTAAAAATCCAACTTGCTGTCTTAGTTTGGGTTTAATAACGATTCATAAAAGTTATTGATTAGAGTACTAGAATATTTAGCACCAAGAGAGCAGAGTCTTTAGGTTTTCCTTGATGAATCACTAAGTGCCTGGAATGGTGTATGTCACATGCAGACAATTAGGAACTGCTTGTAAAACAAATGACAGTCAGTCTAGAGTGAGGTTTCTGGGAGTACCACACATTCCCAACTTTATCCTTTTTATGAAATTTATAGATGAATTCACAGTATATTGCAGATCGGACCGCTCTTGCTAAGGAGCCAAGAGGGATTGTGAATGTAATGAATGACAGACTTGAGATTCCAAAGAATTTAGATGGTGAATCATGGTCAGATCATAGCAAGAGGAACTTTAATTGAAATTAATGTTAATTCCTTCAATGTAGCTTCCAAACAAGCTGCTCAAGAACAGGGACATCATAAATCATATTATTGGGGGGGGTGCACCAACAATTAGAATAAAGGAATAATAATTTTAAAATGGGAAGAATTTGATGAAATAGCCTGTTGAAAATGACTGGGTTGACTGCCCTGTAACTTCGGTTGTTCAAGGTTAAAATAGATCACATGAAGGGATGCTATTGGAGCACCATACAAGGATGGAAGCCTGGAACCGAATGCTCTAAAGATTCCTTCCATCCTGGAAATGTAATAGTTCTACCTTTATTTAATTCTAGCTTAGAGACCGATGTACTAGTAAATTTCTACCAATTCCTATCAGTAGAACCTTGAAGATTCTTCTCCATTCTAATTCATCAGGTTTCCACTGCAGCTTCATATTTTGTATGGCAATGGTGTGAGCCTGAGAATCTGGCGTTTAACACACATTCCTCATGCCGATCCCTTCTTCCCTTTTTGGCTGGTAAATTTACAACCCCCAGAATCTTCCTGCTTGGCTCTCTGATTTTCCTTCTAGGCAGATGAATGCTGGATAATATTTATTCATTCATTCAGTAAACATTTGTTACTTATCTACTATGTGCCTAGTATAGTTTTGTTGAACACATTAGCTAAGATAGAGCTCATGTTCTAATAAGAGGGAGAAGACAAAAGTAAATAGACAACATAATTTAGACAATGGGAAGTGCCATGAAGAAAATAAAAGTTGTATGTTAGCCAGGGCTGAGAAAGGCATTTTAGGGAGTGTCAGGGAAGCTTCTCTGAAAAGGTAATATGTGAAGTAAGACCTGAGTGATGAGAAGAAGCAGAGTATATAGGGCCCACTTTATAGGATCTCTCCAGAATGGCTTGGCCCCACTTGTCCTCCTACCCCTTTGTTCATTCTTTTGGTTAACAGAGAGTCCCCTCCATTGACATTGACACTGTCTCCTATCCTACCTCTGCCAGCTTTCTCAGTCTCCTCCAAGGTGGGCTGAACTCTGGTACAGCCTCCTTTGAGATGGTATTGGCAGGAGATTCAACAGCATGGTGCTCAGGCCCAACCAGTATCTATCCTTAGAGGTTCCTCCCATCACTTCCAGGAAGGGATGAAGAGTCCTGCTGTGGGGCAGGGGTCTGGGTTCCCCAGCGGTTGCCATAATGAGCCAGTAACACAGTCAGTGAGTGAGGGCAAGTTAATTCCTTAAGGGACAAACTTCAGCCAGTGAGAGACAGGACACAAGAAGAAAGTGGCAGCAAAATTCTTCTTTCTCCTGCAGACAGAGTGTTCCCAGCTGCAAGGAGGATGTAAATCCTGTCTGGAAGAAGTTCTGGTGACCAAGCAACCAGGTGTGTTTATTTGTGAGGATGCAGTCATTCATAACCCACCATCTTGAATTTATTTTCCCTCTTTTTCTGCCTTCTTCTCTTTTCCCTTCAACTGCTGGAATTATAATTCCCCATAAAGTCTTGGCTTGTGAGATTTACATCAGGATCTGTTTTTAGGGTACCCACACAAAAACAAACATCATGGAAACATTTGGGGGGTAGAGCCACCGTTCCCAACTGTGCATGGAGGTGCTCAGGTTTCTGCAATGAACTTACAGGGGCATTTCAGGATATTTTAAATTTTCAAGGGAAACACAGAGATATTCAGCATCTGTTAGATGCCGTGCAAACTACTAGCTCAAGGTAGTTGACAGTTTCAACACCGGATCAACACTGCTTTCTTTCAATGATTTCATTATCTTGGCAAAGCTGGATTTTCAGTGCTTGCTCTGATAGAAAGCAAGACCAGGTACAGAAAATGAGAGTGGTGGTATCTAATGGGATTCCAAGGTTCGAGAAGTTGTGCCATGCCTGTTACTATCCCATTGATAAGGAATTGTGGCTATTTAAGAATGAGATGCAAATATCATGATTTCCTTTCAATTTACGTGTACTATTTTTTTTAAACAGCTGTTAAAGTTGTTAAGACATAAATACTTCTTAAATTGTTAGCACCTAACTACCTAATCAACAGAAATGTTAGGTTCTTCTTTTGGCCTGGGATTCCCAGGAAAATTAATTATTGAGACACTAAGGGTTCTGTGAACTGAGAAAGTTTAGGAACCTCTGAGGTAGAACATTCCAGGCAGTACAAGTAGTAAGTGTTAAGATTGGAAGGCAGGAATAAGCCTACACACATCAGCTTAACTCAGCTTTTCCCCTTTGGTGACAGTATTTTCAAAAGCTCTATTATCTTTAGTTTGGTCTATACATAACTGAGATCCTAAATGTGCATGTGCGTGTGTGTGTGTGTGTGTGTGTGTGTGGTTTATGTGTGTTACTTGCTTTTTAAAAAAAATGATTCTGTGTTATTTCCTGAAAATTCTCAATCACTACATTTTTTAATGTTAGCTATAATGTTCTCTTTATTACTTTATTACTTTAAACTCCCCCCCAAAAATTGTTCTTTCTTTAAAATTCCATGCTTGAAGACTTTTTGATCAGGCTAGAATTTGGAGACTCCAGTTTGGTATTTAGGACAGGCGTGATACCTGTTTTTGAATGAACAGGAATTGATCATAGAAAGGTGAAATAAGAAGCCCACCTAATGGGGCATGGCTTTGGGTCCAGTGATGGAGATATTGTCTAGGTGAGGTCTAGGATTAGAAACAGGATGTTTCAACATACCCAGAGAAGCTTGTTCTCTTGTTTATGTACTTATGTTATGCAAAATCACACAAGATGCATTTTTAAACCTGAATGACAATTTCCTTTCCTGTGATTGGAATGCTTTTGACCCATTTCCAAGGATTCCACTTTAGAGTCAAGGTAACCAAGAAGTTGAATGAGTAATTACAAGGTTGCCTAGTGACCACTGAAAAACAAAAAGGAAAATACACTGTCTAAAAAGAATAATTGCTATTTTAAGTAACTTCTTAGAAGGCCACCTACAACAAGAATTCATTTGTTTTATGCTGGAATTATTTGTACTTCTTGGGTGTAGGGTTTCTCTCTTTCCCTCTATTAAATTCAGAAATCTGTTTGTAGGGCACCCACACAATGACCATTTTCTTAACCCTATTTTCCTTTGCTTAGCAGCCCATCTTTGTTGATACACTCTTTAAACATGCAAATATACAGCTTATTGGTCCAGTTAGCCTGGGACCTGTTAGCTGGGAGCTTTCCTGTTAGCCTGGGAGACATTCTGTCTCCTGTTGGTATGTATTGATTTAATCAGATAAAAACTCAAGCTTCTACTAGGACCATTCTACTCTGCCTGAGTGTCACTGCTTTCTTATACATTTTCCCCGAAATACTGTATCTATAGATATCCTCTTTTTTTCCTGTAAATGATAGTGTATTAAATACTCTGGACTGTTTTTCTTTTTTTAACTTATTTTATTTAAATTCCATTAGTTAACATATACTGTATCATTAGTTTCAGATGTAGAGTTCAGTGATTCATCAGTTGCATATAACGCCCAGTGCTCATTACATCCCGTGCCCTCCTTAATGCCCATCACCTAATTACCCCATCCCCGCACCCATCTCTCCTCTAGCAACCTTCAGTTTGTTTCCTAGAGTTAGGAGTCTCTTATAGTTTGCCTCCGTGTCTGATTTCGTCTTATTTTGTTTTCCCTCCCTTCCCCTATGATCCTCTGTTTTGTTTCTGAAATTCCACTCTGTTTTTCTTTTTTAGTTAACATTTTTGAGATTGTTTTATATGATTAAATATCACTTTGCCTTATTCCTCTTAATGGCTACAGAGAATTCCATTGTTTGGATGAATAATAATTTAGGTAATTAGTCCTATTTTAACAAACATTTAGGTTGTTTCAGTCTTAAATTTTTGGTGTACACCTATAAGACTATCAGAGGACAAATTCCTAGAAGTGGAATTCCTAGGTTAATTGGGTTGTGCATTCCAAGTATTGATGGATATTGGCAAATTTCCCATCAGGGAGACTATATCAAACTACACCAATAATTTGAGAAAGTGTTGGTTTTCCTAATCCATCATCAATACTGTTTATTCTAAAAAATGACATCTTCTTATAGTTTAAAATGGAATTTCTTTTAAAATGAGTGAATTTGAGCATATGTTTATATGTTCAAAACCATTTGTTTTTCTTGTCTAAGTCAACAAACACTTAATGATGGCCTACACTATGCATAATTGTTACGCTCCTTACTGGAGATACGGTGATAAACAATATACAGCCTCCACAAACCTGTGGGAGAGACAGACCGATGACCAACCGTTACAGTGGTCAAAGTTTAGTATAATGGTATAATGGGAACCTGTTGGAGGCACAACCCATCCCAAAAGGAGATCAATGGGGCTTCTAGCGGGAAGAGACTTGTAAACTCAAATCTAAGGCACGTATAGTCATTATCTAGGTGAACACTAGGGATGGGAAGAATATGGAAAAGAAGGCAGCAGACCTATGTGTGTAGAGATGGGAACAGAAAGCACCTGCGACTTGTGCATAGTCCAGTTCAGAGTGGCACTGTCAGGATAGGAGGAAGGGGAGGTGGCAGGGCGGGCCCTCCACCCACTAATGTGGCCTTGGAAATCAGTTCAGGGGTTGTTTGAACTTTGCCATGACAGTATGATGTAACTGGAAGATTTTCAGATAGAGGATAACATGGCAGAAGTATCTTAGGGGTTGAGCTAGAGAACTGATTGGAGAAGGTATGGTGAGCATTTAGGAGGCTGTCCAGTAATTCAGGGAAGATGATGTTTTCTCGGTCTTAGAGATACACTAGATATTCGTAGATCTCCTTTAACATTACTACTGAAGCACTGAATTCTCCCAGTCCCCTCTGAAGGTGAGGTACACTGCACAGGGGTGAAGAGTAACCACCCAGAACCAGACAGCCTGGGTATGATTCCTGGCTCTGCCAGTTTCTAGTTGCATGAGTCTGAGCAATGGGGGAAGTTACTAACATTTGGGGGGTGCTGTGAAGATGTAGAGAGAGGCATGTGAAGCACTTAGCACATCACTTGTCTTATAAAAATGAAGGCTTAATAACCACTAGCTGTTTTTATCATTTTTAGTATTACCTGCCCTTATTCCACTCTAGAAATGTCCTGATCTTTGGCTTATTATAATGTGCATATGGAGAGAATTACAGAATTTGGAATTTCAGAGAGATTTGAGATCTCTTGTTCAATCTCCTAATTCTAGTTATGCAAAAATAAAGGGGAAAAAAAAATCAAACAGTCGTTTGTGGTTGCACAGTGCCGACCTGAAATTCCTCACCGGTTTGGTTCTTTCATCACAGGTACATGTAGGTATATATTTTGGTTACTACACTTAGCCTTTAGTATGGATCTTTCTCCTCTTTGTTGACAGCAGCGATTTCTTGAGTGGAAATTCCTAATTTGGAAAAACAATCTGGTTTACGCTTTGTAGTGCATCATTCAAACCCCATAGAGCTTTGGGTAATCTTAGAAAGAAAAACTCAGAGTGAAGTGGATGACTAAATCTGTAGACACTGCAAGCTTGGGCTGTTTTTTAGCAGTGGGGGCTGACGTGGTTCAAAGCCCCTCCTCGGGTGAGCTCCTCCTCTCCTGGCTCGACCAGGCGCAAGCACCCTGCGCTCCCATCCTCACTTTTGCCTCCTGGATTCTCTCAGCCTTTCCGTTTCCCTGGGGCCCCTGCCATCCCATTCAGTCGAATTAACAGCTGTTTAGGAAGAGCCTGCTACGTGTAAGGAAGACTCTGGGCTGGCTGGGGGATGCAGGGATGAAGGGGTCCCAGCCCTTGCCCAGAGAGAAAGGAGGGGGGCGCTTCGTCTGTATCTTAAACTTGACCTCCCCGTCACTGCTTACTTTACCCTGCTCACGAATTCTCTCCCGGGTTCGCACCGAACACGTTCCTACATCCCCCAAAGGTTTCCCGCGTGGGGCGGCTCCTGCCTGGCTCGAGCTCCGCACAAGCCGCGAGCGGTGGTGGAGAGAATGCCGCGCGGGGCATCCGGTATTGGGCACCAGGGCCCTGGGACCAAGGTGGGCGCTACCGCTCAAGGGCTGACTGCCTGGGCAGGGCACCTCGCCAGTCCCGGTCCCAGCCGTCTCGTGTATTAACCAGGGCGCGGCACGCTTCCCTCCGAGTTTCCCTCCGGGGCTCCCCTCTCCCGATGTCTGGGTTCGTGCCCCGCGCCCCGCGCCCGGGCGGGCGGCTCCTCGTCCCCTCCCTCAGTGCTCGTCTCCCGCAGCCCGACGCCTCAGGGCAGAGTGCAGGGTCAGCTCTGGCTCGTGCCCCCGATTTAGGAAAAGGCCAGGGGGGCTGGAGGGCGCGGGTTGGCAGAGGGGAGGCAGAGGGGGGCGGAGGGAGGTGGCCTCTGATTGGTCGGGGAGGGGGAGTGGAGGCACGGAGTTTCCCACAATGCCCCGGTGCGGTGCAGCCGCGGATGGATGCTGCGGGAAGGGGCTGCCATTTGCTGCCCCTGCCAGCGGCGCGCGGACCTGCTCGCTCTCCTGCAGCGGCGGCCGCCGCCCGCGCCGTCAGCCGGCCCGGCCTCTGCAGCGCCGCCGCCTCGGCTCCCTCCGCGGCCGCCGGAGCGGTCGCCATGAACCCCAGCCCCTCGGCGGGAGAGGAGAAGGGGGCGACGGGCGGCGGCAGCAGCAGCGGAAGCGGCGCCGGGAGCTGCTGCCTGGGCGCCGAGGGCGGCGCGGACCCGCGGGGCGCGGGGGCAGCGGCGGCGGCGGGGGCAGCTGCTCTGGAAGAGCCCGCGGCCGCCGGCCCGAAGGAGAAGGACGAGGCGCTGGAGGAGAAGCTGAGGAACTTAACTTTCCGGAAGCAGGTCTCTTACAGGTAGGCGCGGGAGCCGAGGCGGCGGCGAGACAGGTGCCGCCGCGGGGCTGAGACCCGCTCTTGCCCCTCACAGAGGCGCTTCCCCGGAGTTGGGGGCACCTGGCGCGCTCTCCCTCTCGCTCGCTCTCTCGCTCTCTCTTCCTCTCTCCCCCTTGTGGGGAGATGTATTTTCTTCTCATCCCAGCATTCTGGGCTGGAGGGAAGCTAGGTGCGCCCGGTTTCCCTCTGGAACAGGACAGAAGACTGGGTCCCTGAGGTCAGAACAACAACAACAAAATGCGTGTGTGCGCCGGAGCGGGGGCGGGGGGGTGGTGCAGACACAGATGGAGATGCCTAGTTTTCCTGAGAGAAGGCTTCAAAGTTGTCCCTAAGCCGGTGTCATCTATAACCACTCCCCCTACCTTCTAGATTTCCTTGGATGAACCTTTGGCACTAACTTGATAGTTGAGATCGCCCTACAGGCAGGATAGAACAGCACGGTCTGAAGAGAAATCCTTGCGAAGTTGGCCCTGCACCGAAATCACCCATGAAGGAAGGGTCGATGTGGATCGAAGTCTGTGGATACCCAGCTGGTTAGGGGGTTACCTGTACATGTGCTCTCTTCCCCACCCCTGGGTGTGCCCAGCAGGAGGAGGTAGGGACCCACTGGCAAGCCAGGGGTGAGTGCGAGAATGGGACCACGCTTGCCCCTGAGGATGGATACATTTGTGAGACAAGGACAGTGCAGGGTAAATGGCCACCAAATTGTGATAAAAGATTACCCCACATTGTCTCAGGATCTAAAAATAAGAAATGAGGATTCAGTAGGTTCTCCGCGGCTCCTCCCCACCCCCATCCCCAGGCAAGAATAAAGATTTTGAGAGGTTCAGAGAGTTTCAGAGATTACCCTTACTGCTTTGCTAGTTTTAAAGCCAAAAAAATACATAAGCATAGAATTACAAAAATTTGCACTTGCTAGGGCTCTGAGCATTTCTTGAAAAGGGGTCAGTGACAACATTATTGTGACCCTCTCCCTTGAGCCAGCAGTCCTTTCCAGAAGCCCATATAAAGTATTAAGCCTGCCCCACCATGTGCTGTTATGTAAGCAAAAGCAGATGACAGAGGTGTGTGGGTTTGTGAGGCTGTGTGTTGTATTTATGGGGGCATGTGTGTGAATCACTGGGATCCCCGTAGGCATTGCCTGGACAGGAAGCCCCAGGCACTAGGGCATGGGCTCTGTGTCTAAGTGTTGGTTGTCTTCTAATGACTCGGAAACGGTCTTCCGGGTGAGGTTCTCGCTCCCGCATCCCTCGCGTGCATTTTGTTCGCTGTGCATTGAGGGAGTTTCCCACTTGACTTGCTCTTTTAGTTACTCACGTAGATCAGGATCAAATGAATCCTTCTCTTTATATTTTTTGGTTTCTAAAAATAGACAGGTGCTGGAGAGTGGGGTAGCTCTAGGGAGGTATGCTAGGACACGGGCAGTTCTACTTCCTAGTAATGATGGCCTGCCTGGCCCTTAGGGGAACAGGGACTACATTCAACCTAATTTAGGAACTGTGAGTTGGATGGCGGTTGATTACATTAAGCACATTGTGGGTCTGGGCTCCTGAGCTGAGAAACTCTCATGTGTTCCTGGTATTCATCAGACTCCTCACTACACTAGGTAGGGCTGCAAAGCCCAGGTTTGCAAGGGAAATCATTTCAGCTTGCCTCTTGGCGGGGGTCATCCTCTGAGTCTCTCTCCTGGACCTGGGTACTGTGTGAGTGGGACATGGCTTTCTGGATTTCATGCTCACACATGCATGTGTAAGTGTATACACACACACAAACGTAGACTTGGACACAGCATTTTTTTTTTTATAAAATAAAAATAATAATACTGCATTTGCCTTACAATCCATAGGGGTGGATCCCACTTTGTGAACATTTCCTTTTAAATAAAGCTTTACAATCTCCAATTCAGGGAACCACCTGGATCAGCATCACCTCAGGTGGCTGGTTAAAAATGCCTGCCACCCCAGACTTACAAAATCAGTCTGTGGGTGGGAATTTTCAACAGCCTCCTCAAGAAATATTTAAGCACATTAATATCTGAGGATTGCTGCCCTGTTTTTTTCCCAAAGGTTAAATAATTGATCTTTGAGCTCATAAACAGTGCCCAGTCAAACAAGGCCAGGTGGTCCCAAAGTCAGAGGAAAGAGAGTGAAAAGATAGGTGATTTCATCTGGCCCACATTTGTCCTGGGTAACCCTCAGAGTGTCTCCATTTTGATTACTATTATTATTTTTTTTAGAGTCATGGTGAATGGCCTCCCCATTCGCCATGGCAGCCATTCCTGCTTGATTCAGATGTAGCTGGGGCCTTGACCATTTTGTTAGTGGGTTAATAAGTGGTCTGTGAGGAAAGTATGACTCTGGCCAGAGTTGGGCCTTGGCTCCTCAGGGAGGACCACACCACCCCGCTCCTGGGGGCACCTGAGGACAGTGCCTGGTGGGAGTTTGTGGAGAGAGGTTGGGAATACCTCACAGGATGGAGCCTGAGCCAGGGGGTTCGGTTGGAGAGTGAAGTATGGATGCTTGTATAAGGGGGGGTCGTTTGAGGTGGGGAAGAGGAGATGTGCAGGTAGGTAAAAAATATCTTTTGAAGAACATGGGTATTTGCAGAATGACACTTGACAGGAAAGAAGAAGGGGGCTTGGGGAGAGGGTGTGCGTGTGCGTGTGTGTAGGGGGGTCTCATCTGCTCCTTCTGTTGCTAAGGAACATATAAGCTAGATTTTAAAAATAAATGAGGAGTGGGTGGGCATATGCAGTGACTCCTGTCTTTTTAGGAACTAGAGCCCTTTACAAAAAGCCTTTAAATAACCATTTCTGGAGGCAGATTATTCATTTTGCTTGACTTTTACTTTGTTAAGTAAAATAAACTCCTTTATATACCCCTAGATTTCCCCTCATTATCTTTTATTTTTTGGCTTTTTTTTTGGGGGGGGGAACCATTTTTCCCATGAGGAATTTTCCTTTATGTCAGATTCTGCTCCCCTAGAGCAAATAGTCTCTGTAGACTGTGAAGCTGAAGGTTTTAGAAGGCAGTGCAAGTGAGCTGGTACTTTTCTCTTAAAATTACTACTTCCTTTTTCTTTGCAAATTATGGTGCTGCAACATGATACATATGTGCCAACGACTATATAATGTGTAGGAACTGGTGTTTTTTTTTTTTTACTGCTGTAAGAATTCCCATTTAAGTTAGTAAAAAAAAAAAAAGTCTTTCAGAAATACACAGGGGAGGGGAAGGAGAGGGTAGCTGGTGTTCATTGTCTTCCGTGTACCAGGCACTGAAGTAACTATTTGTGCATATGCCATCCTATTTACTTGTCATGAGAGTCCTATGGTGTGATTATGGTTATTTCTATTTTATAGACAATGAACTTGAGGTATAGAGCTTGGGTGGGAGGCAGACTGGAAACCCAGATCTGACTCTAAAGGGTTCTGTCTTTAGACCACATTCTGCTTCACTAGACATTCATTTCAGGTTCGAAGTCTCTCCACAGACTTGTGTGGTGTGGAGTGTGAGTGTATGTGTGTGTGTGTGTGTGTGTGTGTGCGCGTGCAGTGTGATCTGTCCTTTCACCTTCTCTGTAATACGCCATGGGTTATTATATATTATCTCTTACACTTGTTGGCTCGTATCACTCTGGCTATATAATTTTAAGGAATCCCTCCTCTATTTCAGAAATGAAAATGAATGTAAATGAATGATCACCAAAACATATATTAGTTTTGCTTCTTAGAACAAAACCACCTACATGACACCTGCCATCATTATGAAGATACCCATGTTAGAGTTTTATGTGCCTTTGAATAAAAATTACACAGATGTTATGTAGGTGAACCTAGATCCAGTGAAGAACTGGCCTGTGTGTACCTCTTTGAGCAGCCCAAAATAAACGATGGGGTGTGATTTCACTGGTAAGAAGATGTTCAACTACCATTACTTCTAAGATGTTGATAGTATGCTTCAGCGTCTCTACTTTTACACCAGAATGATACTGCCAAACCCTCCTTACAGGGACATTTTGGTAAGAGATAGGAGCCAGCAGGAAGGATTAAAGTCCTTAGGTTAGACAACTCGGTAAAAAATGATTTATTATTCTTTGCAGGTTGATGATAAGAACATAGTATTTCCATTTTTGTTTTGTCCTGCAAAGCAAGATTATGTGATTATAAGAAAGACCAGTGGGATGTAGAAAGCCAAATAGGACTGCATGTGCCCTGTTTTTTTTGTTTTTTGCACGAGAATCAATTGTGTGTGGGGGAAGTTTGCTTCTCCTGGATTATCAGTGTGCAGCATCCTCCTTTGTAAATCAATTTTCTTTCTTTTATGTTTTATACATTTGTTCACTATTTAGAGGCTTCAGGATCAGATGAAAACTTTGGTTCTAATTTAATGTTTCCTTCCTCAATAATTACTTAGGACTTGGCTAAGTGTTGACTTCCTCAATCAGGACACCAACTTGAACCATCGTCCAGAGTACTTAATCTGCTCTAGTTGATCTTCCAGAGGCTTGGTTTTTACCATGGGAGAGTGACAGCCTTGGACCCTGTGGCATCAGGGGGAGGAGGAGTTGAAGGGAGTTTTGCTGGTGTTCATTTCTGCTGTGGCAACGACAACGTCGCCTCATAGGGTCAAATTAAATTAGAGTAGAGCTCGCTCTTTGGAACATTTCACTCTCTAATATGAGAAAATGAGGACTCCCAGTGAGGGCCCAGGCTGGCTACATCTTCCCGTCCAACTGGGCTGGGCTCTGGGATACACATCCTTCAGGCAACCCTGAGTTGTTCTTGGAGTGGGCTCAGAGGTATTCACTGTGTGAGACTGGAAACATCTGGAAGGACCATTGCCTAGATGTTGACATGACATTTACTTTCTTACTTGGGTTTATGTTGATAACGCTGATCCTAATTACTTTTTCTGAGACCTTATAATTTTAGTTTTAGTTCTTAGACCTTATAATTTTAATTTTATTTTGGCATGCTCCAAATTAATGGTGGATAACTGGGGGATGAAGGTAAGGAGCGAAACAAAGTCTAAGCTGCAGGGTTCTTTCTTTTTTCTTTTTTTTCTTTGAAATTTAATTTGCATGAAATAACTATAAAAATGGAGTAATTTCACATTGTTTGAGCTGGCTGGAACTATTTGAACTGTTGGAATTGTTTGAACTGGTTGGAATGCTATGCCTATTGCAAAGCTTAACAAACCAATGCAATGTAGAAGAAGATTAAAGAAATTAAAAATGCCAAGTTATGTCTGCTTGCACATAATGCCCCCATAATTCCTCTCTGGCTTGTTTACCGGGCAAACTCCTTCTGAGGAGTAAGCTCCAAAGTGTCCACTTTCTGTGATAGGTGGTGGGTCTTCCCATGTCCTCACGTGGCACTTTCAAAAAGCTGTGTTCAGACTTCATTGTAATTTTCTGGTGTGGGAATTAGACTAGGATTTGAACCCGGCGCCTTCTAGCTGGTCTTGGGCATGCTATGTAACCCCTTTCAGGCTTGGCATGTTCATCTCTAAAATGGGGTAATCATAATACCTACCTTCGAGGTTTGTGATGAGAATTGCACGAGTTACTTTATGGAGAGGACTCAGCACAGAGTTAACTTTTCCAGTTACTATTATTCCCTGCTAAGTTGTTAGCTCCTTTGAAGACGCCAATTGCACCTTGCCATTTGACTCTCTGAATCCTGTTCTTATTACTCAGTAGGTGTTGGACAAATATCTATTGGATGAAGGAATTTAATTGCCTTCTTTAAATAAACGACTTCTCTTACCATTCCCTGTCCGTCTCAGTTGTGATTTTCCTTTCTACTAAAAGAAAGGTTTGCTTTTTTCTCATTTACACTTTGTCCAACAGCCCAGAACTCTGTTTCTGTTTACAACTTCCTGTGTGAGTACCTGCATCAGCCGTTTAGCCAGCTGTCGGAGGCTGGGGAGGGGCGGCGGGGCTCTGACTTAACCAGCTATTTGCAGCTTGTCAAAGAAAAGGCCTTAATTTGCCTTCTGAGCAGCACTAATTAGCTCTCTGGCTCTCTTTCTGTCTGTCTCATCCCTTTCCAAGGGGGCATCATTGATTTCCTCTCGGGGAATTTTTCCGTGGACTCCTTTTCCTGTGATTAGAACTTGGGACAGCAGAGAGATGGCTATCCCACGTTTCTGGAATTGGTCCTGACAGCTGCCTGGCCAGCCCCAGGTTGTGACTCCAGCGACCTCCGTGCTGTATTACCTCTCACTCTGTCCTTGCAGCTCACCTGATTGACTTTGGTGGAAAAGTTGTTTTAGGGAGAATTCCTTTGTCGACTTAGTGACTCTGAGCATTTGTTTTGTTTTTCACTCAATGCAATAACAAATCCTTCAAAAAAGCACCGGCTACTTTTTATTCACGTACATTTAGAACACTTGAAGGATGGCTGGTTAGTGTCCTGACAGCACAGCGTTCAAAGGGAGGGGGCGTGAGCACTGCTCTGTCTTCTAGAGAAAAAGCAAATCGTCAGGTGTGTGCGCACTGGCTGAGGGAGGGGGCTGTGCTTGGGCAGAGGTGGGAAGAAGGGCCTTCACAGATGAATTTTCTTGGTCTTTCCTTCCAGCCCTGAGGTTTTATGAGCCTTTGAAATGGATCAAATACTGTTTTTTAAAGGCAACAGCTTTCTGACAGGGACTTCTGTAGTCCTTAACCTCCCTGCATTTTGCGTTAAGTGGAGATTTGCTGGTAGATTTACAGATTCATAAATAATGCTCTGATAAGAACCAATTCTGATTTAAGCTATAACATTAATGGTCTGACTTGCTGGATGGAGTGGGGAAACAATCAAAGCTTAAAATAGTAAGAATTAAACGGCAACCAAATCTCATTGTTCTTACTCTCCAATGTCCTGAGAGACAGGTGGAATTGTGGTTAACAGCCCTGACTCCAGAGCCCTACTACTGGGGTTCAGTTCTCCGTCTGTCTCTGCCTGCTGTGTGACCTCAGGCAAGTTACTTAATCTCTCTGTGCCTTAATTTCCTCCTCTATAAAATAGTAGTGATAGGAGTACCCCAGCCTGTGGGATTGTTGGAAGGTTGATACTCATAATGTTCCTCGTCACAAAGTAAGCTATGAGTGTTTGTTTGAGTGGTGTCTTTCATACTTAAGTCCAATTGAGGAGTTTGTTTTTTATTCTTCAAAATGTTGAACATTTAGTTTAGTTTTAGAAGTTTTAGAAAACTTTTAGAAGTTTTGGCATTCACCGAGGTATAGAATACGTACTTTGCCTTTCACAACTTATTAAAAATGAGTTGACTCTTAACCAGAGGGTGTGGAGGGGACCAAGCTGCCTCCGAGTGCTGTGGAAGTTGGAGTAGGAAGACAAGGTCAGAGAAGATGGGCATGGTGAGTGTGCAGAACCACAGTGGCCCACACCCCTAAACCAGTCGTTTGGGAACAGGAAGCCGGACATGGAGGATTGGGTAACAGGGGTCTGAGAGCTTCAAGTGTCAGGAATAGATAAGTAGATAAAGACAGAGGTCCTAGAAATAGAGTTGTCACAGGGACTGCAGGACAGAGGTTATTTCTCTGCTGGCCTGGCTCAGTGGTGTCTGCTTTGTGTGTCCAGACAATGGCCGGCTGCCCTGCCCTGGCAATCAGAGAAAAAGCTTCCCAGGTGCTACCTGTCCTGGATTATTTCAGAAATGGAAGGCTCAGCCTTCTGGGATGTTCTGTCTGTTTTCTCAACTAGGCCAAACAACAGAATTTACTTTTTAAAATTGTAGGTGATTATTAAATATTTGTTGAACAAATAGAACTGGCTCAGGACTGTGGAATAAGTACTAAGGAAGTTAATTCATTTTTTTTTTTCTACAAAAGGCAAAGGAAAGGCAGTTTGGTTGCTTTTGTGTATCATGTAGATTTTCAGGAAATAGCCAGAAAATAGACTCCTTGAAAAATCCAAAGTACATTTTTAAAATGTGTCATTCCTTTGTATGTCAGAAAGATGTTAAAAATCCTATGGAAAAATACATTTTTGTTTTAAAAACACTTGAAAGCAATTTGTTTAAAGATGAAAGGGGGCTTTATATAAGCTTATGCGGAAGCAGTTGGAAAGGGTTCCATGTATCACTTTGGAGACTAACTTCTGGAGCCTTCTTCAAACTGAAAGGACTGTGTTTTCATCACTGTCCTTACGTATGTAACCGGGTTTGAGGCAGTCTCTCTCTGAGACGGAGAGCATTCCCTGTAGGGGTTTTTGAGAAAAGAGCCTGATTTAAAACGGTTTCTTCCTTTTAAATCGGCCCCCTCTCCATGCAAAGACTAAGCTATAGCATATTTTTGTCTCTGTCCAATTGAAGCACTGTCCTCAGCATCTAAAGTAAGACAGGAAGTGGAAAAACCTTGAACCCCAGCAGCCTCAGAGCATGATCTTCCCTGGCAGAGGGAACACCCATGGGGCCGCTGAGCCTTCCTGGTCTACCCTGCCTTTTCTCACAGGGGCCCCAAACAAACAGACACCACTTGTCCCGTCCTTCCCAGTGGCTTCTAAAAGACCATTCCCCCAAGGCAGCAAAGACAGCCCACGAACTTGCAAAGCTTTCGTGCAGCGCAGCTAAGAGAAGGAACAAGCTCTTCTTAGGGTTCAGACTTGGACTGCAAGTGTTAATTAACTACCTACTTGTGACTATTAGTCAGTATAAGGTACCGATTTTATTGTTTACTCGGTGCCAAGAGCTGCTAAACGTTTTATAGATAGTATTTCATTTACACCTCATTGAAGTCTGAACTATTATTACTTCCATTTTACAGATAAGGTATCGAGGCTTAGAGTTTAACCAAGTTGCCTGAGGTCACAAAGCTAGTGAAATGGTAGAGTTAAGATCCATGCCCTTATTTGCCTATCGCTTTCCTAATGCAGTTTTTCACTCTGGTTCTTCTTTTACCCTTTCCCACTCCCTGTGTGCCAATAGCCCTATTTTCACCATCTGATGGTTTATTAGACTCACGGTCTCCTGAGAGGAGAGACCCGTGGGGCCCATCACTTTGGTGGGTCCAGCCAGTCCTGAGTGGTGGTGTGGAGAGGTGTGTTTTTAAGGCTCTTAAAAACGAAGATAAAATACTGTACATGGCTAGCAGGACATAGAGACAGGCTGATGGGCCGACAGAGCAGGCATTCCTTTCCTGCGGACTCAGCTCTGCGAAGAGCTCTGTGCTACCGGCAACTGTAGGGGGGCCGAGATTGAGCTTTCCTTGGTGGCTCTTTCTACAACTATATGAATTTTCCATGGCCTGAGATGGGGGAATAAATCCAGGTTCCTGGGGCAGGGAAGTGATTTGCAGGTATGATAGCCCAGTACGTGCGCCCTCCTTCAAATTCTACTTCCAGTACAAGACGTGATTTTTTTGGAAGCAGAGTGGGACTTGAGGGGATTGGTTAAGGCTACAACGGCTTGGGGTCCAGCGAAGAAGTTAGCACTGATTTATGGGTACCTTATGGGGTTGAAATGGCACAGTAGCACCATTGGATTTTGTTTTATATGTAAGTATTCTTAGGAGACTTGAGTCTTCACCTTTAACTGGAGGGCCTATTCAGGCGGTAAGTACTTGCAGGATAAGTTTATTCAGAACAACACCCTTCAGAATTCATAAGTATTTGCATGTGTGCTGTTATACTCACCTAGAAAGTTCCAAAGGATGATTTTTAAAAACCTGAGTCATTCTTTCCCGTTTGAAGAAAACCTTCAGAATTTCTTAGCAAAATAAATCTCTAGTTCAAAAATAGACGACAAAGCTATTTAAAGATTAAAACAGAAGCTTTCTATGAGCCAGTGTGGAATTATAACAAAATCTAAGGGATTTTTTTTTTTTTTAAAGACAGATTTCTGGAGATTTCTTACACTGTTAATACCGACTAAATTTAAGCCCTTATAATAAAAATGTGTGTGGCGCTCTTCGGGCTTTACCATTTATAAACTGCTTTCATGTACTTGATCTAATTTTACTCTCAGAACAATCTTAGGCAACAGGTGGAGTAGGTACTGGTTTTGCAGCCATTGTACATTTCAGGAAATAGGCATGACTGCTAAGTGAGGATCCCAAAGCCACGGGCCGGTGAGGGGCACTGCCAGGCTTAGGCTGGCTTTTGGATGTGAAGTCCCATGTTCTTTTCACTTCGGGGTGCTGCTTCGGTGCACCACTCTCTGGGAAGGTCGACAGCAACATCTCCCTTTGGTTAATTTTATTTACTTGAATTTATCTCCGTTGTTCATCACAACGGACAAAGTTGGAATCGGTCACTGGGTGGCATATCACATCCATATCGCATCGACAAGGAGGATGATCTCATTGTCAACCTCATTTACTCTTCCCATAGATTCAAAAACGTGAAACCACCAGTAGAATGGTTTATGTTTAACACTCCTTCTACTGGGGGGGGTGGGTGGGAAGAGAAATATTCAGTTTCTTCCTTTGCATTAGTTGCTAAGCAGAAGCCATTTCATTGTAAAGGAGATTCAGTTCGAGCAATGACATAGGTATTCCAAGAATAGCATTTCATTTTTACAGCAACCGCATTTCATGTCTCCATGTAGCGTATGCTCCTGTGGCTCAGGGATTTTAAGGGGAGAAGTGGGCACCTCAACACATTTGTTGAATATGAGGAGAAAATTCCATATAGCTGATCACCAAAAAACCAAACTCCCTTGATCTGTGACTAAGATTGCGCAACACCCACAAGCTCCTTGCACTTTTAAGGATTTGAAAGTGTCTCCAGAAAACACGACTGCCAAACAGGTATGCTTTTGAGGGCGTATTTGACGTTAACTGAGACCATCTCCATGGAATGTTCTGGATAATTTAGAATTCGAAGTTTTTGGAGTAACATGACATAGAATATAATTTGGTTGCAGGGAAAAGTTGGATCGTGGACAAGATTTCATTGTATTGAGATTTTGCTGGCAACTGAAGGCTCTTAAAAATGAAGATAAAATACTGTACATGGCTAGCATAAGTCTTGGAGTTTAGTTTTATCGTCAAAAAGCATATGAGTATAGAGGAAGGCATGTATCTAAGACATGGATGTGTGTGATTCTTCTATAGTAATGTGTGTAGAAGAGGAGATTGTCAAATTTCAGAGCTGTCAGGTGATATATTTTTTCTGATTGCACTATCATTGATTTTGAAGGCTGCATGATCCATGTGTGGAAGCCCATGGCCTTGCTTTTCCAGGCATTTCTGTCATTTCTGCCCTAGCTTATACAGACTGTTGTGAAATTTATGTGTATCTAGACAAATATATTTTCTTCAGCAAACTGCTTCATGGGAGTTTTTAAGGGAGCAAACTTTGTTGTTTTCTAAGCGTGCGCTGCACACCACCACTCCCCCAGTCCCCTCCCCAAGCCATTTGAGAGAAAATACCTCTTTCCCGGAGCAGATGGGATGCTTGGAAGCTGGTCTTTAACTTCCAGTAAATTGCCCTCCCATTTATGGCAAAGTACCTCTTCCAGGAACTAAAAGTAATGTTCAGAAGAAATAATACATGGATGAATCCACAAATGGCGAAGAGTTATTCCCACTGTGGTGTGGGTTCATTAGTATAGTTGTTTTTAGCATCTCTCCAGCAATTAGTGCTTCTCATACATTTCATTGTGCACTTTTTACAATTACTTAAAACGGCTTTAGTGAAGCAGTTCTGGTGTTAGAGGAAATTGTTATCTACATGGGGAAATCAAGTCAAGAGGTCTGGAAAGGAGAGGACGTCTCTCCTGGCATGAAGACACAGAAGGGTAAGAGCCTCCGTGTCTTTCAGAAAAAGCACTTCCGAGGTGCTCGGTGGTGTATCCTCAGCATTACTAATAGTAATATTACCAATAGCAACAATAACATTTATTGAAGTCTTATTATATGTGCTGGGACTGTGCTAAATGATTTGTATACTTTATTCCAGTTAATTCTTACAATGACTTTATGAGGTAGGTGCTATTACCATTTACAGTTTTACAGAAGAGGAAACTGAGGCACAGGGTAATGAAGTACCATCTCAGGACCTCACAGCTAGCAAGCAATGGAGCCAGGATTTGAATGTCAGGAGAACTCGTTGGCCAGTGCCCTTAAACATTGCTGTGTGCTATATCCCAGTATGAATGTATAGATATACCCTGTTTTCCTCGTGCAAATCACCTCTCTCCTGTTGTGTGCAGGCTTGTGGGATTGTACATCAAGGTACCTGGCTCTGCACCAGGGAGGCCAGTGAGGTCTTTGGAAGCTGTCATGGCTGGTTTCCTCTTACCTCACTGATAGTATCTTAGGGCATATGACCTGAGTCTGGACATTCAGACTCTTTTGGATTTGACCTCTTAAAGGCTGTCAAAGGGAGCGCCAGTTTGTTCATATCCATTAGCAGTTCCCTGGTAGGACCGTTCCTGCTGCCCTTGCTGCTGTCCATTCCAAGCATGGATCCCCCAGCCTTTCGATTAAATTGTGAGCAATCCAACATCTTCCCAATGAACTTCCTCTTTGTTTAAGTTAAAAAAAAAAAAAAAAACTAACTGATAAAGTGTCATTGGCAAATGGCCACCAGCAGAGGCTGGTGAATGTCTTCCATGTCAGGAGTTCTTGGCTACATTAGGGAGAGTGATGTACCATCTAATTGTTGTAAAGTTTTTGTTATAGGGAAAAATAAGGTATTACCATTTAATGAATATTTAGCATGACTTAGGTACTTTGTGCCTCCTGTTTTGTTGTTCTCTTATTTAATTATTATAACAACTGTCTGAATTAGTTATTTCTATTTTACAAATGAGGACACTGAATCTCACAGAGGGAAGTAATTTGCTTCAAGTCGAAGAGGTATTAGTTGATGGGATCAGGATTCAGACTCAGTTCTAAGTCACCCAAGGCTTAATATTTTTCCCCATGATCCCATGCTGCCTCCATGTTGAGGCTAAACCCGACTCCTTTATTTTTTGCCTACTGGCATTATATTTGCATTTCTGGGGGATATTCAGATTAACCCTTCCCTTTTTTTCTATATGATAGGTCTTCAAGTATGTGAAGTCAGGTATCACATTTCTCTGTAGCCCTCTGTTTCTTTAGACTAAAGCATCTCCACTTTTATTCTTCAGTTAATCCCTTATCTAAAGGTGATTGCAAAGCCACTGTTCTGTCTGTCCCTAATTGGACAGCATCCTGGTTTATCCGTGGCTTTCTTCATAAGAATTGAGCAGTAAATTAAAAATGTGGTCTAACCAGGGCCACCACTAGCACATGTGGTGTCTTTGTTCAAATTAGAAACAGGTTCCAAGTCTAAATGACAAGTTAATAAAAATCCTCCCTTACTCCTGAGCTCGGTCAGCCCCAGAGCCAGGATTTAGCATGTGGTGGCTAGCACTTAGGGGTGGGTTTCAGTCTCCACATGCCTTCCTCCTCTGGGTGTCCTAATGCAGGGCACAACCTCTGTGTATATGGGTATGGTTCTAGGGACTTAGCTTCCTTGCTATGGCCTTTGGCTGCCGTGAGTATATGGATTCGCATGGGTTCAGGCCAATTGCTATTAAACTTGTTCCAAAAGCCAAATATCCAGGTTGCCAATTCGATAATTTACTGATGAAATTTCCAATACCTTGCTTAGTTTGCAGCCATTTCACTTCAGGTTTGTCATTTCAGTTTGGCTAAATGTTTATTTGGCATGTTTTATATTTATTTCAGACACCAAGCACTTCTAGAATGTTCCAGATTCCTTTTCCTTTTCTCTCTCCCTCCCTCCCTGAGTCCCTTTCTCTCTTCTTTCCTAAATAAGAAATGTCAAGCTCTCTCTTAAGAACTATTTACTATTATCTCTATTTTTCAGGCTTATGTCTGCATCGCCCTCCCCTTGACCCTGCTGCTGATGGAGAAATGCCTGTGGTCAACCCTTCTAAAACTGGCTTAAGCTATTTGTCTGTGAGGTTTTGGTGAACTTTTTTTTTTTTTTTTTTTTGATTTTGTTTATTTGACAGAGAGAGAGGGAGGAAGGGAGCACACAAGCAGGGGGAGTGGCAGGCAGAGGGAGAGGGAGAAGCAGACTCCCCGCTGAGCAGAGAGCCCAATGTGGGGCTCGATCCCAGGACCCTGGGATCATGACCTGAGCCTAAGGCAGAGGCTTAACTGACAGAGCCACCCAAGTGCCCCTGGTGAACTTTCTTTTAGTGCTTTGACACAGAGCTTATAAAGAAATCCATCTGTGCTTTGACTAAACCTCTAATTGGTGGCCAAAAAATTATTTATTTGTCCAGAGGATAGCATTTTACTGTTTCAGATACGAGGGCTGCCCAATACAGTAGACACTAACCACATGTGCCTAGCAGAAGAAATTAAATACATTAAATTTGAAATCCAATTCTTTAGTCACACTAGCCACACATTAAGTGCTTAAAAGCCACGGTGACTAGTAGGCACCATAGTGAACAGCACATTTTTGTCACTGAAGACAGGTCTATTGAACAGTGCTTCTTTAAGAGATGAGTGTCAAGACACTGATTTATCAAACCCCTAGAAACGTCGAGCCAGCCATCCTTAAATGACAACATTGAATGATACAGTTCTTGAATTAAGAAGTCCAGTTCTCTAATTACGAAGTTATACTTCAGAGGTGTAAGTAGGAAGAAGAGAACATTGAAGGCAGGGGAAAGAGGAAAGTCATTCTGGGTGTTCTCTGTCATTTTGCTTGTCACATGTTTCTCTCCTCCTCACTACAGTGGTGACTGATTTCCATAAGGGTAAGGACAGGAAATTTGTCCTCTCTTTTCTTTGTAAGCTTCATCCTCCTGCAAATTGCCAGAAATACAGAGCTCTGTGCAGGAGGGAACAAGTTCTGTGGCTTTGGGGTGGACTGGCTGTCCTGCCATCAAGAATACTTAGCTCAGGGGCGCGTGGGTGGCTCAGTTGTCTGCCTTCGGCTCAGGTCATGATCCCAGGGTCCTGGGATCGAGCCCCGCACTGGGCTCCCTGCTCCACGGGAAACCTGCTTCTCCCTCTCCCCCTACCCCTGCTTGTGTTCCCTCTCTCGCTGTGTCTCCCTCTGTCAAATAAATAAATAAAATCTTAAAAAAAAAAAAAAAAAAGAATACTTAGCTCAGCTTGTAGTTGTATTTGGAGCCAGAGTGAAGGGTGGGGGAAGAGCATCACTGCTTCTCCATCAGGAGATTCCTGAAATTTGGCAAGGCATGTCAAGATTCAGGGTATGAACTTGGAATACGGATGTGTAGCTTCAGGTTCTGTGTCACAGAAATTGCTTATTATGCTCCCTGTTTTATTCTTAACATTAGTTCTCATCATGTTCAATAAATATTTATTGTCATTTGCCAGGGAGGCATGGACGTGAATACATGGACTTGAACCTTTAATTGTGGCTCACCTGGTTCTTACAGGAAAGACCTTAGGAGACTAGGAAAAGAGCTTCAAGGACAAAGCAAAAACCCCAGGAGACTCCTTGTGTGTTTGGTGGATTCTCTCTGGTGCTTTGAACTGCCAATATTGCACACAAGGGTGTTCTAAAAATAACCTGAGTAATGTGCATCCTCAGCTGAAGGGAGTGAGATAATTTGTGAGGATGATGAGAAATGGAAAAGAAGAGAAGCTTTAGAACATGAGAAATGAAATACATGAATCTCCCTGGTCTCTGAGGCTCTCCCACGCATCAAGTGCTTTCTTTGAAGGCTTGATATTGAAAATCAGGAAAAAGTACTAAAAGAAGGCATCAAGGGGAGAATCATTGGGTTTTCTCACCTATGTTTTATAACATGAGCAGTGCCCTGGACAAAAACTTACCCATTTTATAGGAATAGTTATGGAATATTCCCATGCTATATGCACAAAGCACTATTCAAGCCCTTGCTGAGGAATCCAGAGTCGAATAATATATGATTTCTACCTTAAAGTTGATTCAAACCGATTATAACTTATTGGGGAAATAAATAAAAAATGTGTTGTGTGCCTACTGTGTGCCAAATACTATGCTAAGTGCTAGAAATAAAAGAGATGTAAGAAGTTCTGTTATCAAGAATTTATGGTCTAGTGAGGGAGAGGCAGGGAATTGACCTGTAACAATACAGAGTGGTAAGTACAAGATGGAGGGATGGTCAGGGGGCCCCAGAGGAAGGGGACCTACATCAGATGGAAGAGTGGAAAAAGATCTTCTAGAGCAGAAAACGGTTAAACATGCTTTCAAGATGGAAGAGGGGATGGCTAAGTGAATTTGTTCATATCCCTGATTCAATGGAGGAAACATACCCTTAAGTTCCAAGTGGAAAACTAGAAGCAGAATTTTGGAACACATTCCATTTGCTTCTGCTCTCTTTTCAACAGCCCCTGAAATCAGCCATTTGAATTTTTTGAAGTGGAAGCTTTCAATAGGCTCCACTATCTGGAAATCCACACATGAAGGATCTTTACTAGGAGTTGTATCTACTCTGTACCTCTTAGACGTCAGCAGCTTGAACAAAGGTGAACAGCAGGTATAAAGTGATGTACATGATCATTTCTGGGTTGTAGAAACACCAGAGAGGGGGAGAGAAGTTAGTTCTGTTTGGGAGTTTTGAAGGATTGGTAGGATTCCAACAAGAGAAGAGAGGGCACAAGGAGGGAAGGTATGGAAAACAAGCAGGGCAGAGGGACTGTATGAGAAAGGACTTGGGGGGTGGAAATGAATAAGGTACTGGGGCAGCCATGTGAACTGTGGGATAATTTTGCTTTAAGCATGGAGATACATTGTGAAAGGTGAGGCAAGAAAAGCAACTTCAGTGCTCATTACAGGAAGCCTGAATGCCATCAGAAGGATTTGAATTTTGTAGTTAACAGAGAGCCATTGGAGGTTTTGGGGCAGAGAGGTGAGGCTACAAATGTGGAAAAGTCCTTGTTCTTCTTGGATCCATTGCTAATTCCTCTTTCTGGAGACACTGTTATTTCTGCAAAAGCCATTGTGGCGAAAGTGACACCTGTCCCCTCCTGGGTCATGAAACCTTCCCGAGTGGACAAGAGCTTCCCTCCCTCCCTCAGGGCATGAAGAGGGAAGGGAGATCCCTGTTCTCTCTGCAGTGGCCATAGTGGCTGAGAGCCATGCTCCTCTCATGCCTCTGGGACAATAGGAAGGAGGAAGGAGGACACGAGGAAGGAGGGTGAATCCCAAATCCATGAAAATCTGGGAAAGATCGAGTAAGGAGAATGTGAGATGTACTCAGAGCCTGAAACTGAAACTCATTTTTACATAAAGTCATGTAAATAAGTAGTTAGATTTGATGTCGTTAGTTAATACTGTAGCTAGACAATATTGTCCTAAGTTCTATCCAGGTAAAACATAGTGAAAATTTGGGAGTTTAGGGTGTCTTAGAGCTGGGAACTTTCTTTTTTTTTTCTTTCAAGATTTTATTTAAATTCTAGTTAGTTAACATATAGTGCAGTATTAGTTTCAGGGGTAGAATTTGGTGATTCATCATTTGCATATAACACCCAGCGCTCATCACAATGAGTGCCCTCCTTAAACCCCATCCCCTCAGCCACCTTCCTTGGGAACTTTCTTCCTAATCTGCTTGGAGAAACTCCCCAGATCACATCATTGAAATTTTGTTAATGAAGTAGAAAGTTTTTTTTTCCAGATTCCAATACCTAGAAAGTACTGAACAAATTAATAGAGAAATATATGTTCTGAATTTATTAGAAAATAGTAGTTGAGCAGCTTAAACATTGTTTGCTGTCAGAGGACTGGGTCACTGTCTAACACTATTACGTGAATAGGGATTGGCTGGACCAGTTAATAGAAATACAGATAATTTTGCAGCCAGGAAAGACTTGCTTTCAGCTGCAAACTGCACACTCTTTTTAGACCCAATCTTCAGTAAATGGAGTGCAGCATTGTGGTGGGAAGTCAGTGTGACCCATTCTGTCCCCTGGCTTTCATGCCTGCTCCTGAAGGATTAGGACGATGCCCAGTTCATTCTCTGCGTTATGTACGTTGCATTTCAAGGCCTAAGAGCTGGCCCACACTCTGCATTCTGGAAAATCATCATTTTTCTCATATAAATGGAAAATAGAGAAAAATTGGGTAGAAGAGAGAGCAACTTGGAGCTCAAAGCACTATTAGCATGCAGGAAGGAGTAGGAGCTTGGGTCAAGGCCACCCAGAGTGATGAGTGGTAGTAGTCTTGGGCCCACAGCCCCACGTGACCTGTCTGATGTGGGGACGCAGCCTGCAAACTAATTTCAGGATTAAGATGAGAAAACTCTCTTTGTCTACCTTTCAACAAACCCACTTGTTAATAAAGTAGAGACTACCAAACAGTGTCATAATTGGATTTGATAATAGTAAACTCTAAGATGCAGAACTTTGTATTCCTTTCCATGTTACTCAGGGAAGCCACTTTTGTTTTAAATGAAAAAAAAAGTGACCCTCAGGTTTTTTTTTTCCCCAATAGCCTTCTTTCAAAAATGTTTGTTCTTCACTGTCCTAAATCGACAAAGGTATAAATAAAATTAGAAAATAAGTCTGTTAACGTGTCATTGTTTATCCCTGTTGGCAAATACTGCTACAGTATTTGTGTGTGCATGTGTGTGTGTTCGAAAATGGGGTTACCTTGTTTGTGTGTCGCTTGCTAACCCTAGGAGAGGTCTCACTGTCTCTGAAGTCCAGCGTCCTCATCTGAACAATGAGGCTGGTGATACCTGCTGCACAGCATGATGGTGGAGATTGCACGGAATGACATAAGCACTTTGTAGACTTTGTAGATTGTAAACCCTGTCCAAACGCAAGATATGACTACGCTACCATCTCTAAGTCACGTGCATGCCATCTGCCATGGAACGACGTGAAGACCTTGTGAACTTCTCAGGGTAATTACATTTCTTCACGACAGCTCTGGAACATAGGTTTGCCATGGTACACATCATTCTGGAGATGTGCTAATGCAGGTATGTGAGGATTAGCCAACTTTTTGTTTTAGTTTTTGAATACAATATTTATTTAAATCAAAGTAGTACATAAGTGTAGCTTAATGCCTAGCTCATAGTTAACTAGAACTGACTTTTGTTTTCTTTTGTAAATATAACATTTATTTAAATCAAGGTAAGTATGTAAGTATAGCTTAATGCATAGTTCGTAGTTAACTAGCGCAGGCTTATAACAAATCAGTGATTCCCTTCTCTGTGTTTCTCCCATCAACTCCCATTTCCCCAGAGCTGCTGTGACGGGTTAGCTGTTTCTTCTGGATTCCACATTTCTATTTATAAATGATGTGTTTTTGTAATCTCTCTCAACTGTTTCCTATGAGAAGGTGAGGATTTCATTCTCTTTTGTCCCGTCTGCATGCACCGCTTCTTTCATCTTTCCAGTGTGCTCAGATCACAATTTTATTTAAATTGGTCATAAATGTTTCTGTTATTGACTTTGTAAATCTTTTGTATGTCTGAGCCATCCAGTGTGCTACTGAAGACATTTCCTTCCTTGTATTATTGGTCTCATTTAAAAAATATAATTTTATGTGGACTAGTTTCTAATTCTTCCACACACTTCTTAAAAGAACCATCCATCTTCTGTGGCATTTATGCATAGCAAGTAATGTATCGGTTTCCTTGTTTCTGAGTAGACAGCTGTCCTGGTTCCCTCCCATCCCCCCCTTTCTGGGCTGGTGGGTACCACAGCGATCTTTCGTTCCCATTTTCTGAATTTCCTAGATTCCTTCTTTGGTTTATGCCTCATTTGGTGGAGCATACAACAATTTCAAGAGCACCAGGACCCACCACATTCTTGGATAAGCTTCTTTCCCATCATATTTTTATTTATTTCTTTATTTTTTATTTATTTTTTTTCCCATCATATTTTTAGATGACCAACTGGAAAAAAGTTTCCCAGGAGGTGGCTTCCTCGGACAGGGTGCATAGGAGGTAGATATTTTGAGTCCTTTCATGTCTGAGAATACCTTCTTTTTTTTTTTTGCCCTCACTCTTGATCAAGAGTTTTTCAGGGTATGGAGTTCTAGATCAGAAATAATTTTACCTCAGAGTGGTGAGGGCGTTTCTGGGTTGCTGCTCTGCTTCCAAGAGTTGCAGTTGAGAAGTCCAAATCCACCTGGTTCTCAATAACTTTGGTGGGTTTTTTTTTTTTTCATGCTGTATGGGTTTAATTTTTTTTCTCTTTATAGTTAAAGAGAATATATGCCTTAGCATAGGTGTATATATTCATGGTGTGGGAACTTTTTAGATCTCTTCAATCTGAAAACTTTTAGTTTTAAGCAATTTTCTGGTGTTATTTTCCCCTTTATCTACTGGTTTTCTCTGGGATTTATATTATATAGCTTCTTGTATCTACTGGAATAGTCCCCTAATTTTCTTTTCTATTAAAAGTTCTCCTTTCCTTTTATCTGCCCTCTGGGGGATTTCCTCATGTATTTTCCATCCTTTTATTGGATTTTTAATTTTTTGTGATCCTACTTGTAATTTCTAAGAGTTCTTTCTTATTTTCCAGAGTTCTTTTTTTTTAATAGTACTCTTCTTGTTTCATGGTTTTAATATCTTCTTTTATTTCTCTAAGGATATTAATGATAATTTTTGGACATTTTCTTTGGCCTATATTAACTCTGTTTTCTTTTTCAAAAAAATTATTTTTCTTTTTATGTTAATACCTTCTTTTCATGTTGGGGTTTCTATTCAAATATCTGATGATCCATCCATATAAGGGAGAGGCCCCAAAAGGCTGCACGCAAGCTCGGTGTGCACATGTACGTCACTTGTGAGACCACTGAGCTTCACTATGGAGTGATTGGTTGGGGATGTGGTTTGCTTTACTGGGAAAATCCTAAACATTAATGTTTTCTGTTCAGTTCTCTGAGGAGAATGCCCTACTTTCCTTTTAAGAGGTTTACACCTGTTACTTCTCTGGGGCTGGAACTTTTACTATTCAGTGTATAGATTTTTGGTGGATCTCTCGGCCCTCAGTGGAGGCGCTCAGGCTCAAACCCAGGTGTGGTTGGTGTCTCTGGGTCTCTCTGGTTTGGTCTCTTCAGGAATTAAGTCTCCAGCCTTCTGGCTGTGTGTGGCAGGAGTAGCCACCAGGCTGCTGAGGGTGGGGCTCTAAGGGGTCTCTGTAAAGCCTTTAGCTCACTTTCAGGCCCCTCCCCCAGCCTCACCTTCCACTGTACCTCACGCCTCTAATCCAGAGCTTTTCTGTACTTGATTAGCGGGGGGAGGGGGGTGGGGGGTGGAAATCCACCTCTCATTTGCTTCTCCCTCTTTGATATCCTTAATTTCCAGCATCTTCTGTCCTGCCTGCACTCAATCACCTCTACGCAGTTCACTCTCCAGCTTCCAAATATCTTGTCATCCCTTTCGCTGGCATCCTGCCTGTTTTCTTTGTTCTTGTGAAATTATGTCTTTTATTTCCTTTACTTTCATTTTAGTGGGAGTTTCCAGAGGGAGCTGGGATGGAGGTACGTGTCCAGCTCACCACGGTGAACTAGAAGTTGCTCACTGTGTTCTTCCTCAGTAAGAACAATAGGAAATTTGACAAATCAGTGTATTTCTTTAGAACTTTTGAACAGGCAATAATGTTTTTAGTTCATCTAAAGGAGTCTCCTTAGGCCTTTTGTCTGTCCCAACTCTCTGTGACATGGGAAGGGGTGGTAATTTTGCATTATTTTTCAAGCATCCAAGTAAAGGAGATACCTCCTGTCACTTTCCTGGGGCATTTTTGCCACAATCCATTTCCATTCATTCAGTTCACCATTAGCCTTGCAGCCATCAACTGAAGTCGCAAAACGTCCCTTTGATTTCTAGTACCTCCTAACCTCAAACCACTGGTCGCTGCCAGACACAATGTTCTCTGTCTCCTGTCTGTAGCTTGTGCTCTTCTGGTTTTCTGGGAAGCCCTGAGCCTTGTCATTCTAGCAGCTCAGATGCCATCCTCCCCAAACACCCAGAGTTCATTTAGCACCAAGGAGGTGCTCGGTCTGGGACTTCAGAGGGACTGTCAGTGGGGAGAGGCTGTTGCTAATGAGGTGTAAATTGGCAGTAGCTGGGGAGGGGCAGCTCTCCCTGGGTTAGGCCCCATGGGAAGGGTGGATAGCTATGATGCTATGACGCTTGCCGAGGAGGCTGGCTGTGGGCTGGAAAGACTGATTCCTGGCAACGGGAGGCCCTTGCACAGTGCTGGGAGATTGGTCGGGGCTCCCACAGCCACACCCCTAGAGCCGCTCCCAGCTGGGGGCTAATCTCTTGGCTAGTTTTCTTGGCTGGATTTTCTTGCAAGTAGGAGAGGCCATGCTCAGTCATGGGGCTTTCCCAGACAATGGAGAGACAGCCAGGAAGACCCACAGTCCCCAGAGACTGTCATCGGGGCTGGTATGCTAAAAGGTCACAGGGCTGGGGTTGGGTGGTCGAGTAGCAGTTCCAGGAGCAACTGAAGGGAAGAGGGAGTGTGTCTATTCTTCTTAAGCATTTGCCCACCGGTCTTGCATGGAAGACTCTTACCCGCTAAACCGTTTACCTGAGTGCCCTCATCAGCTGCTCTTATAGGCTCCTGGAAGGTTCACCCTTCTCACAGTCCTTTTCACGTGCGAGTTTTCCCACCAGAACTGTGGCAGAGCCATGGGTGGAAACTACACTCGGAACCAGAAACTCCGCTCTGGTAGAGAGAAAATGGAGTGGGTGGGGGATGTTGTATAGACGGTGAAGTGACTTTGTGCCTCCAGGGCTGTGACTGATTGGAGCCCCTGGATGTGGAATCCGTGGGTCTCTTTGGGTGATCTTGAGCAAATCTCTTAAATTCTCTGACTTTTGCACCTTCCGCCTTTTCTTCTGTTTCTCTTTATCTCATTTCCTCTGACTTTATAAAGAACTTACTGGGTGCCAGTCTTGATGCAAAGATGACAGAAATGAATGAAATACATTCCCTCTCTTCAATGAACCCACCTTCCAGTGGAAGAAGACAGATATACAAACAAGACAGATTTACACATCACGAGAAATGCACTACGTCAGAGGCGTGTAAAAAGTGTCACAGATGATGGAGGAAGGGGCCAGTAATGCTCTCTGAAAGGGTCAGAGAATGCTTTATAGCAGTGGTGACATTCAAACAGATTGTCAGAGCTCGATTCTGTACCCAGACAAGGAATGAAAGTGTGCTCTAGAGAGATCAGAGCATAGTCATGGCGGCTTGAAAAAGCATGGCATCTTCTAGAAAGGGAAGTTGTTGACCCTGGGGTGCAGGTGCCAAGTGCCTGGCAGGCTGTGGGTCTGGAAATAGATGGGCTCATATGATGGAGGGTGCTGCTCGCTGAAAGAGTTTGGACCTCACCTTACTGGTGATGGGGCACTGTGGTGGGTTGTGGAGAACTGAGATAACTTACTAAGTGAGGAGGCTGGGCTCGATTAAGATCCCTTGTAGTCTGAAATTCTTGGATTCTCTGTGTGGGTACAAAGATGTGGGTCTGGGAACACAGCTTCGTTGAGGAGTGTTATCTGGTGTAACGTCTGTGAGTAGGTGTTTAAATGTGGGCTGGACTCAATAGCTATATTAAGAGGTAACATGAAGTGGGGTGTGGATCTCCAGGTTTTGAGTTAAGCTGGAGTTTAAATATCCAAGTCTTGGGGCGCCTGGGTGTCTCAGTCAGTTGAGCTTCTGACTTTGTTTCGGCTCAGGTCCTAATCTCAGGGTCATGAGATCGAGCCCTGTGTTGGGCTCTGCACTCAGTGCGAAGTCTGCTTGAGATTCTCTCTCTCCCTCTGCGTCTCTCCCCTGTGAAATAAATAAATAAATATTTAAAAATAAATAAATAAATGTCCAAGTCTTGCTTTCGCCTTTGATCGTGATTTTGACCCTGGCTAAAGCACTTGCTCTCGGTGCCTCAGGATTGCCACATGTGAAATGGCACTTGTGCATGGTTAGAAGGGGTTTTTGTTTGTTTTCTGTGTTGGAATAGTTGTATTTGATAATGACTTTGCTGTGGTTTAGGGCATTTGAGGGGAAAAAAAGTTATTTAAAACTTTAGCATTATTTCTAATTCTATTACTAGTTATCAGTAAGCATAGAAATAAAAGTTATCTGTTCATGAATTTTGTGTAATACACTTGTGAGGAGTTTCTCTTGACTTTGGGTTCATATTTAGAGTAGGAATCTGGTGGGAGTTAGGGTAGCGAGTTGGGAATATGTGTAAAAAACAGCATTGCAGGAACTAACTTAGTGAACCATACAGACACACAAAGCTTTAGCTGAGTGTTCCAGCTGGGCCATTTTAGGAATGCACTTGTGTGGCTGATGACACATTCCTGGACTCCTAAGTGTTAGTTTATGCTTGTTGAACTTTAAACCCCAGGGGATTATTATTTTCTGAAACCACATGACAAACACTTTGGCCTAACTCCAGAGCAGTTCCCAGTCTCTGAGTTGCCTGTTTGCTTTTGAGTTGGGTGTATTTTCTTCAATTTTGCTTTAAGGGTTTCTTGGTCACTAGCCTGTCCATTTTCTCAAATTACTCTCCAGTTAGCTCATCTTTGTAACTAAAGGGATAAACGATTTCTATGTGGTTCGGTTCTCATGTTCTGAGACAGCGTCACTGATGGTCTGACAGCCAAATATGGGTGTAGGCAAGAAGGATGTTTGAAATATGGAACAAGCAGTGAAGTGTGGGCACGTGGTTGTGGACAACCGATACTTTCATTCCAGTGTACGTTGTCTGATGTTTGCCCCAGCTGTGGCTCGAGAGGTGTGGGACACACACATACAGGAATACAACTTAGCAGATGTGATATCTTAAAGAGACTGAGCATCAGAAGATATCTTTTAGCACTGGCTTCATTCAGACACACAGTTTGGGTCCCCTACATTCTTAGGGCTCTTAGCATTGAAATACTTCGCTGGTTCTGCAGGTTGGCTTTCCAGTGGGAGTGATAGTACGACTCACAAACATCCTCACAACTTGTCTGTGAGGCCTTTATTGACCACTAGTGAAATTACGACCATGGTCTGTGACTATAGGACTGTGTTGGGGGCTTGAGGGAGTCACAATTTAACAACATACAGTATTTGCTTTTTTCTATGCAAATGAGTAAATAGTGGAAAGTAATTTTTTCTTGAATCTTAACTCTAATGACACTTTGTTGTTATTTCACTTATGTCACATATTATTTTTGGTATTATTTGAGAGTTATGTCTACATATATCTTGTCGGCCTCTGAGTGACTGTAGTATCCTTGAGGGCTCAGTAATTAATTCATACAACAAACATTTATTAAGAGCCTGCGGTGTGTCAAGCACCCAGTGTGTGTTTTAGGCATCAAGCATAAATGAATAAGATTCATTTCCAGACCACAAGAATCTCACTTATGGGTGGGTGGAGATAAATAAGTAGATAGATAATTATAGCACATATCTTATAGTGATAGAGATATGCACATGGAATTAGAAAATGGGATACTTTGAGTATTAAAGGATGAGGAAAGGGGCACCTGGGTGGCACAGTTGATTAAGCATCTGGCTCTTGGTTTTGGCTCAGGTCATGATCTCAGGGTGCTGGGATCAAGCCCTGTATTGGGCTCCAGGCTCCATGCTCCACACAGAGTCTGCTTGGGATTCTGTCTCTCTCTCCCTCTCCCCAACACTCTCCCTCTTTCTCTAAAATAAATAAATAAATCTATAAAAAATAAAAAAAGGATGAGGAAGAATTATTCAATGGAAGAGGGTGGGAAGGGTTTTCCACAGAGGTCAAGAGGTCAACATAAAGAAACATGGGGCTGTAGAAATGATACGATTGTATAGAAAATTAAAAGTGATCCAGGATATAAAATTAAAATTATAAAATTAAATGTAATCCAGGAATATAAAGTGATGGCTTGGGTCAAGAAATGAGACCAGATGGTAACAAATGTTGTCATTTAAATTTAAATTGTCATTTCATTGTTATTCAATGAGGGCGATTTTGTCACAACTCTGGGGATGCTACTGGCATGTGTGGTTAGAGGTCAGGGGTACTGATAAACATCTACAATGCATAAGACAGCCCCTCACAACAAAGAATTATCTAGTTCAAAATGTCAGTAGTTCTAAGGTTGAGCAACCCTGCTCTTGACCTTTTCATGTCTGGCTTTTATCATTCAAGTCTTAGCTTAAAGACTTCTTTGAGTCTTAGCTTCAAGCTCAGAGTCTTCTAGGGTCTTTGAGTCTTAGCTCAAGGCCACTTCTTCAGGCACTGCCTTGCCACCCCACCTGTCATAGAAAAGTTTGCCTTTTCTTCTTTGTCACTCTCTATTATCCCTGTTTTATTTTCTTTGTACCTTTTGATACCATCTGATATTATATGATGTGTTTATTTATTTTCATTATCTGCCTCTCCCCCACTAAAGTATAATGATGAGATCTTTGATTTCTTTGCCGCTATATCTCCCAAACCTAGAATAGTGTGGGGCACATAAGCAAATGCATGGAAAAGTTTGATATCTGTGGGTTCTGGATGGAGACATGCAGCAAGTTAGATGCAGATTCTGTGGTATTGGAATAGTAAGAGTGGTTAACATTTATTTTTACTATATATATATCCCAGGCACTATTCTAAGCATTTTATGTATTTTAACTCATTTATTTCCCAAAACAACCCTAGGGAGTAGGCGTGATAATGACTCCCATTCCACAT
Source organism: Phoca vitulina (assembly GCF_004348235.1). Classification (NCBI taxonomy): domain Eukaryota; kingdom Metazoa; phylum Chordata; class Mammalia; order Carnivora; family Phocidae; genus Phoca; species Phoca vitulina. Next base: position 9,151,646 of record NW_022589707.1, read on the forward strand.
ATGAGGAACCTGGGAAAGAGAGTTTGAATATTTTCCCAAGATTATGAAGTGGCAAGTGCTAGGGAGGAATAACACCTCATGTGATCTTTGTGTGTTCACACAAGCTCTTTATGGCTATTAGTCTGAGTATGCTGTGGGGGGTGGGTAGGGGCTTGTGAACTGGATTTGAAGAGTTTCAAACAATGTGCTCCAAAACAGAGATGCCAGGTCAGATAGAAATGAGAGGGTGAGTAGCTGGTGCCTTGCAAAGAATGGAATATGCTACCCTAGTGAGGGTGTCCAAGACTCAGATAGGTCAAAGTTCTTGTCTAGGGTGCTCTTATTTAAGGGGGGAGAATACAATGAGCCCTGGCCTCCAAGACAATCCTGGCCAGGCTTGAGAAAAATTGTGCCTTAAATGGTAGCATAGTGATGAGCAGTACTCCTGACATAGGCCCATCAGAAGTTTCTACAGACCATTTTCCATGTCAGGAGTGAGCTACAGAGATAACTAGGATGACAGCTTGCCTCAGAGGCAACCTCTAGGCAGAGTCTCTGTGGCTGGGTGGCAGAGGATGCTTGTCATCACTGTGGGATTGCTCACTGCTTGCATCTACAAGGTTCTTGACCTGGTGGCTCTGGAGTTCTCAGAACTAAGGCCACACAGCTAAGTCATTTCATTCTAGTTCCTGTGTAAGCAACCCAACCTATGTTTTGTGGAAGGCCATGAACCTGACCTCCACAGATAACATTGCTGACCTAGTGTGGCACTGCTGGGATGGCAGGTGGTTACTGCTGTCAACTACCTAGAAACAAGGAAGATGACAGCCTTGCTTCCTTCTTCTTCTTCTTTCCTTTTGCCCATTGTAGAGCTACAATCTGGAACTCAGTGAGTGCTGGTGTAAATACACCTTATGGAGAAAAGGGGTGGGGGATTTCTGGGTCTTAGTACATTTCACCACTGGCCATTGGGATTATTAATGGGGCAGAGCACATTGGGTTTGAGTTCATACCTTCTTCATATGCAGTTAGACCTCCTGACACTGGAGGGCACTATAGGTTATGAGGAGGGACTAGAGAGGGCATCACTGCACCTGTATCAGTGGGGGCTGCTGATACTGGAATATGGAGAGCTTGGGGCCCTGTTTTTGAATGTTCAACCTCCTCTATATCCAGCAGAGAATAGTTCCAACTGGGGCAACAGGTAGACGTAGGTGATAGTGGAGAGCTAGGGCTACTGTGCCAGCCCTGAACCCGAAAGGGTCTTGATATTTTATCCTGCACTCTTGTCTGAGGTTTGTCTCCAGAACCTGGAGCTGACATGACACTGACTGGAACCGATGTCTGGCAGTGGAAGATGAAGCAAGGGAGGCTTCCAGTCTGAGTTATAGGTACAGCCACGTCTGGAAGCAAGGACTTAAGTCAAACTCAATTTGTAAAATAGAAAGTTTGGAAGAGTAGAGTTGGGAGGTAAAGGCTGGAAAATTCTTGTGAGAAATTTATACAGAGGGAGAGGTCCTTCCTGGGAAGCCCTGGGCCCTGGAGGCTGATGCTAGGGGCAGTGAGCCACTACTAAAAATGAAGCATTTGTTGCCATTTTATGGCTGGTACAGGTGGCTACAGAGAGGTTTTAGATAAGGGAGTGCATCTTTCAGATTTGTCTTCAGTTAGATTATTCAAATGACTGCATAGTGGATGGGTCAATAGAGAATCTTGTGCCAGTCTAGGTGAAAGGAAATGGGCAAGGACAGAGCTAAGAGATGGCAGGGATGGAGGAAGTCTTCAGAATTTAAAGTGAAGAGGACGTAGTGATTAAGTGAGTGAGATTTACTGGGAATGAAGGTAGAATCAAAGGTGACTTTGATATTTCCATGTTTCATATTTGCTTGGTTAGTGGAGCTAACACTTGAGATAAAGAGTCGAGGATGATGAATTACACTAGACGGGGAAAAGGATGAATGGAATGTCAGTCATATTGCATGCAAAGTCTCTGTGTGCCAACAGGATGAGGAAGTCCGATGTGTAAGGGAATCTGATGCTCAAGAGAACAGTCTAGGCTAGATGTGTAGATTTTGCAATGGGAGCTGAAATCATGAGAATGAATGCGATTGTCTAGGGATAGTCTATAGGAGGAGTAGAAAGAGGATGTGGGGGGCACTTTGAAGTCACATCAACATAAAAGGGCCCATCAGGAGCCCACACAGGAAACAGAAACAGCAGTAGAGTCAGATCTCAAGATCTGTGTTAGATGCAAGCTTCAGTCTGAAGTCTCTTCTCTCCATTGTAGAATTCTTTCTTTCTCATTCTGTTCTACCATTGTTATTTTTTCCTTACAATGGGATAAGTGATATTATAGAGGCATTAGACAATTGCTAATGTTTTGAGTGTCATGCAAGCCACCTATAAGCTTCTTTAGGCCTAGATCCTCATGGTTATCCATGTCCCTAGTATAAACTTGAGTGGCTCATGCGTAGTCATAGGCTTTCAATAGATGATATTAAATGCATGAATTAGAAATGTTTCATGAGAGGATGAATGTACCATTTCAGAAAATTTGTTTTTTAACCCACATCAGAAGTAGAAATTTATAGACCAGTTAGGTTTTTTTTTTCTCAATTTCACAATGGACTCAACCACCAGTTGAGCAAACCAGTTAGCTAGTATCTGAAATTAGCTAGATCAGTACCATAGTTAGATCAGTACCATAGACGTTGGCAGAAGCTGGCCCAGCAACTCAAAAAAAAAAAAAGATTTTCTAAAAGGGATCAGATGTGCTGGTTTCACAAATGGAGGAGAAGGCTCTTACATTCTCCTTGCTCTCAGATGCATACAGAATTGTGTTCTTTTCTTTAGTTGCTCCAGGGCGAAACAGGGGGATGGGTTTTTAAAGATTTAGGGGAAAGAATGCAGATTCTGTAAATATCCAAGAAAAATAAGGATAAAGCAAGTAATTCTACTTTTATGAACTGAAAGCTAGTGTTATTTAGTGCTGTTTATTACCGTGAGGCAAAAAGAGAGCAGAACTTTTGGGTAATTATTGATATTTCCATGTTTGCAACGGGATTCAAACTAGCAAAGGAGAAGCTTATCTTTCATTGTTCAAATTTGGAGACATCTTGAGTAATCCGGAGACAGGAAATTGCTGCTTAAGGAATGTATTTTATTTTAGTTTATATGCTTATTTGACCTAAAACCATCATACCATTTGTTTTTAAGTATAAATGATACACCTACATAGTTTGTTCTGCTTCTGGAATATTTGTAGGCTCTGATTTCTCTCTATACTTGTTCTCTAGGGAGGCTTATACTATTTAATAATACTTAGGGAATCCAGGGCACTTCTTACTGTAGTTCCAAGCCTCAACTTGTGTGCCAGGTTGCTTGGAATAGCTCAAATCCCTATAGTCAAAGAAGCTGTCAAATGCTCAAGAGTGCAAGGGACTCGCCCCTTCTAAGAGGGATGAAGTTGATGAGGGAATTTTAACCCTTCTTGGCATTTCCCCACTTTGTAAGAGCCACTTGACAGTGTTCCATTCCAGCGCTCAGAAGTTTTTCTTAATTCTTAAACTGAAAGCCCTTCTGTTAGAAAAGGTCTCATGAAGGCTTTTGTGAGTGGGGGTCATCATGCTTCACTGGTGGCTTCTTATCTTCATTCCTCCCCTCCATCCTTCATGAACCTCCATACCCACCCCTTCATCCCACCATGGAGAGCCTTTGAAAGCAGAGCATTGAAAGAACAAACCATCAATCAAAAGAGGCAGCAGAGCTGCCCTTTGGGGTTTAATAATGTGTCCTGCACTATTTTTGTATTTAGCAAAAATCAATTCTGCCTCATTATAAACGTGTTTTCCCTTGGGCTTTCATTTCTGAGATGATTTCAAGGGAAATTATATCCATATATTAGTCTCATTTGTCTGTATCTCACTCAATAACTATTAGAGTTATTAAATATCTTGAACCAGGAAGTTGTATTTCGCCAGCATTAAATGCAGCTTGAAATTCTAAAATTCAATTTGGAGAAAAATCACTACATTTGAGTGGGTTAGAATATTGCCAAAAATGCATTTTCCATCTGTCCCATGGTAAGAGCTGTTTTAGCATTTGAAATTTATAGCTAAGGACTTTCTGCCATCTTTGCAAAGTGGTCTGGAACTGGAGAATATGATAAAGATTGTAAGTCCTTGGGAGCTGTCCTTGCTGTGGAGGACGAAGTAGAGTAGAGGTCAATTTCTTTCTGTTTTAGTTCCTTTAATGGTAGATGTCTTTGATGTCTGATACTGTCAAGTCAGCACCAGCACACTCCACACCTGAGAGGGTGGTTCCCAGAGTGTTTGCACCCACAGCCACACATAGTCCAATGTACATGACCCACAGTGATGATCATGGTTACTTCTCATCCTTTCCTCCTGACCTGAGTCTGCCCTGGAAATATAAGCACTGGACTCATCCTTACATGCCTAACCTTACACATGCAAAGAAGCCTCTGAGTGTGCCAAATGCAAATACGAAATCAAAGGCCAAGTTAAGAATTGGTTTTCAGCCTCTTCACTGATGTGGGCCCATATGCAGTTGTTCTTTATTGTCCTAGGTGAAGCACCTGAGAATGATCTCTTCTCTGTCTTAGCAATGCTGATAAAGCTGGGAGCATTAACATCATCACTCATGGGCACTGTAGCTGGTTCCCCGAAGTCTGTTCTTATGTGGATGGATCCTGCTTCTTAGCATCATCATTGGTCTACTTACCTGGCTTAAAAAGAGGGACTCCCTTCCTTTTGATTGCGTGTTAAATTGTGTCCCTGCCGTACCTTCACCGTGTCATTGTTTGAGGCTCTGCCATATTGAATTCTTGATTGTTTCTACTGGTCTCACAAGTTATGCTTCAGTTCATCTTGCAACAACTTAAGAAGCTTCAGTCTTTTGTTTTGCACACATCACACAACCCTATTGTTATTGCCTCAAATATTATTATACACCCAATTAATATTACATAGAGGCAGCCTGGCATAATGGGTAGAGCGCAGGCTTTGAGGTCAGGCCTCCTAGATTTAGATCTTGACTCTACTGCTTTGTAGGTGGGTAGGTGTGTAGGGTTGAACAAGTTATTTAGGAGCTCTTGGCCTCAATTTCCTTAGCTGCAAAATGGGGATGTTGATAAAGTCTGCCACAGAGGGTTATTGTGAGTGAGGATTCAATGAATTAGTACATACCAAGGGCTTGAAATAGTGTCTTTCAGAGATTAAGATATCAAATTTTAGTTATTGAAAGAGCAAGGTTTCTTCATCACTCATTTTGCCCTGACACCTTACTGTTTATTGACTCCAAGAAAATATATGTGAAACTGCTTAAGAGGTTTGGTATAACTTTCGCTACAGTTAAGTGCCTCTCCCCTTTATAGTACATGGAACTTAGATGATGATGATGATAGCCAACATTTATGGAACACTTTTGATGCCCCAGGCCCATCCTAGGCATTATATATAATCTTATTTATTCTTCATGGAAAACTACATGGTGGGAGGCTTATCTCTACTTTACAGTTGAGGAAGCTGCAACTCAAAGCCTTGGGGCTGAGTTCATACCCAGGTCTATCTGCCCAAAGTCTGCACTATTAACCATTACTGTAAACTGCCTCTTTTACAACAATGGACTGGTTCTCCTTCAAAGCAGAAGCCTGGGGGAATGAGAAGAGAAGGAAATATTTCTGCGATCCACTGCTTATGAGCTGTTGGACTTTGAAGAAGGCACTCAACTTCCCTGAAGTTCAGAGTTTTCATCTGTATACTGAAGAAGACAATTACTACACAGGTTGTGTGAGAGATGTAAAACAAAGTAAAATACATATCAAAGCAAGAACAGGTAGGTACTTCAAGAGTTGCTCCCTACCTGGCTTTGCCAGAGCAACCAGAAATTATGAAGATTTCATTTCATATACATGTTTAATGCACATGATAAAGGTGGGACAGTTCATTTTGAGATTAGTCTCCATTTCTCTCCACAATGGAACCGAAGCTCAATTGCCATTAAGCAGCATGACTTGAGGGATGATTTTGGTTCAAAGTGGGCGCACATGTTACTCTTGTCCTGCACAGTCTGATCAGTCTGAGAGGCTGTGACACAACCCTTATACTCAGCCTCAGTCTTTCTCAATGTCAAGGAATTTACATGACAAATTTCAGTTCTTTCTGATAGACTTTGCAAAAATGCTGGCACCTCTCGGTCTTTCTAAAAGAGTATTTTGTGATTGTTTCCTTCTGAGGTTGGTCAGGAAATTATTTGGGGGGAAGCTAGGTTTTGTGGGCTATGATTATGTGTGATGGTGATGGGAGGGGGCATATTAAATCCTTTTTTGTCAGTTCTTGGTCAGAATGGAGCTTAGAATGGATTTCGCCATTTGTGAAACCCGTAACGCTCCCAAGGTAATGCCATTACAGAGCCTCCTGACAGCAGTCGGTAAGGAGTAGCTCAGCGGTGTTACTGTTTAATCACTTCAAGCTCAATTTCATGTGTTATTACAGATCTATCCCCCTTCTTTATCACTTCATCTTTGGGTAGCACACCATTGTTTCAGAAGCAGAAATCCAGCAACAATTTTAATTTATCTGTTGACAATAAACATGTTAGATTGTCTGATCAAGGCTGATGCCTGAGCTCCATCTTTGGGATTATGGTCAGTTCAAATGGGGCCAACTCTGCCCCATGTCTCTGGTAGTCATTGGTGCTGTTCACCAAATATTCTGTCTCTTTTACCACTCTGGGAGCATGGCAGGTTGTACTTGCTGGCTTTTTTATACTTGGGTGGGGCCACATAAGGAGTTCTGGACAATATGTTGTGATTGTACACCATTCAGTAGTGATGTACTGCTTCCGGGCTGGAATGTTTATTTGCCAACATGAGCCTATCCGGGGATCTCTTTTCCTTCTGCCACAGTTACAGGCAACATTCTCCATTGTCACCTTGGTCCCAGAGAGCCCCAGCCAACCCTTTATAGACAGGCAGCCCGGACTAGCAATAAACTGCTGTTATTTTAACAAAGGAGACATTTGTTATGTGCCTACAGGATATCCTGCTCCATCCCAACTAATGCAATGATCCGTAGTCAAGGGCTTGCACTTTGGGTGAGCGGTCAAGATATATGAGTGCCTGTTTTACCTTTCTCTGTTTTACCTTTACCATAAAGTCCATCTAGCAGTCTGAGAAATTGATAATAAATGTTTTAGGGGCAATCAAGCTTGCTTCATAGTCTAATTTTTTTCTTATTCTTTAAAATTTTTTTTCCTGCATCTCCTTGTCTCAGCCCCTACTATTTTGCCTGGTACAGAGCAGCTACTCAGTAAATGAGTGATAAATGCATTTTATACACAAATCCACTAATTTGAAGGGAACTTACCATTAGCATTATAGAAGTTGGGTTTTTTTGTTTGTTTTGTTTTTTACTCTTTCCGAACTTACTGTTGCCAATTATCCTTTTATTAATTCGACCGGAAGTCATACCATTTTCCATTTTCAGGCCTCCCCTGATGACAGGCAGCCCTGCTCTGGCTTCTCAGTAGCTGCAGTGGCCTCTCTGGAGAGAGCAACACAGAGCATCTCCATCTTCTAAGCTCAGCAACCCCAGGAAATATAGGGGACCCTTGCTCACCCAGGCAGGAAAATCCGCTAAATCTGGCACCATTTTCTGGCCAAGGACACAGTACCCAAACTGCTGCCAGCTGTGGAAAAGAATTTTCACCTTTTTAAAATTTCAAATTTGTGTAGTTTCAACTCTGACCCTAGAGAGCCCTGTCTCTAAACTTCTTCCCATTAGGACACATCTGAGATGTCTGTCCCAAGTGCTGAGAGGAAAAGGGACAGGGGTTAGGACAGCCCAAGACCTCAGTCTGATACCTGGGGACAAAATATTATTCTTTATAACATTCAGCACATATCCTGCCCAGTCAGAGATCTCTCTTGAAGCAATTGCTTCTCTCGATTTCTCCTGACATCACTACAGATCAGGCTCTTCAATCTGTTGATTGCACTATTAAATTAGAACAGTACAGCTATTATTATCTGTGTATCTGTATTATTGCTGTTTTGTCAGCCTCCTGTTTTCCCTGTCTCCATGTTTTCTACATTCCAGTCCGTCCTCTGCATCTTTGAAAAATAGATCCGATTCTGTCTTTTCCCCATTTCCACAGCCCTCTGGCCTCCAGAGCGTAGGGGGTAAAGCCCACAAACCCGAGTGCATCGTCCTTCTCCTGCAAGGGGCTCTCACTCATGGTAGCCATATTGGAATCACTGAGGGATCTGGTCAAACTCTCCATCCCCAAACTCTCTTCCCCAAGATACGCCGATCAGTTGATGGGTGATGTAGAAGGGAGACATGACACATTCCTGGGGTGGATTCCACACCAAGCACCCCCCCCACTGTCCCCAGATAGAACCACTGCCCCCCACTCTGCTCTACCACCATGCTGCCACATGCAGTGTGGGTTCCCAGCTTCTGGGCCCTCCTCAACCTTACCAAGCTCTGTCATACCACCTTGCTCTGCATATGCCTTATCATTTCCTTTTATGCCCTTCTTCCTTTCTCTGCTTGGGTCCATGTTTTTTTAACATTTAGTTTAAATGTCAGTTCTTAGGCCTTTCCCAATGTTACTGGATGGTTGTCTCTCTCCTTTCATGGCTCTGTGCATTGACCTGCATTATTATACTTGTCATAGGGCAGCCTCATTATTTGTGCCTGCAACTTCCTGGAGAGCAGAGAATGCCTTGTTCTGTGATCTACCACATTTCAATTGAGTTTTGATACCTGGGAGGCACTTAATGAGAGGCAGAGTTCTGTTGAAGTATGAGTTTTGGAGTTTTCCCTCCTAGGGCCCCGTGACAATTAAATGAGAGCATACAAGGCACTTAGCCCAGTGCCTGACTCTTACTAAGTCCCCGATAAACGGCACTTATCATTTTTTGTGAAATAATTTTTTAGCAATTAGTCAATATATATAATTCTTTCATTCATATGCTGAATTGTCTGCATGTTCATACCCATACCAGGATGCATGTTTTTCTCATCCAGATAATATTTCAACTCCCAAGTATTTATTTAGCAAATATTAGTTGCTGTGGAGAATATATACTACTTCATCTTTGCTTCCAAAGAGATATAACTAAACAGCACCGACATCAACACAAACGCACGCAAACGGCAGTGAGGCGGTCATAGGCAGAGAGCTTGACTGGCCGTGTATCACGGTGCCGGCTCTAAGTGCAATGGGAATGCAAGGGGAATCAGTGGGGCCTGAGAGATAAGATTCACCCTTTTGGAAGCTGCATTCACACACACACACCCCCATATTCACCGCTTAGGAAAAATGGTGGCAGGAGGGGGTGTGGCTTGATGAGTAGAGGAAATACGGTAGAGCGAACAGGTGGGCAGGTGAAAGCTTGGGCAGCGTGGGATAAGTAGCATGCCAGGGCCATGCTACTCAGAGTGTGTCGGCACAGAGCAGCATCAGGATCACCTGGGAGCCTACTACTAGTGCAGAATCTCAGGCCTAGCCTCCCCTCCCCCCGCCCAATTAAAATCTACATTTTAAAAGTATCCCCAGATGATTCCTGAGCACATGAAAGTTTGAGAAGCAATGACCTAGAGGATGCTCAGGAATTTGACTTTATTGGATCCTGCTGGATCATTACAGGGGGTCCATAAGTCCATCTGCACGTCCAATGCAGTCTGAAAACTGCCCAGGCTATGTAGCTCATGCATAAATGTAACATTTCTTTGTTCCAAATGTACCTAGATGCTGTTATGAAAAAATACAAAATTCATTTGGAAGTGTTGCTGATTCCTAGTAGTTTTTCATCATTATGTGGTTTCTCAGGCATCCAAATCTAAAAGAAAATAGCTCTTGAGTGAAGGTTTTTGAAATAATTTGTATTAAAAAGAGGTTTTAATATTTGAAAACCAGTATTTGGAAACTGATATACCTTCAGTACTGCATGATGCACAATATTTTGGGTCTTCACAGACAGACCTGGGAATCAAAAATGAAATGCATCTCTTCATTAAACAGAACAAATCATCTAACCCATAGCAAGCTGTTTCCCTGATCCAGGGCCTTGTACTGTATGAACTTCTTCTTCCTACAGTTCCTAGGATAGGGGAAGCAAGTACCTGCATGGTCCTATTCCTTCCCCTTTCCCTGTGCCCTCTGTCAGTTTGGCTGGTGGTGATGATTGGTGTGTGGGAGTGGAAATTTAGGCATTTTATACAATTCTTATTCCACTTCTTGTCCTCAGCTGGGTTACTGGCTTGGACAATGTCATGCTTGGTGTGGAAGGCGGCAGGAGAGAAGCCTGGCTCTGTTACTCATCTCAGTCCTGAGCACAGATGCAAAGCTTTAGCACCTGGTTCTTCCCAGTCTAGTGTAGCACTGACTTTGAAATCAGCCAGACCCATCATCAAATCCTGTCTCCATCACTTTGGGCTGGTTACCTAACCTCTGTAGGACTCCGTCTCTTCATTGCAAAATAGGGGTAACAAATCTGACTTGGAGGGCTCTTCTAAAAAATGAAATGCAACTCACAAGTCATTTGGCATATCCTCCCCATCGTTGAGAGCTGCTACTATGGCTATATTCATTGTTATCATCTGCTCTGTCTTCTAAAGGCATCCCTTCACCTGTCTTTTATGTGGGGACCTTCATGTGGTAAATTCGAATGCTGAAGAAGAATGGGCAGGGCAGGTAGAAAAGGGAGGCTGAGCAATTATTCCTGCTTACAAGTGATTCACAGTAGAAGCCGAGAAGAGGAAATGAAATACCCTGTTCCCTGGCTCTTACTCAACTTGAGCCCTGCCTGTATGATCACTTAGCATCACAGAAATAATCTTCTCATGCTTTGTTTAGCTCACCCCAACTCAGGGCCACAGTGCTGACGTTGGCTTAGCCTTGACTGACCTGTATGGACTCAAACAATTTCCTTCACCTTCTTTAGCCTCAGTTTCCTTATCTTTGAAATGAGAGCGTGAGCCTTTGTGATCTCAAAGGTACTTCCAATTATAAAGTTCTGAGAGATTATGCCCATCTGAGAGCAAGTGGATTTAATGTGATGAAGGGGAGTCCTCAAGGGGGAAACGCTGGAGATGAGGACAAGAATAGATGTGAATCATCTCAGTTTTGGGGCTCGGAGAAGCTCATGGCAGGTTTCTGTATTCGTCTGCCTGGCTGCGTGCTTATGCCCTGCCCTTGTTTGGCCTTGAAGAACATGGTTTTTTCCACTGTTTCTAGTGGGGACAATACTGTATTGTCACAAATCATTGTGTCACGTCTGCTTGGGAAAGCAACCACGGCTGCTTCTCTTTGGATCCTTGTCCAGGAAGCTCTCAAGCCAGCAGATTGCTCAACAATTCATGATGACTCCTGGTGGCTCCTCTTTGGCCAAAGACCTGTTCTCCTCCCTGCCCTGGACACCAGAGGGGATGGTAGGCATTTTCTCTCCATTCACTCCCACACCAGAAACGGCACTGGTGATTGTCAGGCAGGTGAGGAGAATGCCGTCATGCTCAGTAGAGATGTCAGACCAGACGTGAGTCAGCGTTAGCTTCCCCCAAGCACAGCTGAGAGACAAAGAAATGGATTTACTGGAGATGTACACAAACCAGAACCTATTATGTTAAAAAACATAAATAAAATGAAGGAAAAGGCATACAGAGTGAAATTATCTTTTTAAAGCATCTTGGCAAAACAGCGCTCAATACACATCAGTACAATAGCGGAGTCATTCATGTGTGTCAACCCGTAGTTTTTAATGACAGGGATGTATAAACAAGTAGGTAATATACAGCCCAGCTGCTTCTGCGGTTTGTCTTAACGTGCTCTCTTTGAGAATGAGTTGGTGGAAACACAGCTGAAAACACAGACTTAGAAAATGAGTAATTTAAGTTGAACATCGAAAAGGAGACGTGGATGAAGATTCAGAAAGAATATCTACTCAACTTCATAAGCCTACAAAGTAAGATTAGGCTAAATAGACAGAAATTTTACTCTGCTCTCAAAGGATAAATAGCATTTTCCATTTCTTCTGGTGGGTAGGCAAAGCTATGCTGTGAATAATTTTTTAAATGCAGGCTTCTTTATGAAAAGAAAAATATACTTATTTTTCCTCCTTCCTTGTGTCTACTCAGGCTCTTAACTCAGGAGTCCCTCCGTGTCTTCTCCCAGGCTGTATCAGTGCTAAAACACCCAGCACAGAAACACTAAAAAAGTTTGAATCTTTTAATTTTTTCTGCAAAGAATTTAAAACTGCCACACTTTTGTTCTTACGGATAACTTCTAATAGCAGATGTGGTTTTATTTATGTTAAATGGATGTGTAGTGGGCCAAAGAGACCCATGGACGACAGAATAAGTGAGGGACTTCTCTTCCAGAGAGGAAACAGGGCAGAGAGCCAATAATGAAATCTTATCAAATCTTATTAAAACAGATACAACTTACTTTTATTTATATGCCCAGAACATTCCACATACTTTTCTTATAGAAGCTCTTTACAAAAACTGTAAAGTGGTAGTTTTCTCCATTTTTGGAGAGGAAGCTGATGCTCGGAGAAGCCAAGTAACTGGTTAAGCTCCCATATCCCCTCGGGAGGAAGTCCAACGCCAATGCCTCACTGCTCCCTTTTTTGACAACAAGATCAGAATTACACATTAGACAGCTACTGTATGCCAGACATTTTGATGGCAACTGGAGATGTGAAGAGAAAAAGAACCGAGTGCTTCACAAAGCATTTATTGAATGCTTGCTGTTTGTCAGGTACTCTCACAAAGGGAAATCACAGTCATGCCTCACAGTAGATAATCATGCAAAGTGGACATGCTTATTAGCTTATTTTTCAGATAATGAAAAGCACATGCTCAGACTATTTATCTCACACAACTAAGATCGTACAGTGAATGAGTGTAAGAACCTTGGTCCGGACTCAGCTATGTCTAGCCCTCAACCCTTGTTCTTTTCCTATATATTTAATGCTTATTGAGTTTTCCAAGATACTGGATATGGACTTGGTATGTTATATCTGCAGAAGTATTTGTATTTAAAAAAATTTTTTTTCTATTTTATTTTTATTTATTTATATTTTTATCTTTTTTTAATTTAAATTCAATTAATTAACATATAGTGTATCACCAGTTACCTCACCCCCATCCCCCTCCCCCTCCAGCAACCCTCAATCTGTTTCCTATGATAAAATCCTGCAGGTGAAACTGCATTTGTGTAAGCAATTCGTAGGTGGTAAGTGGGGGAAATCACTTTGCTCAGGGAAAAATTTCAAGACTCTTCAAAGTGACACTCGATGTTAAGTCTATTAGACAAAGACACATAACTGTGAAAGGTGGATTATCTTAGTTGGTAGACCACAGAGAGAGAAATGGTATCAAAAAGAAATAAAATAATGTACAAATAAACTTCTGGTGATATAAATAGTATATATAACTCTTGAAAAAATTCAAAGTCAGTGAGGAGGATTCCTCTGAGGATCTATTTAATATACCCACTGATAATAGAATCATAAAATAGAGCTCCAGGCTTGGCACTTCCTTGTATGAATACCTTATCTGGCTATCACAAAAATCTCATCTCCGCACTATAACCTGAATTTTGTTTTGTCTCACCTCTGTTCCTCTTGGCTAGGATCCTTCCATTCTTTCTCTCCAAATGTGAAAACGTTTTAAACACCCACTCTGTCTCCAGGATGATTTGGCTGATGATATTTCCTTACTGCAAGTGACCTGACCGGCCTTCCCTTGGACTCCTGTATGAAGAGTTGATATTCACCTAGTGATCCTTATATTGCTTTGCTTTGTGTTAATTGCTATTTGTACTCATTTTGCTTTACCTCTGAAACTATAAGTTTCTTGAGGGTTTTTCTCATCTCTTTTTATTCTTTTTAGCATCTGGCAGAGTTTACAAGTTGTGTTAATGAATATCAGTAGATATTAGTTAAATGAAGCCCAGTTAAATAAGGCCAGAGTGGAATGTGCTGTCAGGAAGCCAGGCATCAGGCTCTCTCTGACTTGTGGATAAACTGCTTTCCAGCAAGGGAAGGAGTTGGAGGAGAGAGGAAGATGGGAGAAGAAGGTACTTCTGTAATTTGGCACTGACACGAAGTTTACAATGGAAAATCGGCATGTCTCCACAAACCACCTTCACTCTTCTCATGAGGGAGAATATCTCCTCATTAGACAGGAGCTTATACAACTCATTGGGAACATTTCTTAAGCCCCTACAGCTGTAACCCTACTGATGACAGCACATGCAGTTACTTAGCAACAATTATGGTATCACAGATAGAGTATTATTATGACCTCAGGTGTGAAAACAACTGGAACAAAGGATTAAAGTCAGCAAAAAAGGGAGAGATGAAGTAAATGTAGAGCTAGAACAGAGTTCTTTCCGAAAACACATTTTGCATCAAGTTTCCCATGCAGGGACAAGGGGCACATCCTAAAGTTAAAACTTTCCCCACAGAGAGAGAGCTGAGGCCTACAGTTCTTCCAGATAGCGTTTTTCTCAGCTGCAAACCCATATTTATTTCTTCTAGAACATTTAATAATGCTCTTTCTCCTGCCCTCACCCCCAGGGGGTGCATGGCTGGGCATGTAAACACATTCCATTCTCTACCATTCAGGGTTAGAAATAATACCCATCATCAAAGAGAATGGTCTTCATTTGATTCATAGGACTCCCTATGAGGACTCAAATCACAGTGTGTAGTGGTTGGCCAAAAGGGTGATAGCGTTGCTCACAATATAGTCAGTCATAATTATTATCCATTTTGTGGTTGGTGAAACTGAGTGCTGAAACTTACAGTTTGACTTTTTCAAAAGCAAATGGTTGGGAACTGTAGGGTCATAGCTCTCTGGTCCTAGTGGGCTCATGTTTTGTTGTTATTGCTGTTTGCTTTTGCCATATGCTTCATAGCTATAATGATGCAAAGGACACTGTTGTTTACTTTTTCAGTGTCCAGTCCCTTTGCTTCTTCCAATCGTGATTTTTTTCCCCCTGAATCATCAGATTCAGAAAAGCTGACCTCCTTTCCAACACCAGGGAGTAGGAAATAGGCAAGTCCAGGTGGGCATGGGGAGAAGTGGTGGTTTCCTGCATTCTCTTGTTACTCATCCATCCATGCACCATGGCTCTTTTTCTTCCTTGTTTCATTTATTTTTGCCTTCCTTCTTGTATGTTCAAAACAACATCAAAAATATCTTTGAAGGATAAGGAGAAGATATACCTCCCTGTGAGTGGGAGAGTTACGAATGTACAAGTGCATAGATGAAGGAAGTTGAATGTTGACTTGAAAGTTAGTGGGACATTTGCCCTTCCAGTTTTTTAAGCACCAGCTGGTACTTCCTTCTCTTCTCTCCCTGATCCATGAGTCATGCCTCATCAAAAGTTTCCCAGGGCCCTGGAGTAAAAACGGCAAATCACCGGGTACGAATGATAGAGGAGAAGTACAAGATTTCATTAGACGGAGTGAGTGAAAGATTGCAAAGTGAAAAATTGCAAACAGTATTGACACTTGTACTACAGAAGGGGCATCAGTACTTAGATAGCAGCCGGAAGGTGTGCATTTTAGGATGAAACCCTTGAAATTGAATATGGTCTAAGGTGAGGCAGCCATTCTTCGCTCCAAGTTATACACAATTCTTGCTTTAGAATCTGATGGAATGATTAACTACCAAACTCCACTAACTATATAATTATTGATGATGGACTTGCGGACACTTGATTAGGTATCATGAGCATTGGGTGGGGGCAGATATCAAAGAGCATACAATCCCGAAATAAGACTTGAGTATCAATAAGCTTCGAAGCCAGAACGTCTGAATTGAATCTCTGCTCTTCTAATCTTGTCTGGGTCTAGTTTTATGCCTATTAAAAATGAGCACCAAACTGTTTCATCTTTTTTCCTGAAACCAGTGAGAAGCCCCCTGAATAGAGTGTCACTCCAGCTTGTTCTGAGGATGTAGTAAATATTTGCCAATTCTGTTGGCGAGACAACCTCACTTCCTATCCTGTCACATGCTGCAGTGGAGAAGCTGTCACTCTCCAATCTCTTGGGTACCTGAGGTTTCTCATTCCTCTTAGAAAGTTCTGGAAGTGTTTATCTAAAACAACCATGCCCTGTACTCCTGCTGTCTCTTGTAGTTTCTTCTTGCTTTATTCCCAGCAGTCATCTGGAGATAAGCATATTGAACAGTTGAAACAGGTGATTTCTAAAGTCACTGAACACTAAAAATTAGTAAGGAACTAATCACTACAGAGGGAAATTTCAAAAAATTAAAACACATGGTTCATAATCACAGGGAGTTTAAAAGCTAGTTAAAAATTCAAAATGGACCCATCTGATGGAACAGCAGGCAGGACTTATGTTGTATGGGAGGTCTTGTAACTAATTTCTCGTTTGGTCGTTCTTTTATTCAAGCATGCCTTGACTGAGATGGATGAGGCTGATCGCCCTACTATTTCATATTGGGCTTTCATGTTCTGGCTTTAATTCTTGGAGGTTTCAAAATATATTTTGATCATTTTTCCTTAGGAAAGTAGGTGATCAACTTCTTAACCAGTCTAGCCCAAGACTAATGAACCATAATGTCAAAATGATTGCTTTTAAAAGGAATAAATTATAGGCAGAATAACTGAACTCAATATGTTCTTCTGAAGAATTGGGCTGCTTTTTTTTATAATAGCTTTATTGAAATACAATTTACATACCATAAAATTTACCCTTTTAAAGTGTACACATCAGTAGATTTTTAGTACTGTATATTCACAGAGTTGGGCAATCATCCACACTATCTATTTTTGGACCATTTTAGTCATCCCCCAAAGAAACTCTGTACTCATTAGTAGTCACTCTCCATATCCCTATTTCCTGCAGCTTTTGGCAACCACTAATCTACTTTCTGTCTATGTATTTGCCTATTCTGGACATTTGGAATAAATGGAATCATACAACACATGGTATTCTGCAGCTTGCTTGTTTTCACTTAGCACAATGGTTTCAAGGTTCATCCATGTTGTAGCATGTATCAGACCTTCCTTCCTTTTAATTGTCAGATAATATTCCATTGAATGGATATTCTACATATTGTTTGGCTATAATGAATAATGCTGCTATAAACATTAATACAAAAGTTTTTCTGTGGACACATTTCTCTTGGGTTTAAACTGAGGAGTAAAATTGCTGGATCTCTATGTTGAACAGTTTGAAGAACTGCCAGACTGTTTTCTAAAGTGCTGCACCATTGTATAATCTTACTAGCAATGAATGAGGGTTCTATTCTTCCACATCCTTGACAGTCTATTTATCTGTATATATTACTATCTATATATCTGTATATCTCCTATTGGTCTGTTTCTCTGGAGAACCCTGACTAATATACAGGGTGAAACTGGCCACATAGAATAAGTTGGAAGGTGCTTCTTCGTCGTCTAGCTTTTGCAAGAGTTTTTGAAGGACTGGTGTTAAATCTTTAAATGTTTGGTAGATTTCACCAATGAAGCCACCTGGGGCTGGGGATTTTTTTTTTTTTTGGTGAGAAGTTTTTAAATTACTAATTCAATCTCCTTACTTGTTATAGGTCTATTTAGATTTTCTGGGTTTTTTTTTTTTTTTTTGAGTCATTTTCAGTAGTTTGTTTCTTTCTAGGAATTTTTCCATTTCATCTAGGTTATGTAATTAGCATAGGGTTGTTTATTGTATTCCCTGTGTTTCTGTAAGGTTAGCGGAAATGTCCTTCTTTTATTCCTGCTTTTTGCAATTTCTTCCTTTTCTTTTGGTCAGCCTAGCTGAGGGATTTTCAGTTTTATTAATCTTTTAAAAAAAAACCAACATTTGGTTTTGTAGGTTTTCTCTATTATTTGACTAGTCCCTATTGCATTTATTTCTGCTCTAAACTTTATTCTTTCTTTCCTTCTGCTTGCCTTGGGTTTAGGTTTATTTTTCTCCCAGTTTCTATATATATATATTTCCCTTAGTTTCTTAAGGTGGGAAGACAAATTATTGATTTGAGACCCTTCTTTATATTTTTTTGTTCTTGTATTTCTTCATTACTGCCTTCTTTTTTGTTAAATATACATTTCTTAATGTACTATTTTAATTACCTCCCTTCTTAATGAAATATTTTTGAATTATTTTCAAGTGGTTGCTCTGGGGATTACATTTAAAATATTTTCTTAAAAAACCTAGTTCAGATTAATACCAACTCAATTTCAATAGTATTACAAAAACTTTGCTCATATGCAGCTCTGTTCGCCCTTTCTCCTTTGTGCTATTATCATCATACAAATCACCTCCTTATACATTATAGCCATACTAACACCATCTTGGAGTTATTGGTTTATGCAGTTCCCATTTAAATCTCATAAAAAAGACTTATGAATAAAATACATTAGTATTATCTTTTATATTTACCTATGTGGTTACTTTTACTGGTAATCTTCATTTCTTCATGTGTATTCAAGTTACTGTATAATATCCTGTTATTTCTGCCAGAAGGACTCTCTGTAGTATTTCTTGTAGGGTAGGTCTGCTTGTGATGGGTTCTCTCAGTGTTCAGTTATCCGGGAATGTTTTCATTTCTCCTTCAAACTGAAGGATGATTTTGCTGAATTTGGTATTCTTTTTTTTTTTTTTTTTAAGATTTTGTTTATTTATTTGAGAGAGAGAGCATGAGCGAGCGGTGGGGAGGGGCAGAAGGAAAGGGAGAGGGAGAAGCAGGTTCCCCTCTGAGCAGGGAACCTGACTTGGGGCTCCATCCCCGGACCCTGAGATCATACCTGAGCCGAAGGTAGACGCTCAACTGACTGAGCCACACAGGCACCCACTAATTTGGTATTCTTGCTGACAGTCTCTTTCTTTCAGCTCTTTTAATAACATGTCATCCTATTGGCTTTTGGCTTCTATGTTTTCCAGTGAGAAGTCAGCTGTTCATATTATTCAAGATTGCTTCATATGATGGGTCATTTTTCTTTTGCTGCTTTCAAGATTCTATTTGCTTTTTGCTTTTGGCAGTTTATGACTATGTAGATGTGGGTCTCTGAGTTTATCCTACCTGGAGTTCCCTGAATTTCTCGAATGTGTAGATTAATGTTTTTATAATTTGGGACATTTTCAGTCATTATTTCTTCAACTATTCTTTCTATCCTTCTCCTCCTTTCCTTTTGGGATATGCTGGTGTGATGTTCATGTCCCAGTCTCTGAGGCTTGGTTTGTTTTTCTTCATTATTTTCTCTTTCTGTTCCTCAAATTGGATAATCTCAACTGATCTGTCTTTAAGTTTGTTAGTTCTTTCTTCTCCCCAGTCAGTTGGGCTGTTGGTCCCTTCCAATGAACTTTTCATTGATATGATTGTATTTTTGAACTCTAAAATTTCTATTTGACTCTTTCGTAGTATCTCTTTGTTAATATTGTCTATTTGGTGAGATATCATTCTCATATTTTCCTTTAATTCTTTAGGCAAAATTTCCTTTAGTTCTTGGAACATACTTATAACAGCTCATTTATAACTTTGTGTAGTAACTCAAACATCTGAGCTTTTCAGGGATAGTTTCTGTTGATTCTTTTTTCCTATTTATGGGCCATACTTTCCTATGTCATTATGTGTGCCATTTTTTTGGTTGCTGAAAACTGGGTTTTTAGAATAATTTCATGAAACCTCTCTGGAAATCAGATTGTCTCCACGCCCCAACACCTGGTTTGCTCTGTTGTTTGTAGTACACTGTAACAGTTGTTCTTACCAGTGCTGTTTGTTTGATTAGTGACTTTATTAATTTTTAAAGTCTGTATTTGTTGTTGTATGCAGCATCTAAAGTCTCTGCTTGATTAGCGTGGTGGTCAGCTAATGAGTTGGCATAGACTTCCTTAAATTCCTAACTAAAAAAATTCCCACACTTCTGCTACAGATATATGCATGTGAATTGGGGTATGCCTTCCATGTTCTGGCAGTTTACAACTCTGCCATAGCTTTCATCTCCTGCATGGCCAGCCATAGGTGAGAGATGAGGGCCTTCTTAGGTCTTTCCCAAGAATATGCACATCCCTGCACATACATACAGCTTTCTAGATTCCCGGGGAATTCAGAACTTTTCAAAGCCCTCTCTGGATATCTCATTTCCCAGATATTTATTTCAAGTTTCTTTGGTTGGCTTCCTGTTTGCCTCAACTGGTTTCACCACCTCAAGCAGCCATGATGCTAAATAATTCCCAATTCTTTTGGAAATACACCCTGAATATAGGGATTTCCTCACTTAATAATATCTGAGTTAGGTCAACTAAAGATAAATCCCATGGATGGGACTTTCCAGATAATAGTGATAATTCTCTGGAGATGGGGCTTTTTGGGGAGCTCCAGACCTCTTTTACTCTCTCAGATAGCTGGCAGACCACTGTTTTTCACAGCTGCCATGTTTCTACAGTTGCTGGTTTTCAAGGCTATTGCAATGCTGGGGAGAGGGAGATGGTAAAAGAGCAAATATAAATGCCATGTAGCTCACTGTTCTTCTAGAGAAATAGCCATTTTTCTTTCCATCCTTTGGTGAACCTACAGAATTCTGAAAATGTTTATTTTGACTATTTTGCCACTGCTCTCATTGCTTTGATGGAGCACCACTCTGGAAGTGTTTCTTCTTCCTGAGTGACCTTGATATCAGGGCTGCTTTTGAGACATAGATTTCAGACCAGAAAATTGTTTGGTGAGTACAGAACCAGAAAAATGAAATGGGTGTGCTAGAAGGATATAGCTGGATGATTAAGTCTGGTACTTGTTTCCACTCTGGGGAGATTGATATTTATGTCTCTAGGGGAATGTTGTACCTCATCTTTCTGTGTACAAGAGCCACCAGGATGAGATATTTCCCTTAAGTCTTGAGATCACAAAAGAGGAGGAGGGGCACTTGCTGGCTGATAATAAAGTCTGAGTGGAAGTCTCAGCTGGGAACCCTAATAAAGCTGGCAGAACAGAATTGACTGGCTGATCATGAGCTGTTGGTTGGGGACCCTTGAGAAGTGCCTGCTGTTGACTTGCTACTTGATGTGTAACTTAGGAACCACAGTGTCAGCACCACCTGAGAGCTTGCTGGAAATGTAGACTCTCAGATCCCACTCCAGTCTTGCTGAATCAGAATCTGCATTTTAACGAGGTGATTTATGCACACAGGAAAGTTTGAGAAGTACATGCCTATAGCATATTTACATCTTTATGGGGTTGTCCTGGGAAGATTCCTGTAATTGACTAGCCTCATCTCTTTCATGTTTTAAATCTCAGATGTAGTCATCTGCTTTCCTAAAACTTCAGAGAATACCAATCTTCGCACAGTCTGTCATTCTTGCAGTTTTTTTTTTTTAATAGTGAAGATAAAGAGTTGAGCTTCAAGAATCTCAGAGAGGGAGCAAGTGTGTGAGCTAAAGTGGTCCAGAAAGGCATTATTTGAGTTGGACTTTGAGGAAAGGAAGGGAAAGAGGTGAATGCATGCCAGGTAGATGACAGAATATGGGCCAGCCTACAGAGGTGGGGATTATCTATCATATGTAGTAGATCTTCAAATTGTAAAATCTTTGAGGGCATAGATTATGTCTTGTTCATACCATACGTCCTCAGTGACTGGCACTGAGTAGGCACTGTATAAATTCTTTGTGAACTAAACAGTGGGAAGATTAGCTTCACTGGACGTGAGGATTTATATAAGAATTATGGGAGTTAATACAGATTGCTTAGGATATGGGCAGATGATAGGGACCTTGAAAACTAGGTAGGAGTTTGTATTTAAATTTGCTGGATAATTTTCAATAAGGCATGTGGAAGTGGAAGGAGGCTTATTTGGGGCTGTTATTAGAAAAATGATTAAAAAATTAAAAAAACTATGTTCAAACTCCAGAAAATAAAGCCCTCTAAAATCTTCTTGGCTATTCTAGATATGCATAGGTTTGAGTGCGACTGTGTTATGGGAATCACACATTAAGGAGAAAGAAAGCTGGAGAAAAATGATAGACAGTAGCAGCACATTTCAACTTTGTGTATGTCGTAGGATCTTAGGCAGGGAAATGACATATGAAAAATGGGGTTTGACAGTGATTAAAATAATACTAGGTGGATTGGAATGGGAAGAGAATGGAGTCAGATAGACCAGCCAGGAGGTGTTTTCATAATCTAGGGATGAAGACAGGTAGATGTGGACCAAGGTCTACAGGACAGAGGGTAGTAGCTATTGGAAGTTCCTGGTTTTATAAAGGAGAGAAATCTTATCAAGCAGCTTGGGTCTTACATTAGAGAGAAAGAAGAAAGGAGGACAGAGAGAAACCACCTGGTGCAATAGTAGTAGTGACAACAACTATTCTTTACCACTCTCATAAGACAGTGGTAAGAATTAAATGAGTTAATTCTTATAAGTTGCCTAGGTAAATGCCTGGCACAGTGTAAGCATTCAGTGTAAATTTTAGCTATTAGCTATTGTTTCCTGGAAGAAGGGACCTCCTGGCGCTGTCAAGTAGCGCTTCTGTTCCTCAAAATCAGTACCCAACTCAGTGCTTTTTTTGGTAATAGACACATGATAAATGTTTGATGAATGGGAACTAAAATATTTGTCAATGTAGGAACCAAAAATATTGATTCTAAATAAAGTCACATTTTACTGTTGATGTCTATTATAAATATTATACCCCAGTAGAGGGTTGGAGGAAAGTGGTTATTTATCTCTCATCTTCAGCTCTCCAAACCAACTTTATCTCTCTTTCTCTTTCTCTCTTTATCTACTCTCATACCAATGGTTCCTGTCTCTTTACTCATAATTCCTGGAAGCCAGCTTTCCCTGTCTGTCTGTGTTTTATATCAGATGCTCAGTAAATATATGTGTTAATTGGTAAACCAATGTCTTCTAAACCTGTGACTCACACCTCAAAGCACTGCTATCAGTGAGAAAGATACCCATGT
Source organism: Phoca vitulina (assembly GCF_004348235.1). Taxonomy (NCBI): domain Eukaryota; kingdom Metazoa; phylum Chordata; class Mammalia; order Carnivora; family Phocidae; genus Phoca; species Phoca vitulina. Next base: position 9,174,589 of record NW_022589707.1, read on the forward strand.
TTCTCTACCATATGTAATCCAGTCCTTTTAAATACTTTGTCCTCTCTGAATGATCACTGAAGTGTGTGGTACAACCAAATTAATGAGTTGTGGCTGAAGTCCTCTATTTCATGTGGCTGAAATACATGGAACTGCACATTTGTGCATAAGCCTGAATCTCTAGAAGTTTCATGATTATTTGACAGAATAATTGAAGTAAGGGGGAAAGGATTGAGTGGTTCATTTTCACTTCTATTTTTTCACCCACCGCTAAGATAAAATATTCTCCTGAGCAAAAGTTAGAAACTTTTCCCACCGCTATCACCATATGAAGGCAAGTTGGAGAGTAAAACAGACAGTTATCTAGCATCTCTTTCCAAGAAGCTGAAGGTTCTTTTCATATATCACCAGAGAATCTCTGTGATAAAAAAGAGCAATTTCCACATGTGGTGATGGCTGATTTTCATAACCAAGGAATCTTATAGGGTCTTACAACTTTTAAGGGACTTAGTTTCACTTGAAAGTCTATGGAAACCTCAAGTCCAGCTCTTCTGATTTCTTTGGATTCTTCTATTTAAAGTTGGCTTGCCTTTTGCCATTAAACCAGTCTTTTCTTTAATGCTTAATAATCATAAGCCTTTTGGAAGAGATTTGCTACAAAGGTTTTTGAACATGGGTAGAGAATCTATATCAGGGTGACTGACTCACCAAAAAGATTAATCAGGCACCCTTAAGAAAGAGCAACCTAATTCAGGTTATCTGAGAGGGAATATGAAACCATTAAATAAATATACTTCCTATCATGTCCAGTTGAGAGAGGCACGAGGCAGGAAACATAGGGGGAGAAATAGAATGGATTAGAAGAAGGAAAAGAACAGAGGAAAATATGCACTCAGAAGTAGATAGATGCCTATAGCTGCAGAGAGGGATAGGGAGAAGGGAGGGGACTTGTGATTTCTGAGATGAGATGCTTGTCACATGCTGCTGCTCACTTGGACTGATTTCTGTGCTAATGAGTTGTTTAAGTATTGCTTCTAGCTCCTTCTGCAGCAGTTTGCCAGGAGAAAAAAAAAATTATTCTTTGGACTGTAGCAACATTGACCCGAGAGGGCTTTCTCTCTGGAAGAACAAATAAAATTAAGCCAAAACCTGGAATTTCGTCTGCTCTCTTTAAGGGAATGCAAATGACACAGTTGAATCCTTGACTCTGTAACATGTTCTCCGTAGGTTACCTAGTTTCATCCTCAGCAAGTCCAGCAACAGGCACTGTTACCCCCATTCTACAGATGATGACAGTCTTTCAGGGATTTGGCAGGTAACACAACTACTTGAAGGAAAAGCCGAAATCCATAACCATCCATCCCCTGAGTCCGGTACTTTCTGTTTCACCAGCTGTATCCAAGTCTCTTTCTAGAACTTAAAGGAACTTCAGAAAATCATCCAGATTTGCAAATTGGTTAAAGTTGCTCCAGGCTTCAGACTGATAATCATTTGCTTTTATTGAATAGAGATGCATCACTGGGCCCCATGCCAGCCGGTCGGGCTTCTTATCCATTTAAAGTAGAACAGCATCCAGTTGGTTGTAGGGAGTGTTGTACCTACCCTTCCCTGACAGATGGCTTTCTATTTGGCTTTTAAAATTTTTCTAGGAGGGAAGTTCACACAATAAGAAGCTCTCACAGAGCTTATTGCAGTCATTTCCAGATCAGTCTTAGGAGCATCGATCTGACTATCCTTTGCTCCTCCCTTTGAGTGCTGCATACTGTGCGGGCCTGGCTTTCCTGCTTGGCTGAAGAAGGTGGGACAGTGTTTCCTGTGATACACAGAAACTTGAGAGTTTACGAGGAGTAAGTGTGACTAAGGAGTCAGCCAACTCTCACCCTTGGGCCTGATCTGGCTGACTGTTTTTGTAGTATTTTTTTTTTTTTTAAAGATTTTCTTTATTTGAGAGAGAGAATGAGATAGAGAGAGCATGAGAGGGGGGAGGGTCAGAGGGAGATGCAGACTCCCCGCTGAGCAGGGAGCCCAATCTGATGCGGGACTCCATCCCAGGACTCCAGGATCGTGACCTGAGCCGAAGGCAGTCGCTCAACCAACTGAGCCACCCAGGCGCCCCCTGACTGTTTTTGTAAATAAAGTTTTATTGGAACACAGCTGTGCTTATTCATTGCGTACTCTGTGGTTGCTTTTGTACTTCAACAGCTGAGTTTAGTAGTTGTGACAGAGATCCTATGACCTGCAAAGCCTAAAATACTTATTACTGCCCCTTTACATAACAAATCTGGGACCCCTGCTCTCGATGAACAAGTCACCTAGAGAATTCTTGAAAGGAAAAGGGAGCATGGATGTTATCTAGGCCACAGTATGGTGAGGGTCTGCTACAGTTAATGTTTTGCAAGTGCCATTGTTTATTTGGGGGAGTCCAAACAGGAGAATTCTCTTGGTTATCCCTTCGTAATAGGGATTGAGAGTTCCTGGTAGGAATGTTGCTTGTGCAACAAAATAGAGACTTGTGATTCTCTGTTCTGTGGTTCTTGTCCAGGCAAGTTAGGAAATTGTGACTCCTTGAAACCATGTGGGGAGCCAAGTATTCCAGCTGATGTTTTGTGATTTTTTTCCCCCCTTTGTTTAAAAATAAACTTTGTAGAATCTTTTTTTTTTCTCACAGCTCTCTAAATATTCTGTTTTGAAACATTTAATTACCCAGGTTATTTATATGGAAAGGTCTGATAATGTTTCTATGGGAGTCTGTTATTTATTTCTTTTGCTAAATTTTATCTTATATTAGGGGAAGGGCTGAGGTTGGTTACCATGGCAACATTCTCAAAACTGCAACAATCCTATTATGGATGCTAAAACTACAGTCATTCTGGTGGGAGGGTAGCATGGGTAGTGGGTGGTAGTCTTTTTATTTTTATTTTATTTTATTTTTTTAAGAAAACCTCTCCCACTTCCAACCCATTTGCATTCATTTATCTTAAGCTTAGCCGTGTAGGGTACTGGAATGAGAAATGAACAGAAAAAAAAAGGTGTCCTGTCTGTCTCCATTAAATTTCTGTTGTCTTTGTCTGCTCCATTTGTAAGGATACCCTGCTTTCTATCTGATCTTTTATTCATTTCTTCACCTCATTTCATTGAGGCCTACTCTGTGGTAGAAATGAGTAAGACAGAATCTCTGTTCTCATTTCTTCTTTTAAATTACAAATTCCTTAAAGTCATTAATTCACTTCACTATAATTCAGTTAAATAAATATTTATGAGGACATACGCTATACCAAGCATCATGCTGGCATACAAAAACAGGGGTTTTGGTCAAAAAACATTGTTTTGTTTTGTTTTGTTGGGTGGCACAGGGAGGGGCAAACTGCTATGCACTGAGGTGATTAAAATAAAATTTGACCGATGCTAACACAGAAGTATGTAACTTACTTAACTTTCCAGCCTGGAGATCAGAGGAAATATTCTGCAAGGGAGGCAACATTTGGGCTGATTCAAAGACAAATGGCATTTTCCATTTAGGGCTCTGGGGATGGGTAGGGCATTCCAAACAACTCTAGACCAGCAAGACTGGGAGTAGAGTGGTGAGAGAGCCCTTGGCAGTGTGCAGGAGATGTTTAAAAAATATGCAGTTGAGTGGTGTTGGGATAGTCTGGAGGTAGGGGTTAGACCCATCAAGAGATGTTATGTCTAGGAGGTTGGATTTTGGAGACTGGGAGCCATTGAAAAATTCAGAGTAGCAACTTGAACGTTCTGGTTTAGAAAGATCTTTCTGTTAGTGGTGGGTGGGATGGTAGATAATGAAGGGTAAGAGCAGATTGGATTGAACATGGAGATTTGAAAAGATGGCAAGTTTCTTCTTGGGACATAGTGAGCTTAAGATAAGCCCCACCAAATTGGATTGTCTAATAAGCAGTTGGTAATATGGGTCCAAGAGTAAAGGAAATGTGGGTGGGCGCCAGAGACCTGGGTATCATCAGAGGCTTGTGGGTGAGAGGGAAGCAACCAGAAGAGGAGCTGCTCATTATCATACCCTCACAGTGCCTTAACATGGTGTCTCACTTTGAGTAAAAGATTAATAATTTGAAAAAAAAAAGATTCTGAAGGATTGATGTGAGTAGAGTCAAAAGAAGTGGAAGTAAGAGTCATTAGTAGAGAAGTAGAGTCATTAGATTCATGATTCTTCAAGATTCACCTGGGATTTCTAAACTCAACACATGGGATTTAATCATAAAACAGCCTACCTTTCTCCTTGTATTCGTTCTTTAAACCTGCATGGTGGGGCATGCCCTGCCCTGGCTTTGCTGGCCACTCTTAGGAAATAAAAAACCTTTGCACTGCAAGTCACTGTACTAATTCAGGAACTAAAACTTCCAGAGCTGGGCACTAATAAAAACTCTCATCTTAGAATTGAGGTCTCTTCCGCCCCCCAACATGGGCCTGCACAGGACTGCTGCAGTCTGGGGAGAAGAGATGGGTCAGCTTCTTCTGTCTTTCTCCATGGTGCCTTTTCACCCTTGTCTCCTGTTTGCTGGCCTCAGCTGCAGACTCCTCTCAAGCTGGAGTTGGCTGGCAGAGAGGAGGAGGGAGGAAACAGTTAAGCCCCTACCTGGCTAGTGATGATTTATCCTTCTACTGTTAGTGCTCTCTGAATCTCGCAGATTTGTTAAAGTTGGCTTTTTTGGAGTTCTTCTGTGGAGTCTTTCTAGTCTTCCCACCCTCATTGCTGAGGATCTCATATTTGCAGTTCCCCGAGACAAGGGCCATGCATTGCTCTCCTGGCTACAGTTTTCTCAACCCTGAGGATCCTGGTAGCACCAAGGTGCTACACTCTGCTGTGATGTTTCGGATAGTGTCTAAGCCAGTCCTGAGATGGCTGTCTCTAGCACATAGCCCACACCTTGTTCCATGGGAGACAGCTCAAGCATCCTCTTTTAAAATGTATTATCTATTGTTTCTTGAAGTCTCAGAGAGAATATTTGTCGGAACATCTTGTTGCATATATATATTACTACTCTCTCCTTGTTTCTTTTAAACTTTCCCATCTTGTTGTAGAGACAGTTTTGTTACACGGAGGTAAGACTGGCTGCTTCCAGGGTGGATTTAGTGGATGATGAGGGTGGAACCAGGTAGTCTTTGTGAGGATTCCGTGTGTACCTTCCACGTGGACAGGGCATCCTTAAATGAGAAGCTGTGCATCTCACAGGAGCTCAGTTTATAAGACTGATCTCCTCCATGCTAATGACTCCCAATCTCTTTACAGCCCAGACCTCTTCCTGAGATGCAGACCATACATCTGACAGCTTACTGGGCTTCTCTGATGAAAATGTTACAGACTTAACTCACATCATTACCATGAACCCCACTGTTCATCCTGAGTACCCATTCATTTTCATGTAATTTCTCTTGAGTCTTAATAAATGGCATCTAGAAAATCCACTTAATTGCTCAAATCAGAAACCTGGGAGTCATCTATAAGTTCTTAAGCTCTTATGCACCATGGGTGCCCCCTTCAGCAATCTAGTGCTATCTATGGACACTTTTCAAAATGATGTTTTTAAACACAGAGGACCATTATGGAAACCAGCGCTATGAAAATACCTTTCTATTTTGGGTGATTTGGAATCTGCGAATTTCCCCTTTTCTTTTACCTCTCACATAGGTTTAGTTTCAGTCCCCAGTCACTTGGGTAGCAGACTCATTTCATCTTGTCTCACTTCAATGCTACTTTCTTCATTCAGGCCTTCATCATCTGTCACTTGAATTATTGCAGTTAAATCTTTAAAAGAATTCGTATTGGAACATTTCAAATATGTACAAAGTATACAAAATAGTATAATGAAACCTCATATAGCCATCACCTAGTTTTGACAGCTATCAACCCACTTTCTACTTCCTACTTGATGATGATGATGATGATGATTTTACAGGTTTTGTTTTTTAAAGTAAAATTTATAAACACTGAAGGGAATAAATTTTGGATGTACAGTTTGGATTCATGAATCCATAACCCATCCTTCATAGCATAAAACCTACACCTTTATGAAGAGACATCTTCCCAGAAAGTTCCTTCTTCCCTTCCTTCCCAGTCCCTTTCCAGTCCAGCTTTGCCCTTCAGAGGGAACCACTCGATTTTTTTAAAGATTTTATTTATTTATTTGACAGAGAGAGACAGAGTGAGAGAGGGAACATAAGCAGGGGGAGGGGAGAGGGAGAAGCAGGCTTCCCGCAGAGCAGGAAGCCCGATCCCAGGACACTGGGATCATGACCTGAGCCGAAGGCAGACGCTTAACGACTGAGCCACCCAGGCGCCCCACCACTCGATTTTTTTAAAAACCTTAGTTTAGTTTTGTGTGTTCTAGAATTTTATATACCTGGAATACAGCATATATTCTTTCATGTTCAACATCTTTCACTCGGCATAATACATGTGCGATTCATCTATATCACTGCCTGTATTAGTAGTTCATGCCTGAACTACTTGCTGAAGATTATTCCATTATATGAATAAACTACAATTTGCTTGTGAATCTTCTGTTGATGGACATTTAAAAATTTTTGCATATTGTGTCCCTGAACAATCTTGAAGTCTTTTTGTGGGAAAATGTTTTCATTTCTTTTGGATAAATACCTAACAGTAGAATTTGAAGATCAAAGGGTAGGAATAATGTTGATTTTATAAAAAATTGCTAGATCTTTTCCAAAGGTACCACTTCACTTCCACTAGCAAGGTATGAAAGTTCTAGCTGTTCCACATCTTCACTGATATTTGCTGTCAGTCTTTAAATCTGGCCATTTTGATGGGTGCATAATGGTATCTCATTGTGGTTTTATTTTGCATTTCCCTGGTGACTAATGATGTAAAGCATTCTTTCTTTTTTTTTAAATTTTATTTTATTATGTTATGTTAATCACCATACATTACATCATTAGTTTTTTTTTTTTTTTTCCTAGGCAAAGAACTTTATTAACTTTGTTTCAAACTTTTTTCCCAGGCTTCTTCAGCTTAATTAGCTGCAAAGAATGAATTGTGTATAAGCAAAAACTGAAAAGAGCTGTAGTGTCCAAGGGGCTTGGGCTTAAAAATATTAGAGATCTAGATTTTATCAGATCCATGAACAAAATTTTAAAAAGCAGTCATAATATAAAATAGCAGCTCCCAGTAATTTCTCCAAGTTTTATCTTCTTCAGAAGTTGACTCAATTCAGTTTGCTTCATTCTTGGAAGCTTCATCAAAATTCTCCACAAGATTTGGAACTTCATCATCATCATCCTCTCCGGTAGCAAGTGGTGCTTTTCCATCCACAGATTGTTTGGGCAGAGCTTCAGCCAGTCTTCTTCAACTAGTCAGACTGTCTGCACCAAGTTGGCTTAAGATCCTGGGTAGCATTTCTGTCAGCTGCTTTGTCCCAGCATGGCCTGGAATGGTGAAAGTGTTCACTGCCAGCGATGCCTGAACTTTGGGGTGGTTAGAGGGGATCACTGTTCCTTGGTCTGTGAACATATTCACTTCTTCAATACCAGAGATATTGTTTACTCCTAACTTCTTTAAGGAGAACTGAAGTTTTTTATCATCTGCTGTAGCCGTTCTATGAACCACCTTCTTCTTTCGGCAGGCAGTTCCTTTCCCACCAATGCGCACTTGTGCTTGCAGTTTGGTGAGTTTCTCCTGGTTCATGACAGTTTCTTTCATCTTGGTGGAGCGGAAATGGGACCGCGCGGGGGAATAGGGTTGGCGCTCAGGGGGTCTCGGGAGGACCAGCTGAGATTAGGTGCACACACATGGGGATGCAAGATGGCAGCTAGAGGACATCATTAGTTTTTGATGTAGCGTTCCATGATTCATTGTTTGCGTATAACACCCAGTGCTCCATCAATTCGTGCCCTCTTTAATACCCATCACCAGGCTAACCCATCCTCTCACCCCCTCTCCTCTAGAACCCTCAGTTTGTTTCTCAGAGTCCATAGTCTTTCATGGTTCGTCTCCCCCTCTGATTTCCCCCCCTTCATTTTTCCCTTCCTACTATCTTCCCTTTCTTTTTTTTTTTTTTAACATATAATATATTATTTGTTTCAGAGGTACAGGTCTGTGATTCAACAGTTTTACACAATTCACAGCGCTCACCATAGCACATACCCTCCCCAATGTAAAGCATTATTTCTTATTGGACTTTCATGTAATTTCTTTTGTGAAGAGTCTGTCCAAGCATTTCTTGCCTATATTTTAATTGTTTAAAAAAATTTATTAGTGAGTTTTAAGATTTAAAAAAGAATTCTGGATATAAATCCCTTATCAGATATATATTTGGTGAATATATTCTCCCCATCTGATACATACCTGTTCCTTTTCCTAATGTTATTTTTAATAAACAGATACTTTTAATTTTTCTTTTATGGTATTGCTTTTTATATCTTGTCTGAGAAAACTTTACCTTATCTTCAGGTCATAAAGATATTCTCTGTTTTCTTCTAGAAGTTTTATATGTAAGCTTTCATATTTAAATCTGTGATCCATCTTGAATTAATTTTTGTGCTTAATATGAGACAGCAGTTGAGACTCATTCTTTTTCCACCTGGGTATCTAGCTATTCCAGCATAATTTGTTGAAAAGACTCTCCTTTATGGAATTACTTTGGTTTCGAAGTTTCCCATTTGTATTCTTTCTTCAAGATTGTTTAACTGTTCTAGATTCTTTACACTTATATTTCCAATTAAATTTTAGAATTAGCGTGTCAATTTTTATTTAAAAAGCCCTGCTGGGAAAAAAACAAAAACAAAAAAGCCCTGGGATTATGATCAGTGTTGCAATGACTCAAGAGGTTAATTTACATGCATAGTTTATTGGTTAGCCAGGGACTTGGGGGGATTTTATTTGCAGATTTTAGGGCTCACTCCCTTTGTGACTTCCTCCCTTCCAACATTTCCTCCTAACTTTCTGACAGTTCTGCCTTCCCTGAAATCATCTGACATCTTGGTCAAGAAAGGAAGTTGTGGTTTTCTGAAGCCCAGCTTTGTGTGGATTGGGAGTGCCCTCAGGCAAGAATTTGTAAATTTGCACATTTTATTCATTGCCTTTTAATGGTTATCTTTGCTCCAAGTTTTTGCCTGACCTTGGTCACTTCTCAGTGCTTTTGAGTAATATTTTCTTTAATTGTCCAGATTTTGTCATTGTTATCAGTGTCATTGTTATCAGTTGTTATGCCCAAGGTGCTGTGCTGTTAGGAGCAGACAGCCCCGTCAGCTGCCATACAATGGTCTCCTTGCCTCCCCTCTTACCTCCAACTAATCTACTTGAAAGCCCAGAGTGAGCTTTCAAAAATGCAAACATGAGGGCTGCCTGGCTGGCTCAATCAGCATGGGACTCTTGATCTCGGGGTTGTGAGTTCGAGCCCCATGTTGAGTGTAGAGATTACTTAAAAATAAAATCTTTTTAAAAAAAGCAAACATGAGCAAACCATTCCCTAAATTAAAGCCCATCAATGGCTCCTCATTGCTTTCATTGTTCCCCATTGTTTTCCCATCTTCTTTTTCTGGATTCATCCGTATTTATCCCATGTGCTTTCTGACTTTATTGAACCATTTGGCATTCCCTAGACACACCCTTCCCTTAAAAATCTCCCCTCCTTTGCAGGTATCATGGTCCGGGCCTCAAATGCCTCTACCTTCATAGCCTGGCTAACTACTAAGGTCCTTTAAAAGTCAGCTCAAAGTATCAACCTTTAAGAAAAACTTCCTCAAACTGGGTTACTCATGCTTTCTTATATTCCCATTGTTCTTGTTATATTTTAGTATCACAAAGCTTGTCAATTTGTATGTAATTGCTCAGTCACTTATTTGTCACCTCAACTATCAAGGCTGTGAGGTCCTTGAGAATAGGGTCTTACTTATGTTTGATTACCCATCACCTAGCATTCATGTGAAGGAAAGACAGGCGGATGGATGGATTATATAGTTAAATTATGGTTGCATTGTAAATTGTAAGTATTTGACCATCCCAAAATATTTTCTCCAGTCCTCTTGCTCGTGGGTCTGGATATTTAAATGCCAATGTGAAATTAACAAGATAAAGTTAGAACTGCAGAGATACCTCAATTATCTAGAGCAATATATATATATACAGAGCAAAAAATATATATAAAAATATACACAGTTGATTCCATGTTTGTAAGTGTGTATGTGGGTTTGTACTCTTTGTTTTAGCTTTAATTACAAAAACAATAAATATAAATAATAATGCTATATAATACTGTGGTTTATATAATGTAATGATATTATATCATTATAATATATAACTTTATATTTATAAATATATATATTTAAAGAGAATAAAGGATATTTATGAGTAGAAAGCAAGGACAAAATAAATAAAGAGCCAATGGTGCAAAACATTTCACCTGTTGAGATATGATTTAAAGTGTTGTTGACACAAAGAAAAAGGCTGATAATGACTTCAGAAATAAAGCAGCCTCTTGAAGCTTTCATCTTCACGGTTGGCCAGTGATACAGGGGACACTGACGGAAGCTTAACCGTAGCTGACGCTCCTGTGGGACACAGGGAGCCAAAATCTTTGCACATTTACTTGGACTCATCCATCTTTATTCTTTTCTTTTTCTTTTCTTTTCTTTTCTTTTTTCCTTTTCTGTTCTTTCTTTTCTTTCTTTCTTCCCTTCCTTCCTTTCTTCCTTCTTCCTCCCTTCCTTCCTTCCTTCTTCCCCCCTTCCTTCCTTCTTTCCTTCCTTCCTTACTTCCACTACATAATCATATAGGCATTATTTACTTTTAAATGGATTCTTTCTTGGTGGAATCCCAATTTAAAATACTGCTTTCATGTAAGTTATTTTTGGTGGGCAGTGACTTTTCCACTTAAATTTATTTATTTTTAATGATGCCACAGTCTTCCATATTACCATCTTGTACATCAACTAAGTTGGAAAGTTCTCCTAATTTTTCAAAGGCCTTTCCTTGTAATTAACAATGATCTCATTATTCCCCCTTTTCTCTTGCATTTTTTTCCTTCTTCTCCCCTTAGATTAATCTGTGAAAATTATCTGTCTGTGTTCATTCCACTTTTCCCTCGAGCCTCCCCACCGTACACCTGGACCTTCAGGTGCCCCTCCTTTCTTACAAGAGCCTGTCCTTTCATCACACTTTACAGCACTGATGCACCACTTCATCCATTAAGTTCACCTGCACTGATCACAAATAGTTGACTGCATGTTTGTAAGTGTGTATGCAGGTGTATGCTCTGTTTAAAAAAAACTTGTAGTTACAAAAACAACAAATGTATTATTCATATAGAATAGATAATAGAGAGTAAAAATAGAAAGTTTCTCCTTTAAATACACCTGCCCCAAATATACCTCTTCCCCCATCCCCAGGGGTAACTAACTGTATTACCATTTGTTGTGTTGTGTATCTTTCCATATTTTTTCTAAGCATCTATGAATGCACACGTGTACTTATATATAGCAAGATAATGATGAAAATATTTGCCCACTGGTATGGGAATGTAAAGAAATATATTTAATTCAGCACTTAAAAATATGTTCTGTTCTCTGAGCATACTAACTATATATGACTGCCAAGAGTTATAAGTTAGAGGGCAAATCATTCATCAAATCATTATGATAATTTCCAAAGTTGGCACAGTTCAGCTGTCTGCAGTTAGGGGATAGTGCTATATGAACCATCAGTTGAAATAGGGAAACACATGAATCTGTTCCACAATTTACTCATTGCATTGATAAGCATTGGGTTATTGAGCCCAGCGTTTTGTTGTAGCCGGAAGGTGGCTGGACATGCACCTGAATGCATGGACGTGGGGAGCTGCTGTCTTAGCCCCCAGTCAAGTGCCATCCTAGAGACTGCTTGCTCCACTGTCTCATCACTGCTGATCTCTGGGCCTTGGCCCAGTCACCTGCCTCTGTGGCCACCACTGGACAGAGTCCTTGAGTGATTTGTAAACTCAGTAAGCATAGGATTTCTGTTTCCAAACTGATATGGAAGTATTTAAATAACTTAACAACTGGCATGGTTGTACTGGTGTAATCTTATATATCAACCTTGTATTAAATTCTGTGTGTGTGTGTGTGTGTGTGTGCGTACCCAAGCATTTATGCATCCGCAGACCCCGAATCAGGGACACAGCAAGGTAAGCAAGAGCTAGGAATGGCAGAGGTACCTGTGTAGAAAGTAAGGGAGAAGAGGAAAGACTGCAGGTCCAGAGAAGTGTCAGGATTCACCTGCCTGGCATGAGTGTCTGTCTATCAAACTTGGAGAACATTTCTTGAGTGTTACTGTTGTTCCTCATTGTCCTTCCAAGGATACTTTGCATTTGCCTTTTTTCTGAGCATTAAAGATCACAAACTGCTCTGTGTGATTTTCAACTGCTTTTCCTCCCTTATGTGAGAAGAACTAATCCTCAGCGAAGCATACGTTTTCAGGAGTCAAGGAGTTAAAAAAAAAAAAAGAAAGAAAGAAAGAAGGAAGAGAGAAGTGAGTCAGAGAACTTCTGCCTGTGTGCCTGAGTCAGCTTAGTGTGTTTAAAAAAAAAAAAAGAAAGAAAGAAAAAAAAAAGCAAAGCTGTGTGCAGAGACCTGCCTGGAAAAACTGCTGAATGGAAAGATTTGAGCATAGCTTTTAGACTTTGATGGCGAATTCTGATGTCTTTTCAGAAATGGTTAGCAGGCGCTAATCCTGCTCCATGACATCACAGAAATCTTGACTCCTGCTGGTCCTTCTCATTCTCTTACTAAGCCCATCCCACTTCCTTATCATATAGGATTTGAGCACAAGGGGATTGGGGAGAGAAGGAGGGAGTAAGGCAGGTGGAGCTGCTGTCCTTCCCTGGCAGGCCAGTTTCCCTCACAAATTAGGTGGTTTTTTTTTTTTTTTTTTGGAGGAGGTGCCATTTGGTAAAGGTGACCCGTGAGTACTCGGTTACTACCAGCAACTCCGACATGTGGGACCGCTGGAAAGAAAAACACCCCTGGATGGGGGGAAGGTTGAGTTCAATTTTGTTTCTATTGTTGGGGTAGGGGGAGTTGGGGGGAGGGTAATGGTAAGTGTATCTGTTGCAGACGCATGAACACGCAGCAGAATAGTGGATGTGATTTTATTATATTCATGTACATACAGGTGAGCATTTTAGTTCTATTTACAGTAGGGGAAGAAACGCTTCAGAGTTGAAGATCTGGTGTAGTGGAAATTGCTTTGAAGCTCCTCGTTTCACTCTGTTTTCACCAACATGTAACTTTCTGAAATAACTCTCTATTTGACTGACCTTTTTCAAAGCTTGATTTTTAAAAAAAGCAGTTTGGAAAATGGAAGCTAAAACGAATTCCTCCTTTTTAAACAGGGAAACTGCTTTAGATGTGCTTTTCACATTGCCCAAATTATGACCATCATTTCTTTTTGATTTAATATGGAACCTGTTGGAGAGTTTAAATACAGCCCACATACAGGCCACTTTTAAATGCTGTGTGTGCTTCACTATTTTGTTTTCATAAAAAGTGGAATTTGTCTTGTTTGAAATAGTGATTACTTTCCCCTACAATCTTAGCAGATGCGTCCGCTGAGTGTGCTGTGTCAGGCTGTGGGTCATTCCTCATTAACTTGTCTTTAAGGGGTAGATGAGTGCGTGTTCTCACCTCTCTAATTAAATGATGTCTGGAGGCGCCAGCCCAGGGCACGGATCCACCAGAAGACTTAATCATACATGTTCTTATTATTAAATGCTGGGTAAAGCAAAGTTCACTTTTTTAGAACTAAAATTGCTGTTGAATGTCAAAGATCCTATAATCAGAATCAAGTAGAATTTTATTTTATTTTTTTAAGATTTTATTTATTTATTTGAGAGAGGGAAAGCACAAGCAGGGGGAGCGGCAGGCAGACAGAGAGGGAGAAGCAGGCTCCCTGCCGAGCAGTGAGCCCGACGCAGGGCTCAATCCCAGGACCCCGGGACCATGACCTGAGTTGAAGGCAGACACTCAAGTGGCTGAGCCACCCAGGTGCCCCTCTAATAGACTATTAAAACATTGGCCCAAATGAGTCACCCATTTGGAAATATTATAAGGCACTCAGGTAAGAAATAAGTTTAAGTGACTGAAAAAAGTTTGGCAAAGTTTCACGGAGGCAGACTTAGTTTATAAACCTCGGATGTGTTACTATACATAATGTCTATGCACTTAGAGGTTTGATTTTTCTCACCTTCTAGACATCTTCTTTGTCATGATAGAAAGAACATGGATTTAGTGTCCAACAGTCTTGGATTCAAGTCACTGTATCACTTCCGTAGCCTCTGTAAGCCTCAGTGTCCTCACCTAGAAAATGAAAATACTGCCTACAGGTTTGCATTGGAATGAGGGTTAATTCAGATTAGTTCCATAAAATCTTGGCTCATACTAAGTATTTAGATAGAAAACATCGGTTTCACCATTTTTCTTGTTCCTTGGTTGTTATTATTTGTTTGTCTGTTTGTCTTTCTGAGCCTTGGGTTTCTTCTCCAATTTAGGTAGAAGGTGATTTTCCTGCAGTATCGAAATCTGGATTCTGCTAACAGAATTTTTTTTGAATTGGTCTCTTGCCTTTTCTCAACAAATAGCCACCTATTCAGCCCAGCTCTCTGATCAAGATCTAGTTTCCAAGTTCCTGTGTTGCCCCATTGGATCTACTGAGGCACCATGACAGGGGTGTCCCTCAGGGTCACCATTTCAGGGCTCAAGCATTTCCTGGGAGTCAGGTCACCTTATCAGGCTGACTCCGTAAAGCAGTAATCTGTTTCTCTGGCAAATAGCCTAATAGCGTCTTTGCCAGTTAATCATATTTATCCACTCTGATCGGAGTGAGTAAATTGTCATGCCTTTGCAGAGGGTTTCCTACCATTATGTGCTATACATGTGGCTCATTTTATGCTCCTACTTTTGTTTTTACTAATGTCAGAGAAACCCCATTATAAATAATTCCAAGGGATTTTGCCGATTATTTGACCAGTTCAAAATAAGAGGACCATTCGCCGGACCGTGGAGCTGCTGCAGTAGACAGTTTGCAAATGTAAAATGGGGGTACAGTGCCATTGCCCTGTGGGTTCCATCGTGTACAGAATGGCACCTGCTGAGAGAAAGTACAACGGGGATCAGATCTGTGCATCTGGCAGTCCTCCCCATCCTGCAGCATGAACTCCGAGCACTTTATCCCATTATGACACTGACTCACTCTTCCTCTCCACCCCCATTGTGTGGTGCTGTTGTGCTCTGTCCCTTCTAATTCTAGGGTTGCACTGACTTCTGCCTTCTGCACCCTGAGCGGGAAAAAGCTGGTCTCCGTTAATAAAAGTATGACAACAGAAGTGCCACCACTTTCAATGTGAACAATATATATTTGTTGAATGCATGAGTACAACAACTTGGAACCACTGTTGGCAGTGTTCCCAAATATTTTTGGCCTATTTAAGTAAAGAGACATGAATAATTTGAAACTGGCATCCTTGTTTTCTTCTTCTTCTTCTTCTTCTTCTTCTTCTTCTTCTTCGTCTTCGTCTTCGTCTTCGTCTTCTTCATCTTCTTCATTAGCAATAAATGTGATGGAACCTTAAGACAAATTCTCAGTTAGGAGTGGTTGTGCCTGGGCAGGAGGACCAGCAGCAGCAGGTCTGGGGACTTAGGCTCTTTATTAAAAACCTGCACACTTTCTTGATCAGATGTATGCATGACTTTTTTTTTTGATACCTCCCTTAAGTAGGCTCAGTTCAGTTAAAGTAAAATCTATTGAGTGCCTTGTGCCAGACATTGTGCTGGTCATCTGAGCCTAAGGACGAATAAGGACTAGCTCTTGCTTGTGAGTTCACAGTCTAGTTGGAGAGACAGAACAGACCAGAGGCATATTTAAATAATACGATTCTGGCTTACAGAGAGATAACCATGAAGTTAAGTATCTTCCTCCCCAGACGTTTTATTCATAGTTAAAAATTTTCTATCTTTATGGTGAGTGTATGTCACCAGTGTTCTAATGATCACTGTTTTGTTTTTGGTGGAAAAAGAATAGATGAGATTTTATCTTCATTTCCCCAACATGAAAGATCACAGAATGAATGAGAGAGGCATAAAACCAGTCACAAGTTTTATTTCGCTCCTTTGTCTCTGGCTTACGTGCACAACAGCGTAGAGAGGCCCTAAATCACAACTCGGAATAAGACTGTGTCGTACCAGGACATTCTTTATTTCCCAAAGCACACAGCTGCCGATTCCTGTGTCGACACCCAGAGGTTTCCACTGCTTTTCAGTGAATCTGGAGCACCCAGGAACAATGGCTTCTTATTATTATGAGGTCTTTCTAACTTGAGTTGGAGGCAAGCTGAGCAGCTGTCTCGGGTGCTATAGGTACTTCTGGTTTTCCTGACAAAGCTTCCAAACCCATCCAGGGTCTGTTAGACACATTTAATTCAATCTATCAGATTGTTCAGCAGTTAATGAACGAAGAGCAAAGCAGCATCGCTCTGCATATCGTCAGAGCGTACCAAGTCACTTTGATTTTTGAAATATCACTGAAAGATATCATTAAAATGTCATTCAAATAAAGATTCATGTTTTGTGGTGTCTATCTCTTCCTCTGTCTTGCTCGAGGGAAATTTACTTACGTTTGTACAAAAAAGCGCTTTGGCTTACTTAATTTTATGGGTTTGTGATTTCCACAAAACTAAAAATATCTGCAATGTGTACTATGCACCAGGACTCTTGTTTCCACTATCTAGTTGGGAAGTGCTTTGTTAGAGATTTAAGGAAGAGCTTGATTTGTGCAAAAAGAAACACTTTGATTTCATTAATTTCAGAGCTAAAGCATAAACTCAGATTTGGGAATAAAAAGCAGAATTACACCAAAATGGAACTTAATGATCATATGGATTCAACCTTTACTGATTTCATTCACGGGTTGCCTTACCGTGCGTCACAGGCACAGTAAGCGATTGTCTGTGTTTTATCAGTTAACTCCAAGATTCTCTGGTGATATTAAATTTTTAAATAAATAAATAAACCTTAAAAACTCCAAAAATATTTTATTAGAATCCACCTGGGTGTAATTTATTACTTTTAAAAACTAATATTTAATTTTTATTAACCAGTGATTAGTACTGCTTTTATCCTCTCTGATTAGAACCATTCTTTACAGCTCACTTTAAACCCATGTCTTTGGCTGAGATAATTTTAGCTCCAAAATTTCAGGTATGTCTGGGGTCAAAATCTTTTTACAGAACTTTGCCCTCAGTTGCCATAGCTGGATTCTTACCTCCGCCAAAGTTTATTTACCATGTTTAACGCGCTCTGGCTCCTTCTGCACTGGATCTCGATGTCCCCCTTGAAAGTGGCAGAAGCAGAAAGTGTGACTATTATTATGTAGTCGGGCCCCATAATCAGAATAAGTAATCCCTCCACATAAATGCTGCCTTTTCTCAGAATTTCCTGACCCATTTTCCATCTTTTTTAGAAGATGACAAAATTGTCTTTCTTGCCCTCCTGACTTCTTCAGAAATCTCTTCTATTAACTGGTATTTTCATCTGCCGGGCACCTCTTCACTATTACAATGTGCCTCTCAGATAAAAGACAGAGTGCCCAACATTTTATCTTATAAAAGGAATACTTCTTCTGCAAGAGTTAGTTTTGCTGATGAAACCACCATATGGGCCATTTCATAGAAAACTCAAAAGACGTGAGAGCACAATTTAACGGCCATTCAATCAAGCCGCGGCCATTCTCTTGTCCCTCGGTGGGAAGGAGGCACCGAGGGAAGGTCTGGTTTGGGAGGCGGAAGGCAAGAACACAGGGCGGGTCCTGAGGAGGGAGGGAAAAGTCAGGGCACCTCGGCCCACGAAGGCACGGCAGGACTTTTGCCTGGGGCCTGCACACCAGGTCTGGACCCTCCCTTTCCCCTGGAAACATGCCCTTTGCTTACTTTTTGTTTGAAGCACCTGGAAAGATATTTTTTTGCTCTGAGTCAGTGCTTAGCTTTTGAAGAAGCTGCTTCATGAAAGTCCTCTCTTGTCGTCCCTCTGGTTCCAACTCAGTGTGATAAGGTTACTTAAATATGTGTGTGTGTTTTTAAATAAACTCTTCGTATTAATGTGGCTCACCCCCTCCCCACTATCGAGTCCTGATCTCCCTGGCAGCAACTATCACTTCTGGCTGTTCCTTCTGGTATTCATTTACCTCTGCATTTCTTTCTTTTTTTTTTTTTTTCTTAATTTTATTATGTTATGTTAATCACCATACATTAATGACATTAGTTTTTGATATAGTGTTCCATGATTCATTGTTTGCGTATAACACCCAGTGCTCCATGCAGTACGTGCCCTCTTTAATACCCATCACCAGGCTAACCCATCCCCCCACCCCCCTCCCCTCTAGAATCCTCAGTCTGTTTCTCAGAGTCCATAGCCTGACTATCCTGTTTGTCACTGTTCCCTTATCTGCCTGCCGGGTGTAGACGCTCTACACGGCCTTCCCCTCTGAATGATATGGTTTTAGACTAACATCCCCGTGTGTCATCTGATATACTTCCTTTTCCTCTCTCTTCCTCATATACGTGCATCAAAGTTTTGGGTTAAGTTAGTGATTGTACTATTTGTACTGTGATATTATATAACATTTTAAATAGTAGCTAACACTTATTGGGGACTTTCTAGGTGCAAGGCACTGTTTAAGAGCTTTTGATACCTATGAACTTACAATTATAACAACACTTATAACAACTTACAATTATAACAACGACCGATAAACTTACTATTGTTCTCCATTTTGCATATGTGGACATTGAGACATGGGTTAAATAACTTTTTTGAAGTCAGACGGGTAGTAGTTGGTGGAGGCAGGCAGACTTCAAAGCAAAGTAAATCTGGTTCTAGAATCTGCTTTTAACTGCCATACTCTGTAAATTACTAGGTTTTTATCAAGACTAATCATAGAGGCGCCATATGCATTATATCACTTTTTAAAAAACCTTCATTTCATTTACTATCATTTCATTTCAATTTTTTCACTATGGCTTCATTTGTTTCCTTTTAGAACTCCCAGTAGCTGGAAGTTGTGTGTCCTGAATTAAACCTCTGAATTTCTAATCTTTACATCTTCATTATCTTTTGGTAGACATTGTGGAAGATTGCCTCAACTTTATCGTTTGACTCTTCTGTTGACTTTTCATCCAATGATGTTTCTTTTTGGCACGTTCCTTTATTTTTCTTTTCCTTCTTCTTCCTGACTTTGTATTTTGGTCTTGTCCTCTGTATGAGTGGTTTTCCTCCAGTGTCCAGAGATCTGTGGCCATCAGTTCACATAGACAAGGGAGGCTTTAAAGGGCTGAAGGGGCACACTCTGAGGGTGGCCTGGGCTTGTCAGCCAGTGCATCTCACTGCCGAGTGAGCTAGGACCCACATCTGTTCCGTTGGAGGATCCCCAGTTATCATCTGGAAGCTTTTCCCATGGGCAGGTCAGATTCTCCAGAACAGAATCTTCCAGATTTGTTCCTGGGAACATGTCCCTGCTGCAGGCGTTGTGGGAGCCAAGTTTGGAGCAGGGGCCAGAAAAAAACTCATAATGTATGTTGACTTTCACTCATTTCTCCCTTTCCAGGCTCACATTTACCACTGCACCACCCTCACCACTGTGTCCCTAGTTCCTGAGGACTGCTTTTTCAATTTCTTAGCAAGAAAATCCCTCCTCTTCTGCTCTGCTGGGGAAGGCCTGGTCACATGCCGAGTGGGGAGCAGGAGGGGGTCTGGAGGCTTCTTTGCACCTTGGAGGGAGTTCATGGCACTACTTCTAATTCTGCAGTCCCTCAAAGACCCACAGTAGTAACTGGCTTGTCTTTCTTCAACTTTGCTCTTGGAGAGTTTTAGCTTTCTGTGTTCCAATAGGTAAGTGATGCCTTGTTTATTCAATTTCCATCTTCTGGAAGGCTGTTGAATGTCTTTCTTACTGTTATCACCTTTCCTTTTCTCTTTGTCCTTGTGGAGTTTTACTTTTTAAATTTATTTTACTTTTCCTTATATTGTAGTTTGGGAAGGGAGCAGAGATAAATACAATGTTAATAAGCCATGCTCAATGGAAGCCTGATTACATCATGATTGAAAAAAAAGTGTTTTCTTGAATTTGTTTCATTTTCCTGTTAGTTTGGAGAACCCCAAAGTAATTGTTTCAAAACAATGGGGTAGGTTTGCTTTTCTTCCTTCCTTGTTGAGTTTTCTTGATTTCTACCTTTCTTTCTTTTCTCTCAAGATTGTGATCTCTCAGCTCTTTCTCTAAAGATCTTCATCTGTAAATGAAAGGGACGGACAGTCCGGTTTCAGGAACTAGATCCAACATTCAGGGAAACTTGTGCAACAGGCTTCTCTTGGCCTTTTCCTCTCGAAGATGTACTCTGAAAACCTTTCTGTATCATACTGAGGTACAAATATCGGCTATCAGCTTAAGGTGTAAGTGTAACTTCTTTTGGGAACATGGATAAGGCCTTGAGGATAAAACTCCCAATAATGAATTTTTCTCTCCTTAGCCAGTTGGAAGGCTGGACTGCTTTGGGGCTTCAGGGCCTTCTTGGAAAAAAAGTGAATTATTCAATGGTGTGATTCAGCTCCATCATTTCTAGGAAGATGCCCATGTTCACATTTCATTGCAGAGAGCTGGGGTGGGATGGCTCTAAATGTCCATAAGAAAGTGCGTTCTGCAGGAATGCTCCTTGGAAGACTGATGGCACAGATAAGATGAGGAGTATCATCAGTAAAATGATTTTGAAATTCCTAGTTCCGGGGCTCGCCCTGAGCAGTCACTTTGCCAGCAGGTTGGAAGAAGACACTAAAGGCGTGTTTTCTTAAACTTGTAACAGGCACAAAGTTGGAAAGAATGGCCAATGTAATCGCTAACAAAAATAGGTCTCAAAATGATCTGGATATGCTGGAATGCTGGATTAAAAATAACAAGATGACATTTCAAAGAGATAAATGTAAAATCTTATTTGGAAGTTAAAAAAAAAAAAATCAATGGTAATGATGGTAGGAAAAAAAATCTCCTGGCAGTAGTTCTGGTAGAGAAAAGACATTTAGGTTTTGTTTGACTAAAAGCTCAATATAAGCTGCTAAATCTGAGGAGGCAACTAAAAAGCTGCATTAATGGAACCATAATGTATTGATCCCAGGAAGAAACACCTCCTTCAGTGGTTAGCTGGCACCTGGAGACTTGTGTTTGCTGGTGTACCTTTGATTAGATTGAGCAAATAAGAATTTGTCAGAGAAGAGCAATTAGCGAAGAGCCCAAGGGTCTGGCATCAGTGTGTCTCAGGAGAAACCATTGATGGAACTGGGTATATGCAGATGGATAAGAAAACTGTCTACTTATTAGCTGTAAAACTCTAGACAAGTTGCTGCCTGTGCCTCAGTTGCCTTGGGTGTGAAATGGGGAAGGGAGAGCATTTCTGTGCAGCGGGAGTGAGGACGGGCATGGCAGGAAGGCCTGCATGAGACTGGAGAGGTAGGAGGTGGGGATGAGATTGTGAACATCTTTGTATTTCAGGATAGGGATTTAAAGTTGATCCTGGGCTGTATGTAAATTATAAGGTCGTCCCATCTATTATCTTCCAAACCAGGACATTTGAGAGTAAAAGGGGGCTTCTTAAGTTTCGAATACACCAGCTGTAAAATGCTGCTGTCACCTGTCTGTCAAGGGCACCCCAGGCCAACCAGGAGGAAAGGCCGTCCTGGTAATGGGTGTTGCTGGTAGGGGAAAACTGCCTTTTGGGATGTAAATGACCTGCCTTTGGAGGCATTTAAGCGGAACTTGGAGGAACACGGGTTATGGCCCAGCGCTTCTGCTGTAGGTGGAAATGAACGAAATGAACTTTAAGATCCTCTCTAACTCCTGCTCTATCTAAGTGATGCTCGGTTGGGGGTGCAGGAAACAAGTTGAACTGAAACCATCCTGGCCCTCTCCCAATTTTTAAAAATGTATATATTTGGCAAAAAGAGGGCAGACCGTTCCTTCTGAATTATGAAACTAAAGTGTCCGAGTCTGTTTATCTGGAACAATGATTCTGGTGTGCTTCAGGGAGCTTCTTAAAAACGCTGATTCCCAGGGCTGGGTCATGTTAGGAAACATCCTGTGTTCCAGAGTGACACCATTCACATCTGGGATAAGCAGCAAAACATATTTGTGAACTATCTGCTGGACCTGTGATAGGATTTGATCAAAGTCAGCCCAGGAGCCATCACTTGGCACGTTTACAGGCTTAAAATAAATGTTATGATGATGTGCAAACACTGAGCAAATGCCAAAGCAGTTAGACGCCCCGTCACTTACTCAGCGCTCTGGTTCTCAGGCCCAGGCTACCCTATCCTCACCTGTTAGAGGTAGGACAGCCTGCTTGGATCCTTGTTACGGGAGACTGACATTTGCTTCGTGAAGGGGGGAGGGCTTCCTGGGGACTAGGAGCAGACAGGTGCTAGCAGTTCACACGCAAGGAGCAGCTCCTCTTGGATGGGTAGGCACCTTGGTGTTTGCCTCAAGAGGAAGGTAAGCATCCAAGCAAGTCGCAAGGAGCACTTTTCTCCTGACAGCTTCTCTCCCACCGAGCATTTAAGTCATGACTGTGCCCAAGAACCAAGCAGTGGACCTTGTAAAAGGCAGGGTTCCCCCAGTCCAGGAGATCCCAAGTGATCCTCTCTCGGTTTTCATTTTCACTTGCAAAAGTGACTCTTCTTGAGAAGGAAGAGGTCTCCCCTTGAGATTGGGTGACGCTGGACCTAAGAATTCTATGCTTTCTAGTTTTTCAAACAGAAGGATTTTATCTCGAAGCCTAGAAAGGATATGGCGGGAAATTAGAGAAAAAGGTCAAATTTGCTGAAGGAAAAATAATTCCCCATGAAAGGCAAATCAAAATTCCCAGGCTAATTATAATATAGTTCCTATTTCAGAAGGCTAAAAAAAAAGTGTTTTTTCCCCTCTGAAACCTGACTATATCTCAACAACCATAGACACGTAGAAAGGTTTAAGAACTAAGGGTCCATCCCACGTAATGGCTGACAAGCTGATTTCTGTGAGGACTCACATTCCTTCCTGTATCTCACACTTTAGCTGATCCAGCCTGACATGGGCTCATTAAGAAGTAAGGTCATTGAAGCTCTGGGCACCCGAGTAGAAGCGAAAATACATTTCAGCTATTTTTGTGTCTAAAAACTGAAACAGGGCTTGAAGGCGAAGAAAGCTTTGAGCATTTCCATCATAGACATTCCTTAGGATGCCTTCAGATATGGGCGGATAAGCGTATTGGGAATGCATGGCTGAGGTGATTGCACCCGATAAAATAAGAACTGGGTACAGCAGGATTTGCCTACTGACACAGGAATTATATGCAGTTCACCTGCTCTTTAGACTTGGCTTCTGGCCGTATCTGAGAGTTCTTAGCAAGGTCTGATCCTGACAGTCTCCTTCTGCCATTGCTTAACTCCATTCTATGTAGTCTATGTTGCTCGTTTTTTGTTTTGTTTTGTTTTGTTTTTGTTGTTGTTGTTTTCGCTTTATTTTCTACAGAGCATTCCAGTGACACAAGGGCGCTTACCTTACTCTTAGGCATTCATTGTGAACGTCACATCAAATGTATAAGGAAAGTAAGATCCATGGATAAGTGGTTTTCAGCAGTTCCTTTGGGGAAGTCCTGCATCGCTGTGCTTGATTATTTTAATTATTCTTGCCATTTGATTCCTGACATTATTCTGGACCCTTTCACATCAGGAATTACATGCCAAAAATTACTCCTATGTCTTGAAGGAAAGCCTAGTGGCAGTTGAGGGAGCATGCACCATTTCTAGGAGCCTTTACTGACATCTTAAAGCTATCCGGAAAGATAGCATTATTGTTCTCCTTATTTTGAAAATGAAGAAATTGAGACTCAGGGGTTAATTGTCTTGCCCATGGGTGCAGTGCCACTAGGTGATGAAGCTTCAATTCTTATTTTTGGTCTATCTGACTCCAAAAAGTGTGTGTGTGTGTGTGTGTGTGTGTGTGTTGCGTAGTTATATCACTCTGCTTTGGAAAATCAATGGATGATTGATTTGTCTAAGTCTACGAAGGAAATTACAGAAAGTTAGGATATACCTCTAACTTTCTAGTAACCGTAGAAGAAAGCTAGTCCTAGTCCTTTTTTTCAGATTCTGTCTGCAAACATGGGCCTGAGCTACACGATTCAAGCTTTTTGGTCTGGATGAATTACATTCTAGGGAATGTAGAGACGCTATTTTTACTATTTAGAATCTTTGGAGAATCATGGATAATAAATGGGACAGGAAGTGGAAAACTGAGCTAGGCAAACATTTTCTAGGTTTTCAAAAATGAGAGGACTGTAGATGAGAGAGTCTGACATCATTTCTATAAGGCATTCTTGAATAGGTTATGAAACAGATAATTCATAAGTACTTGGACAGGAAAGGAGTGAACCTAAATGCAAATACTGGTTCACAGAGAACTTCTTGTCCAGGTAGCATGATTTCTTTTTAAGAAATTTAAAGTTGCAAACCGTAAATAGAGTTAAGTACAATAGATATGGTATATCTGGGGTGCAGCAAGATATTTGACAGTATCTGTGTCAGGTCATTTCACACCCCAAACTTCCTGGACAAGATCGAGAAGTATGAGCTGTATAAAAAGACAGTCAGATACATCATCCCCATTTGAATGACTCTCCTGGGTCCTTACATACAATGCTTCACGGGACACAGAGATTTCTCATGTGGATTCTGTGCATTGGGTCCATATTTGAAACTTTATAATCATAACATAGATGGAGATAAAGAGTACCTGATACCAAAATTTTAGGTGATCTGAAGTTGCAGTGAATACTTTGGATGAGTGGGTTTCAAACAGATACGAACAATTGAGACAGTGGAGCTAAATCCTACTGAGGTCATTCCTTGTCACTTAGTCATCAATATTAAGGTCCCTGGTTGCCAAGAATTGGGACTAGTTTCTGGGGGTTAGGAAGCACACAGCTAAGAAGAGAGAACAAGGCACAGATAGTATCCCGTAACAGTGCTTTGGTGGAGGTGGACCCAGGATGCTGGAAGAGCATGGACGCAGTGAGCCCCAAGAAGGCTGGGGGAGCTCCTCAACCAAGCAAGTTTTCCTGGAGAAGGTAGATGAGAAGTTTTTGGCTGTGGAATCCATGTGGGGGTGCCTGTGTTCTGCATTCGGGGAGCAGAATGTATGATGGTGTAGTGATCAGGAGCAATGGGGGCTGGGTATGAGACAACTTGCAAAGCCAGTTTACAAAGGTCATCAATGGCAGGGATCCGGAACAGAGAGATGTGTGACCTAGTGTCCTGACTTTGTTGTTGGATTATAGAATGTTGCTGCTGCTATTTTCGGGGCTTCTTACGAGGGGACGCTGTTCTGGTTGTTTTACACGTGTTGCCTCATGCAACCATCACAATAACCCATTGAGGTAGCTACCTACGTCATTACCCGAGTGGTATAGAAGGACACTAAGGCAATAGGAAGGTCACATACCTTGGCTAAAATCACCCAGTGGACAAATGCTAGCGCCCAAATTTTAACATAAGTAAAAGGGCTCCAGAGTCCTATCTGTTAACCACCCAACCACTTGTCGGGGAGTACAACAGCTAGGAGGCTAACAGTGGGGAAGTTCCTCAAGACCAGGGTTCTGTCATGGCTCTGGTGGGTGGGGGGGTGCCTGATACATAACAAGGAAGTAGAGACGGGGGAAGGAAGATAAATGGGCCTCACCTAGAGGGTAATGGGGCCAAAGGGGATTTTGTTCTAAGATGGGAAATGGTGTTTATATGCTGCAGGGGAAGAGTAAAGAGAAAGAAATTGGTTTACGGTTCAGGAGCCTGAGCAATTTTGGTTGAATTAGATCCCTAAGTGTTCTTACCACACAAATGAACAAACAACAAAACAAAACAAAGAAGAAGAAAAAAAAAAAGAAGGAAGAAGGAAAGAAAAGAAAATGGTTACCTATGTGAAGTGATGAATATGTTAATTAGCTTGATTGTAGTGATTATTTCACAATGTATTCAAATATCTATACATCGAGTTGCATGTCTTAAATATATACAATTTTTGTTTTTTTCTCAATAAAGCTGGGGAAAAAAAAGAGATCCCTAAGGAAGCAGGAGGTCAGCAGCCTAAAGAGAATTGCTCTGGACCAGAGGAGGGAATGTCATCCCTGTGAGCTGGGGGAAAGAGGGCTCTCATGGGAGGAGGTGAAAGGGATGGTCTCTGTAGGGTAGGATGCAAGGTCTTGCACTGAGGGGAGCTCAGTGGGTGGAGTTGGCATTACTGGACCTCAGTAGGCCTAGCATATAACTTTTCTAGACGTCAGCCTATTTTTGCCAACCAAAATAGTTTTCACTGGACTTATCCCTTCTTGCTCCTTTTCCTCCCTTTTCCCCTCCATTTCTAGAACTTGTGTAGAATCTTCATTTCCACTTACTGCTTATTTCTGACATGAGTGGCACTTTTGCATTTTGGAATATCACAGAAGACCCTCCTGATAAGATCTGGTAGACTGGAAGGGTAGGAAGGCAAAAGTGATTACTGCATTTTCCTTTTATGCCCCAGGAAAGGAAAGACCTGAGCATGGGGAGGGAGGGAAGCAATGAAGGACAAGGAGGTGGGGGTGACCAGGAGGTGGGTTGGAGTGAACTCAGCTTGTTTAACAAGCAAAGCAGATAAAGATTAGAGTAACCATGACAACAGGCTTCTGGCTAAGGCACTCAGGATTTGGGGAAGAGGGAGGGAGGTGGAGGGGAGGTGGAGGTTGTTGGCTGGGTATAAGCCTAGAGTTTTGGAAAAGGCCATTTCTTCCCTCAGGGCCCTTGGCTGTTACAGAAATCACCCTAGTCACCAACAGTGACTGGAAGGGAAAGGCAATCAGGGAAGGAGGGCGATCGTCAGGAAAGATCAGCAGGTGAGATGGGTCCAGCTGATTCAAAGAAAGGGACTAACCCCCAAGGACTAAGCAGGGTTCCTGTTGGGAGGTACAGAAGAGGACTGGGGGGAGTCAGTGTCTGGTGCCTCAGTCTACCCCTGTGTCGTCCGGGCGCGGGTGCACTGTCCTGTCACATTTCATCGTCATTCATGCTGTGGTAGTGAAGGTGGCACAAACTAACATGCCTTTTGCTCTTAGCTTCTCAGGATATCACATTTTCCACTTGTAAACAGATGAGGTATAAGCCCCTCAAGACTCTTTGCTGAGGCTGCACAGTCCGTGTGTGTGTGTGTGCGTGCACGCATGCATGTGTGTGTATGTCTGTGAGTTATTTCTTTTACACACAATGTTACTTGAGCTTTAGGTGCACAGCGTAGTGACTCAACAACTCTCTAAGTTATGCTGTGCTCACCGCAAGTGTAGCCGCCATCTGTCCCCACACGACACTATTACGTTACCATTGACTATACTCCTCACGCTGTAACTTTTATTCCTGTGAATTCATATTAATGCAGCCTCTTCACCCAACCCAGGCCTGTCATTATCTAAAAACTTCTTAGGAGTCTTGTATCCTTGCTCTGTGGCCAACCACTTCTATAGCTGCTTGAGAATCTCTATCCATATAGAATGTAGACGCTTTATAATACGTGAATGCAGGTCCTTTCTGGGTAAGCTCAAAGCACTTGAAAGGGAAATGTAAGAAATTGCCATGATCCCAAACAAATGATGCTTTTAGCTTAAGTATCTCCTCATCACACCCCAGTGAGATCTCACCCCAAATAGTACCAGTCGCCCTGTTGAGGGCAGACATGTCAGACTTTCTCTTAGGCTCATTTAAAGTGATTTGCGGGGGCGCCTGGGTGGCTCAGTTGTTAAGCGTCTGCCTTCGGCTCAGGTCGTGATCCCAGAGTCCTGGGATCAAGCCCCGCATCGGGCTCCCTGTTCAGTGGAAAACCTGCTTCTCCCTCTCCCCCTCCCCCTGCTTGTGTTCCCTCTCTCGCTGTGTCTCTGTCAAATAAATAAATAAAATATTTAAAAAAAAACAAAGTGATTTGCGAACATGGCCTTGGGAGTCCACTCCCTTCCTCCCTTTCCAACTAAGTTTCTCCCTCAGGAAATAAAAGTTAGACTCACTGAGGAATGGGCCATAGCCTGAGGTGCCGAGGGAACCGCAGGGGGACTGGAGCCCTATGCGTCACCCAGGGGTTCTTGGAACCACGTTGGGGCTGTAGATTTAGGCGCCACAGTTGTCATTTCCAAGATTTTCCAATTTTGACTGGAAGGAGGTGATAGAGTGTATTCATATCCATTTCCTAATCTCTTTCTCTCCAAAGAAGCATGTATAGCCCAAGCCTTTGGAAAAAAGAAGGTTCCTTTGCACAAAGAGAGGTTAAAACAAGAGACATAGGACTTAAGCTCTTTGTTCCAAGCTGTCATAAATAGCTGTGAGAAGAGAAAACAGAGAGAGGACTGATTTCCCCAGGGTGCAGAGATCTTTCTCAAAGCTGGAAAGAGTATGCACAATTCTTTGGTTTTGCTATAAGCCTAAAGCTACAGCCCACCCCCCCTTTTTTTTTTTTTGAAAAACTGTCTTCTGCCGGGTAGATATAGTCATCTTGTTCTTCTTGGCTACCTTATAACTCGTGTAGATTTGTTCAGCAGTGTTGCAAAGAGTTCTCAGCACCTTGGGGAATGGGCTCTACACTGAGATTTCGTTGGTTCAGAGGGATTTCCAGAACTAGTGACTTCAGTCTGGCCTCACGTTGTCAGTACCAGCCAAGGGAAATACAGCCACATGCAGTGGGAGGTAACTGGCTAAGTGCTCCCAGCAGAGGGAAACCAAAGGAAGGCACGGTTATAAAATGATATGAGGTGATCCCTTTTGGGTGGGAACTGCGTTAGAAAGATTCAGGAGGACTTTGGGAGGGAATGGAGAGATGGTTTTATAATAGAGTCTGAAGCTCATTGATTTACGCACACCGTCACCCCTTGCAAATAAATCATCTCACTGTATAGACGTGCGTGCACACACAAACACACACGCCTGCACACAAACGCCCGCGTGTAAACCCAGATGCAAACAAGAAATTCAGCTTTGCCCATTTCATTTACGAATTCATTCATTCACCTCACAAGCATTTCCTGAACATTTTCTGCAGGTGGGTCCTGTGCTAGACCGAGAGAAAGAACACCAAGAAATGTGAGACGTTGTTTCTGCCCTGGGCAGTTTATGGTTAGTAGGTAAGAAAGACCCACCAACATGCGGTTGTATCACAGGATGGTGGATGCTATAATAGATGGGTCGTTGTACAAGCTACAGGAAAGCATCATCAACTCTCTAGGGTGAGAAAGAAGGGGATTAAGGGAGGCCCATAAGACTGCTCTGGATGCCATAAGAAAATACTATACACTGGGTGGATTAAACAGCAGCGATTTGTTCTTTCACAGTTCCGGAGGTTGGAAAATCCAAGATGAAGGATCCAGCGGTGTTTGGTTTCTAAGAGCTGTCTTCCTGGCTTGCAGACAGCCACCTTCCTGCTCTGTCCTCACATGGCCCTTTCTCAATGCATGCGTGTTGGAGGGAGGGAGGGCGCGAGAGGGGACTCCTTAGTGTCTCCTCATAAGGACACTAATCCTTTGGGATCTTGGCCCTCCCCTGAAGACCTCACTGGGGGTTAAGACTTCAACATGTGAATTTGGGGGGGGACTCAAACATTCCGTCCATAACAGAAGCCTTCATAGAGCAGATGACAATTGAAATATATTTTTAAAAAGTTACCTAAGCAAAGGAGAACGGGGACGCATTCCTCCCCCTAAAAAGGAATAGATGGGAAGGGATGGGATGACTTTCTGCATTTGGGAGACTACAAATAAATTGAGATAGCTGGAAAGTAGAAAGGGAAATGTGGAGTAAGGACACATCAGAGGGCTCGGATTTACTTTGTAGTTGATATAGAGCCACTAATTCACGTTAAGGTGGGAGCAGCATGTCTAGCCTCACCGGAAACAGAAAGAGCCAGGTGAGAGGGGCGACATCCTAAGTTAGCATGATAGCAGTAGAAGGGAGGCAGGACCGGCTGGATTTGGTGCCCAGCTGTAAGGAATGAAGAAGAGCAGAAGGTGAAGGCTATTCAGCTGCTGTCCTGGCTTGCTGGATTCGTTCTTAGAGGGAACAGGTGTTGGGGGCAGGTGTGGAGGGACAGGTAATGGGTGGGAGCTGTTCATGTGTAGCTGGTCAGGAGCGAGGTCTCAGCGATGAAATGTGGGGACCCCTCAGCATAGAGGAGGAGCCAGAGCGTGAGGGTGGGAAATGATGTGGAAGAGACAGGAGGACTGAGCTGGGCACAGAACCCAGGAAACACCCCAGCTGCTGAGGAAGGAGAACGAGAAGCCTGGGGAGGAGATGGGGTAGGAAAATGAGGACTGCATCATGTCCGGAAGCCAAAGGAGGACTTGGGTACCAGCGTTGGTGGCTGCAGATGGGACTGAGAAACGTCAGTAGAATCTGGTCCTTGGGACAGAACTGGTGGCTTTGGTGAGAGGTTTCCCTCCAGTGGAGAGGTAGGAGCCTGAGAGAGTCCTCCCTCAGGACTCCGCAGGAGTGAATCCAGTGTCAAATGGAGCCCAATAGAGTGTAGGTACCCAGGAAAGGGGAGTCTGAAGTGTCAAAGCACAGCTTTCTTGCCTTTGTCTTGGGGATTCTGAAGTATGTTTATTGATAAAATTTAGAGGAGAAACAAATGCAAAAGGGAAATATTAAAAAATACCAGATTATTTATGCAGAGACACATTAAAAATATATGGAGCCCACATGGTTGAGAGAGACAGAAGGTAGGTGGACCTATCTGGACAAAAGGAGCTGAACACTGAAGGGGTCGTAGGTCTTAGGTAAGGGAAGAGAAGCGGGAGGTGGGGGGGACGTTGAGGAGTTAGCCTGATGAACACTGTATTAATCAACTCTTAAATCTACTCAAGGTAGTTCATTTTAAAATTGGAATTTAAATTATAAAAAAAAAACAAAAACCTCCACAAGTCTAAATACTTAGTCTTTTAGATCCTAGAGATGGATGAAGTTAAATAGCTCTTTTAAGAACAGCAGTGCGTGGAAAATAACTAGGTTTACCCGGCTAAGTTTAGCATATAAAGCTCTTTACTGAATGGCTTCTTTGTCAACCTCAGGCTGGAGGAGTTCAATTCCTTTTTATTTGGTGAATTCCTTAATTGGATTTTGTTTGCCGATCTTACTTTCTCACATTGTAAGATTTTAATAAATCATTATAATCATTCCCTTATGTCTTGCAAAAATAACCTTTCTGACAGTTCCCGAATGATTTTTTTTCCCCTGTGTTTGCATCATGGGATTATTAGTGTAGCTTACAAATGAATCAGAAAAGGCTGAGCAGCCAAGGGTATGTTTCCATCATTTCCTAGGCGTGAAATGGGGGCATGATAACCTGGAGCCCCTGAGGTCATACTTGGCTGGGAGGGCACAGCAGGTCTTGGCATATTATCTCCTGTCTGGATTATTGATGAGATGCTCTGCTTAGAAACAGGGGAGAGATCTCCTATCTGCTTGGTTATTAAGGCCTCTGCAGGAAACAGGTTTATTGGTGATATATGTACATTACTGATTCTACTGTGTTTTCAGCTCCGATCCCTCCCTCTTACTTAGGGTTGATGACTGGGTAAAGGAAGAACTTCTCATCTTGTGTAACTGATGTACTTGGTGAATGTCTGGGTTGAAGTCTACCTTTCCTAAGACCCTCCAATGCAAGGAGGAGGTCAGGGGTGTTCTCAGTCAGCCATTTAGGAACTGGACCAGGGACCCAAGGCTTTTCCTTAAAATGTCCAGTGTTTTCCAATTTGCTGCTTTCTTTGTGAACCCCAGCACTTAGAGTGTATTCCTTTATAGAGATTGAAGTCAGTTGTCTCTTTCTACAATTGCTGTCCACCTTCTTCCTCCCCCACTGTTCTCCAGGACATCCCTGAAGTGGGCACAGGAGAGGGGCACCTTCCCAAGTCTTGTACAACTTTCACTGCCTCCTTCTTGTTGGTGGAGCTTTGGGGAAGCTGGGGTTACTTTGGGGAGTGGGATTTTCCAGACTAGACTTGTTTATTTGGCAACTCAGTGCTCTCAAATATTTAAAAGCATTCAGATCGATTCGTTTCCAGGTTGTTCCATATGTGAGTAACCAAGCCAAAGATCTCAATCTTCACATAGAAGTAATTTTTTAGCCTGAAAAGTTTTGTCCACTTGCCTCTGTTTTCTGTCCTTTGTATCCGTGTCTCTCTCAAATTAAAGGCCACCATCTTGAGGCCATTTGAAAACAAAACAAAACAAAACAAAACAGGCTTGGATGGGAAGACACCACCCTTCATCCGATCTTTGCTAGGGACTGTCCCCCTTGTTTGGGAGCTCATAGTCGGAGGTGTTGAGAAAGGCCTTGCGTCCTTATAATTTGTTCCATTTATATTTCAGTTTTGAATGGATTTTTGCTACTTGTAACAAACGGATTCCTGATGACTGCTTCTGGAGGCTGGAGGCCTTATTTTATTTTTCCGCTTTGTATCTGCAGGGCCTAACACGTACCTCACTTACAGTCCACCCGGGTGCCGATTATGTTTTTGTTTACTTGTGCCAGTGTATCTATATGAAAGCTTATAACCAGAAATGCCCTTGAGAGCAGAATACAGAAATAAAGTGCCTGAAACACACACAAAAGAGAAAACAGATACTATGGGAGGAAGAAGGCAAACGTTTTAAAACGTGTGTTGCTTGAGCTTTGCTGCTGCATCTGTCAAACGAGCCTCCAAGTTCCCGCACGAGTGGTATTTTTAATTTTGCTCCCAGACGGGGCGAGGCACGCGCCTGGTCCTCTGGTCCTCCCAGCCCTCTGGTCCTCCCAGCCCTCTGGTCCTCTGTACCTCCCAGCCTTCTGGTCCTCCCAGCCCTCTGGTCCTCTGTACCTCCCAGCCCTCTGATCCTCCCAGCCCTCTGGTCCTCTGTACCTCCCAGCCCTCTGATCCTCTGGTCCTCCCAGCCCTCTGGTCCTCCCAGCCCTCTGGTCCTCTGGTCCTCCCAGCCCACTGGTCCTCCTAGCCCTCTGGTCCTCTGTACCTCCCAGCCTTCTGGTCCTCCCAGCCCTCTGGTCCTCTGGTCCTCCCAGCCCTCTGGTCCTCTGGTCCTCCCAGCCCTCTGATCCTCTGGTCCTCCCAGCCCTCTGGTCCTCCCAGCCCTCTGGTCCTCTGGTCCTCCCAGCCTTCTGGTCCTCCCAGCCCTCTGGTCCTCTGTACCTCCCAGCCCTCTGATCCTCTGGTCCTCCCAGCCCTCTGATCCTCCTAGCCCTCTGGTCCTCTGTACCTCCCAGCCCTCTGGTCCTCTAGTCCTCCCCGCCCTCTGATCCTCCCAGCCTTCTGGTCCTCCCAGCCCTCTGGTCCCCTGTACCTCCCAGCCCTCTGATCCTCTGGTCCTCCCCGCCCTCTGATCCTCCCAGCCCTCTGGTCCTCCCAGCCCCCTGGTCCTCTGTACCTCCCAGCCTTATGCTCCTCCCAGCCCTCTGGTCCTCTGGTCCTCTCAGCCCTCTGGTCCTCAGCCCTCTGGTCCTCTGGTCCTCCGGTCCTCCCAGCCCACTGGTCCTCCCAGCCCACTGGTCCTCCCAGCCCTCTGGTCCTCTGGTCCTCTCAGCCCTCTGGTCCACCCAGCCCTCTGGTCCTCCCAGCCCTCTGGTCCTCTGGTCCTCCCAGCCCTCTGGTCCTCTGGTCCTCCCAGGCCTCTGGTCCTCTGGTCCTCTCAGCCCTCTGGTCCTCCCAGCCCTCTGGTCCTCTGGTCCTCCCAGCCCTCTGCCGCGCACCGGAGCGGCTCAGCGGTGCTGCGGTGGCCAAGGAGAAGCCGGCTCTCCCAAGGACCCGGGAGAAGCTGCCGTTTCTGCTTCTGCCATTCTTCACTCAAAAGTTGGCAAATGCTGGTCATGTCGTGGGTCTATTTATAGTAGGCCCACGTCTAACCACCTTGTTCTTTTCTTAGCATCAGCTTGACGTGCTATCAATTATCCATGAGGTGAATGACAACACCAGGGAAGTTATTTGAGGCAGGTGCCCTGAGGTGAGAGGGAGGGGGCGAGGGTCACCCGGGGACAGCCCCAGAGGACAAGGGGAAAATAGACATTCCCTTGCTGCCTCGAAGCCCGTGAAGGGTTCCAGACTGGGGTGGGGTGGGGCGGGGATCCTGAGCGGATAGCCGGGCTGACTCCCACTCCGCCCTTCTTACCTGTGTCTGCTTACATTTGAAAAGCCCATTTGAAAAACACGGGGAGCGGGAGGCGGACAGGGTGACCCCCTTCCTGAGAAGGTCATTTTGTTACACTCTCCAGTGCCCGGAGGGGTGGGGGTGAGGCCCCAGTGCGGAAGCTCGTGGGGGAGGGGGGGCCAGGCGGGGGCTGGGCACTCTGCCACCTGGAGCATTTCTGGTGAGAGGCAGCCGCCCGGGGACAGAGACAGGAGTGCCTCTCCGCAGGGGCACCGGCACCGCAACAAGACTGGCCCCCCACCTCCCTCCCACACCCTCCCTTTGACCCCTCGGATTCCAGACTAGGTTTTGTTTGTTTGTTTTTGTTCTTGTTCTTGCTGCTGCTGTGGTTTTGTTTTTCCTCACTGACAATTTAGATTCCATTTTTGGAAACAGTTTCTCTTCTTCCTCCTCCAACTTTTTTTGTATTTTAAATATTGTAACAGACACACTGATTGCCCCGCTTCAGTGGGACTGGCCGCCCTGGCGTGGTCCTCTTCCTCAGCCGCCATTCCTTGGGGGCTGTGCTGCGGGAGCAGGTGCAATTTGGGGCGGCAGCCGCTCTGACAGTGCTGACCCAGGAACTGAGTTGCTCCTGGCGGTGCGGGGGCGGGGGGGACTTCTCTTCTATAACCCCTCAGTATGGGCTTACGTCCCTGCCCTCTGCCCACCCCCTCAGTATCGGCCTTACGTCC
Source organism: Phoca vitulina (assembly GCF_004348235.1). Taxonomy (NCBI): domain Eukaryota; kingdom Metazoa; phylum Chordata; class Mammalia; order Carnivora; family Phocidae; genus Phoca; species Phoca vitulina. The sequence goes on from NW_022589707.1 coordinate 9,209,523, forward strand.
CTGCCCTCTGCCCACCTTGGACTTGGTCTCTGAATGAGAGGAAGACTGAGTTCCAGTCACAGAGAATAGAAAGTGAATTTGTTGAACATTCTATCAGCCTTGATTTCAGGTATAAACTGGCTCAGACTTTACACCCCATTCCTCTCTAAATTTTCGTAATTTCCTTCTTCCCGCTTCCCTTCCATTTCTTTTGACCTTGAGGGATTAAACGGTCCCCTTGGTGTGTGCTTGCGGACTCCTGGGGGACAGGGCGGTGGGGTCCTGAAAGACCTTGGACTCCTTGCGAGGTTCCTAACAGTATGTGGAGGGCACTGCACGGTCCCTGGCAACCTCTCCCAGGGATCCCGGCTCTGACTCTAATACCATCTGCCCGGCTAATCCACTTTCCAGGCCAGTGTCTAGCGCCAGAGAGTGTCTGGGTCTTCGAGTATCCTGGTGCCATCTAAGCCTCCTGCAGCTTCCTGAGGATCAGTTTGCAGCCTTTGTTATCTTTTGGCAGAGCCACCCTATCTTCTTCTTTCTCCTCTTCTTGGGGGTCAGGCCACTCAAATTTAACTTGGTTTATTATTTAGGGACTTCATGGGGAGGAGTCGAGATAATCACTCTGAGTACAGAGCACCAAGCTTCCAGGTGGATAGTGTGTGTGTGTATGAGTGTGCGCGCTCATGTGCACTCAAGCGCACACTAGTGCACAAGGAACATACACGTGAGTCCCTGAGTGCTACTATCTTGGAAAGATGAGTCCAGGATGGTTGGATCTCTTTTGCAGAAGCTGCAGGAACCAAGAGAGGTGCACAACACCAGTGTCAGAGGCCTTAGGTGGCTGGTAAGTAAAGAGGAACTTCCTCCTTTTTGTTTCTGTTCTAGGTTATAACAAAACATTTATTTGACAAATATTAGATCTTCCTGTTTCCTCTTCACAGACTGAAGTTCGTGAACCAGAACCCCATATTTATACCTGTGTGGGAGTGTGTGATCTGAGTTTTCTTTTTCTTCTTCTTCTTTTTTTAATTGTTGATGATGTTATTCTTGAGTGGTGGGAGTTCACCACCCACAGTTTTGCATTGTTATTATTTACCCAACTTTTCTCCATTGTTTTCCCCAGCTTTTATTATCCAGGGGGAGATCTATTTGAAGATTTCTGGCTAGGGGTGGTTTGTTCTGGGGATAGGTTTTGGAAATAGCCAGATTTTTAGTCTGAAGGTTATTGTGGCAAGGCTTATGATTTTGCAACATATTGATAAACTGTATGTAGCTATGTATTTAAATCCATAGTCAAACATGTACGTTGTATTAATACAATTAAATGATTGGCTAGCTCCTAGACATAACCAATAAACCAAGAGATGTCGCTTTTTTTTGTTGTTATTACCATATTATTATTGTCTCTTTTCTTAACTTGCTCATTAAGCATCCATATAGGACCAAATCTTTCCCGTTGAGATTGGCAAAATGATAATAAATTGTTCTTATGCCTGTTTTTTTGTTCCAAGATTTAACTTAGGAGTCTGGCCCACTGCCTATTTTTATAAATAAAGTTTTATTGAAACACAGCACACTCATATATATGTAAAAATACTGTCTGTGGTTGTTTTTGTGCTACAACTGCAGAGTTAAGTAGTTGTGACAGAGACTCTATGGCCCCCAAAGCCTAAAATACTTAGTATTTGACCCATGCTCTGGTTTGATTTCCTCTTTCACATACTTTCAAAAGATCTACAGTGACACTAAACAGGGTGTCTTTAATGGAAGAATGAGTACTGTCTCTACTCAAGGAGATTCTAAACTGATCAAAAAAGGAGGAAAGATACACCTGAAACATGTATAAGAACATGTATGATAAAAATATATGAAAAGATACCCAGCAAGTATTTACAGGACCCACCCAGTGCAAGTAGCCTGTCAGGACTAGCAGATACTCAAGTGAACAGAATACAGTCCTATTCTCAGAGTTAACTATCTAATAGGAGAAATCTGCTAACATGACTGGAGTATCAGACAGGTTCTAATAGTGGCTATTGAAAAATAATATGTTGTTATAGGACTCAAAGGAGGTAAAATGGCTTTTATAGCCCAGTCTAGTAGGTAGAAACTTTGGAATGGAAATTAAGAAGTGACAATCATGATTGCTTCTTATATCAGTAAAAGAGATCCTTATCTGTAGTCTGTGGCTGTTCACTGAAATAGACCTTTGCTTCTATAGTAGAGGGAGTCTTATTTTTTCCAAAGACAAAATAGGAGGAATCTTAGCCACTTATTTGGCATGAGATTCACAGTTATAATAGACTCAGAGATGCCTCATTTTAGGCCTTAGATAGGGACAAAAGTATGATTAAGACCAAAGTTAGCCTGGACCTAGAAGTGACCCATAGAGATCATCTACTAATAGTCCACTCCTTTTACAGCTGAAGAAACTGAGGCTAAGAGATCTGGGTAGTTGTACAAAATTGTCTCTGGAGCCTAGGATTTCTGACTTCCTGGTGTTTACTAAATTTCCCTGTAGTTTTCTTTCCAATTTTTAAGCCAGATTCTCTGGGGATGTGGAGAACCTCTCAAAATTATCAGCATGAGGTCTTTATGGCCTTAAAGACCTTCATTAACATGTCACTTCTTTCCGTGGTCCTCTCCAATCCCCAGAATCACAGATGGGGGCATAAAGTATTGACAAAGCCCCTTAGTACTCTCCCTGCTCCCAGCTGCCCTGTGGGACTACTTACAGGCAGACAGACCTTCTTAAGCTGGGCTGGGTGTTCTGCTCTGCTGGGATGCCCTCTGTTTTATACTGCTGCTGATTGGAACACCGACATGAGGGTTTATCAGTGTGGGGAGGAGGATAGGAGAGGGTAGCTGAGAAAGTGACCCACAGGTAATAATGGGGGAGGGCTTGAACTTGTATTAACTGCCAATTAGTATTCATTGTTTATTTACTCGACAAGTGTTTATTAAGCACCATATTCCAGGCTCTGTTCTAGGCATGATACAACAGTGGTCTAAACAGGCAAGGATCCTCCCCATGTGGGTCTCACATTTAAGGGTGCTTCACTATAGAAGAGTGTTTTTCATGGGGATGCAGCTTGGAATGTGGACAGGTTGAGGTGCTACTGGACCTGGGTAGGAAGGCCTGGGTCTGAGCCCAGCACTACCTCTTGGCCATCTCCATAACTCCGTGCATCTCTTTACTTGCTATCTCGTTTCCCTGTAGCCGAGTCCCTGTCTCCGGAATACCTACACCCTGTTCCTCTAGGACTAGGGTCTCCTCCCTGCCTTCTCTCCTGGTTCTAATTCTGCTTGACCTTAGGTTCCCCTTTTAGGTTCTCCTGTCACCTCTTTCTATGGGGCCTTGGTGTCAGTTGTGGTCCTTGTGCTGGCCTGTGAGGTGCTCTGCTCTGCTCCAGCTCTCTGGTTCCTACCCAACCCCACTGAGCGTGTTTGGCTCCAGATCCCACCCAGGGGGCAGCTCACCTCAGGGGAACGGCTCAGCCCCTCGCTGTCTGCAATCAGGACTTTTGTCACATTCCTTCCACTTCTGGGATGGTATTTATTCACTGCATATTAATTCACTCATTTAACAATGTTTATCAGACATGATTCTAGACAGGGATATAATGGTGAAGAAGATCAAATCCCTGTTCTCATAGATCTTATATTTGCAGATGAAGAATCGGGGTTGAATTTGATGAAGAACCAGGGACTGATTCCTCATATGCCACGTGATGAGTTTGGAGTTGATAAACATCCTTTTTAGCTCAAACATCCATCCTTTTTAGCTCAAAAATTTCTCCTTTTCAGTCTCTCTCTCCCTCACTTCCTTCTCTCTTACTTCCTCTGCCTACAGCTGATTGATTATTATATTCAATTAAAGTTATAAAAATGACCAGGATTTTTTTTAGGGTAACCTAAAAGAAGGAAAAGAGAAAGAGAGAGAAAAACAGGAATTCTTTAGATCCTGGATAAAATGGGCCTATTGGATAATGTAGTAGAAGTGACAGCCCTTTGACGCCTGTGATTTGGGATTCACCAGTGGTTTGAGTGGGGAGACTGCTTGGGGGAAAATTAACTGTCCACAGAAACAATGGAGGGTGTACCGCTGAGGGGAAGGGTATGGGAGGGCAGGGAGCTCCAGGCTCCTCACCTTGTTTTAGTGCTCTGCTCTCGTACCTTTTACAAATGGAGGAAGCACAAGCAGTGCGTATTTTATGGTTTGAGCATGGAAAGAGAAGGCAGGAGAGCTGCTTGAGTTTATCTTAGGTGAACTTAAGAATCTCGTTTTACTAGCTTATTGATAATAGAACGGCCAGAGCTGGAAAAGATGATTAAATTAATAAATATTCGATGATCATTCTGGATCTGGCAACCATGCATGCCAATTTCAAATAATGTATTCTATTGTCTCCATAAATAATCCTGTCGTCATAACCCGCATGTCAATATCTGGTTCAGAAAATACAATCAGTGGTTGCTATTATTATCTACAAGGCATGATACTAAATTATCTTGTCATCCAACTCGATTTTTATCATTATCTCTTTGGCAATTTTATTGGAAGAAACTAGGAACTCATAAATCATAAAAGGCTAATAATCCCAGGCATAATTTCCTTCTTTTACCAGGTGTCTTTAAGATGCCCTCTCTTGGGGCAACTTGGTGGCTTAGTTGGTTGAGCAACGGACTCTTGGTTTTAGGCTCAGGTCATGATCTTTGGGTCATGAGATCAACCCTGGTATCTGCTCTGTGCTCAGCGGGGAGTCTACTTGAAGATTCTCTCCCTCTGCCCCTCCCCCACTTGTGTGCACACACTCCCTCTCTAAAATAAAATGAAATAAATCTTTAAAGAAACAAAAGACACCCTCTCTCAATTCTGACTAATATTTTTCTAAAGGTTTTTAAAGAACTGGATCACGATTTGTATGATGAGATTAGGTTGGGAATGGTGGGTTTAAAATGAATTTCTGATAGAATGTAAAGAGTATATTCTTTTGAGAAAATTGAGAACACAGGAAAATATACAGAAGAAAATAAAAATTCCCCATGGCTTTCCCTTCCCCAAGAAATAATACAGGAACGTAAGGGGAGATGAGGCGGAGATGTTACCTGCCTTACGCTCTGTTTCTATGCCAAAAAGAGCTTGGCACGTAGTAGACCTGCAGTAAATATTTGTGCAATGAATAACTGACTGTTTTGTGTATTTCCTTCCAGTCTTTTTTTTTCCTACATACATATGTATGAAGATTATATAATAATTGCATTTACATCTTTGAATCATATTCTGTATTTCAGTTTTGTATGTCCCTTTTTTTATTCCAACCATAGATGCATTCATATTCAGAAGTTCTTCGAGGGCTCAGAAGAAAAAACAATGAAAATAGCATTACATATGGAATAATTTAAGAATGTTTTGTTTATATTTCAACTCCTGGTGATTAAGAAATCTGAAGTTGGTACTTTCCTTTTGGGCCTTACTTCACCATCTATAGAACTGTATTTGTGGAACCCTCACTTAGGTGCAGATAGTCACTGTTGGATGATGAGGATGAGCTGATGATGTATAGGCAAAGTTAAGAGCTCAGATTCTGGAGTCAGAAACACCCAAATTTGATTTTTTTTTTTCTTTCCTAAAGGACTAGATTAGGTGACCTTGGAAAAGTATCTTGTATTTTATAAATCTTATTAGCTTGTCCATAATGTGGGTTTGCATTTGTTAGATAGGCTAGCTAGAGTATATTGCCATAAAAAATAAACTCTGGAGGGATGCCTGGGTGGCTCAGTCAGTTAAGCATCTGCCTTCGGCTCAGGTCATGATCCCAGGGTCTTGGGATCGAGTCCCGCATCGGGCTCCCTGCTCAGCGGGGAGCCTGCTTCTCCCTCTGCCTGCTGCTCCCCCTGCTTGTGCTCTTTCTCTGACAAATAAATGGATAAAATCTTTAAAAAAAAATTAACCCTGGAATTGAATGGGTTTAGGACCATGAGAGTATTTTTCACTCACACAAGTCCGAGCCAAGTCTGGGAGGTGGGGAGCAGGAGGCGGGGGTGGAACGCTCTCCTCTTTCGAATGACTCAAGATCCGGGTTACCTTCTTCTTGTGATGCTGCCTTCCTATCTCATCATGTGATCTTGAATGTGTCTGTAGCAAAGGAGAAGAAGGTCTGGTGATGGCACCCAGCTCTTAGCTGCCTTGACATCAGAGTCACACATTAGATATCTCCGCTCACATGTCATTGGATAGATCTCGGCATAGTGCTGCACTTAAGGAGAGGGGCTGGAAGTCAAGTTTTCGGATACCTGGGAAGAAAAGGAGACCCAGGCATGGGTAAGCACTGCTAGTTTTTACAACAGAGCCTAATAGCAATAACTTCAACAAACGTTGGTATAATCCAAACCTTCACCAGCCCGTGATAAAAAGAAGTGATTACACTCTGTTTTCTAATCTTAAATTACTATGCCAAGGAACCTTATGTGCCAAATTGCTAGAAATAACCCCCCGCCCCACAAAGTACCTTTCAGTGATTTTGAGGAGTTCTCAGGGTCCTGCTCCTGGGTATTCTCCGAGACGTCTTTTAGACCATGAGGCTCTCAGTTCATAGGACCCTACTGAAGCCTTGAGGTTAAAGCAAGCAAGACCTAGAGAATAGCTCACACTCGTTACCAGACGTGTTTGGACTCATGGAGCTTCAGACCAAAACCTAACTTCAGAAGCTCCTGTTCTGCTAATTTGGGGCTCATTCCACCTCTCCCCCACTACAGGGACTAATTCAAGCCTCTACATGCTTGAGAGTCCAGACCCTTCGTGGCCTGGGGAGAGGGCGAGGAAGACTTCCCTGCCCTATTTTAAGGCATTAAAAAAAACTCAAACTAACAATAACAAAAAAGTGTATTCTTCCCAGGATGACTGCCAGCGAGAAACTCATTTCCCTCCAGGGGAGATTTCACAGTGCGTCTTGGCCCCATAGCCCTGAAAATATAATGTAATAATTCACAGTGCATCAATCCAAATCTGGATTATTTGCACTCAAATCATGTCACTGTGGAATCCAACAGCCTATCCAGATTGTGCTTGATAAAGTCTGGATCACCTTCCTGTGGCTTTTCCTTCAGGGGATGGGGAGGGAAGATGGGCTTTACCTCCCTCCTGATATTCTAGCTTCAGCTCCATCTCCTGAGAGCAGATACCTGGACAAGCATGGTATCTCTCTCTCTCTCTCTTATTTTTTTCCCCTTTTAAGTAGGCTCCACACCCAGCATGGAGCCCAACATGGGGCTTGAACTCATGACCCTGAGATCAATACCTGAGCTGAGATCAAGAGTCAGATTGTTAACCCATTGAGCCACCCAGGCAGCCCCAAGCATGGTATCTCAAGAACAAACCAGAATTTCAAGGATTGATCAGTTCTAAATCAAACTTTGGGAAAACAAAAACAGAAACAATTCTACATCTACGGACACAGTTCTATTAATAGAGCCAATTCACATTATTAAATAGGTACCTAATATGTTAGTCTGAAGTTTTTACGCTGGGTTTCTTTGGATTCAGGCTTTCCCAAGAAGAATGGGAAGGTACTTGTTGCCTTCCATCTGTATGAATGAAAGCCTCACCAAGATAATCCTTTCCATAACAAAGACTAATTCTGCCCACAAGACCAAAAAATACATTCTTCACTTTCTAAGGCAGAATCCCACCAATGGATGTTTTTACAGCTTCATGTCAATTTTATTTATTTATTTAATTTTATTTTAATTACTTTTTTAAAAAAGATTTTATTTATTTATTTGAGAGAGAGAGCGCACAAGCAGGGGGAGCGGCAGGCAGAGGGAGAAGGAGAAGCAGGCTCCCCACTGAGCAAGGAGCCCCATGTGGGATCATTACCTGAACTGAAGGCAGACATTTAACCGACTGGGCCAACCAGGTGCCCCTCATGTCAATTTTAGTCTAGTTCCCACCAGAACTCCCTAACAGTAGATATTACGATTATAATGAAACAGTTTTACTCTTTCCTTTTTTTGTCTTTCCCTGCGTTCTTTTATTTAATAAACTCTATTATACATAAAACTTTAGTCTTGCTAGTGGTTCCTTCTGGGGTCAAGCCCTTTTTGCTCACTCACACACTTCATTTTTCCTTCTCAACTTCAATTTTTTCGTAGTAACTTACTGTCTTTCTTGTGGTAATATTGAGTAAAACATAAGCTATTTATATACCTAGGTCTTCATAATGAGCATGTTTGTGGTTTGCCTAACAATCTTGTCACTTGGGTCGACCTGTTTCTGCAGGTGGATCTGTGTGTGAAGGTCCTGGGTGACTGTGGGGCAGAGTGGAGGTTCCCACTTCCATGGGTGTTCTCTCTCTCTCTCTCTTTTTTTTAAGATTTATTTATTTATTTCCAGAGAGAGACAGAGAGCACCAGCGGGGTGGGGAGGGGCAGAGGGAGAAGGAGAGACTCTCAAGCAGGCTCCCCGCTGAGCGGGGAGCCCTCCTTGGGACTCGATCCAATCCCAGGACTCTGAGATCACGACCTGAGCCAGAGCCAAGAGTCAGTCAACTGACTGAGCCAACGAGGCGCCCCTCCTATGGGAGTTCTTGTGTGCATGTGGCCAAGACTCTGGGTCCCAGACCGGTTCCCTGGATCTCCTTTAATTGAAGCTCTATTTCTGCCCAGAGCGACTCACATCACTGCGGCTGCTCCTAATGCAAGGGGACCCCAACTAAGAAGGATTTTAAAGTTCTAGTTCCTTTTTTTTTTTTTTTCCCCTTTTGGAGGTAACAGCTCACCCAGCGCTGCCAGAGCTGACAGAATTGGAATGGCAGTAGGTGGGTGAGGGGGGTGGGGGTGGCAATCATCAGTTTGGGAACAAGCTCTGAGCCAAAGAACTGCCTTTGGCATATAAGAACAATATGAGAGAGAGTTTGTCTCTGCCTCCTTGGAAGGAGCTATGCTATAAATCTGACTCAAGCCAGGAACTATTTATGGGAGAGCATTATTAAAGAACTGATATTTCGTTTTTCAATTAGTACAGGCTCGGTGAGATTATGAGATGGGCCCCTAAGACCTTGTTCACGGATAACTTTTCTCCAGCTATCCATAAGGCAGATCTAACTTCTTTACAGCCATCTTTTTATAGGAATCCAGGATATGCTTATGCATTGTCTCAGCAGATGTAAGAGCACTAACAAACCTGGAGCTTTGTTACTAGATAGCAGCCCTGTGGTTTGGGGTGGTGCTAGCATTAGGGGGGGTTTATTTGTTTTAACCAGTGACTGTGCTATCCCTAACCACCCAGTGTCGCAAATTCATGAAATTGGAATGAGCGTCCAAATTTGTCGAGAGAGTTATCATAACTAGATTCAACCCCGGAGCCCATAAGGGCCTTCACTCTCAGGGGTTCAAATGGTGATTTGGGTACAGGTGGTCATGTTTGGCAAGCAGGTGCCACAGATTCTGCACCTGTGGTTTGTTTGGTCTTACCAGTCAGGCACAGATGCCTCTTGGAGCACCGCATGGTGCTTTTGGATGAAATCTTCCTGCATCAGCCACGACCCCTCCGCGATCCTAACAAGAAGGAGTCCGTGTACAGAGTGATGTAACATATTAAGAATCAGAAGCTGGGATAAGCCCATAGGAATCTTGTGGGATTAACTTTCTTCTTTAAGTTGGGAAATGTTTTCTTACATACCCCCTTTTCAAATGGCAGCATTTCACTTGTCCATCTGCATTTGCTCTAACGATTGCAAATGTCAGGTTTGTGTGAAGAGGCAGCTGTGAAGCTTCTGGAATGAATAATGCCCCGGATATTTCTGTGCAGACAAGAGTGCCCATGGCAAGCTGACTTTCCCACATGTACTACCTTTTACTAATTAAAATCAAGACGACTTGTGCAGTAAGACCTTTGATGTGCACAGCACCTGCTGAATTGATTTTTCTCCTTTTTGGTATTTCTGATCGGGGGAAGGCAAGAAAGGATTGCCGAATGGCTTGCAGCAGGCTGCGATGGTCATGTCCTACCTCGCTGGGACAGGCTCTTCATTGGCCTGTGGAAGTGTGTTTTTTTATCTCAGAATAGCCCTTCAAGGGGAGATGATTATTAGCCCTTTTTATACATGGGGAAATTGAGGCTCAGAGAGGTTAACTGATTTGTCCAATGACACAGAGTGTGACAGACTAGAATTTGGACCCAGGGCCACCGCCGAAGGTCATTCTCCTCCGGCCGTCATAGCCGCCTGCAAACAGGGTATGGTGGGTGGGTCCAGTCCGCTCCTGCATGAAAGCAGCCTTATTCTGTGTGGATTTAGTTGATGTTGGATGGGTATTTAAAATTATAGTCATAGGCTGAGCATTGCGATGCCAGCAAGTCACGGGAGCTTTCCAGAGTTGTTTCTTTGGTGAAATATTTGCACAGCTCCTGAGCACACTGAGCAACCACACCTGGGGCTGATTGTTGTGGAGGGGGAGAAGGATTGGGCCGGTCGAGGTAATTGCTAGTCTCCATTACCTACAGCGAGACATTGTCTGATTCTCTAGTTTTGAGGCAGGGAGGAGTGTTGGTGGTGAATCCCGGGAGACAGCTCGATGCATGTTCCCTCTACACCCTGTCGCTGCTGAACTCTTTCCTGGGGGCTGAAACGGAGACAAAGGGCGGCCCGGTGATGCCCCGGGAGTTCCTTATGCAGCCTGACCTCAGGCGTCCTCCCTGTGGAAATTCCTCCCATCAGACATCTTGCATTCGTGCCAAACAGCACTGATTCAGTCTCCCTTTCCCCCCCCAGAATAATGTGGATAAAATCAGAAGCAGGAGATAGAAGAAGCTGGTCTTTCCTCCAGAGTTAATAAACCAAGATCTTTTCAATTTGTTTCCCAAGACTGTGGATTTCTGCAGTATGTCTCTCAGGCTGCATAAACAGAATTTGGGCTTCGATTTCTCAGAGTCCTTAATTTCTAAATTCTCTCACAGGGCTTCAAGGAGAGGTGACGGCCAGATTCAACTTGGCTGTGTCATACTGTGGTGGGTTTGCTCTTCGACCTTATCCCAAAGCAACTGATTGGTGGATGCCATCTGTGGCAGTCAGATGCTGCTTCTTTCCTCCGCCAACCTCGAGAGCTGTGGTGGAGTGGAACCACTGGGCAGCACCAGGAGGAATAATCCAAAACTAGAGTGGTTGTCACTAGACAGAGAGAGACCTCAGTGTCACCTTCCCTGGACTGCACGTTCCGCCCCACAAGTCGCAAACACAGACTGGAAAGCAGCTGTTCACTCTCATGTGCTCTATGGGCAAATAGGAAAAAGAGGGAAGGAGGGACTCGGGAGGCATATGACCCCAACTAACTTCCTCTGGACCGTCTGGCGGGGAAACGCCACGGGGAGGAGCTAGGATACATATTCATGTCAAAACGCAGCACTTTTTACACGTGCCCAGAACGTTCATAGTTCATAGCCACGTCTCATTGGCTGTTCTGACTCTGTCATGTGTTGGCCAGATGGGTCAGGAGGGAGGAGATCTGAAGGCAGCCCCTTGGGAAGCTTGCAGGAGAGCCACGGCTCAGTCCACAGAGAAGTCCCACAGGAAGCCTCTGTGATCTCTACTTCCTGCTGGCTTGTTTGTCTTTTCCCTCTTAAGTCACACTGCCGCTCTGAAAAATCCAGGAAAGACTAAGCTTTTTCTTATCTAGAGTTTTAAACATGGAAGGAGGCTTAGAACTTATTTTGTTCATTTTTTTTTTTTTTTTCATTTTAGAGATGAGGAAAATGAGACCCAGGGAGATGTGACTTTGACAAGGTTGAACAATGCTGAGGTCCCAGCTAGTCTATAAAATACCTGGTGTGAATTTACAAAAATCACACCGTGCGAGAACACAGCCTTTCGGGCACATCGCTTGGCAAGCTGAGATGTCTTTGTGCAAAGGCAAAGATACCCTTCTTTCAGATGGACACAGAACTGTGTGGGGCACGTGGCTTAGATGACTGAGATAGGACGGATTTGAGGTCCTGATCCCCAATTTGAGATGCACTGAATGCATACTATACGAAGTGGCTCTGCACCGTTTTCCCAGTTCATTTAAAACAGATTTGGATGGAAAACATGACCGAATGAGGGAGTCAGCTTTCCATTAGGTAGATGAGAGTGTCCATATGTCTGCTAATTGCCTTCATTTGGCATAAATCAAGCAGACTGAGGGCACGAGGGGGTAAATCTTTCTTTTTTTTGCAGTGATAGGCATGAATAATTACGATGAAACCAGGCCTGCATGTATGGGTTTGACTGATGATGGACGTTTTCAAAATCAGAGCAAAGAAAAGAGACTGAATGAAAGTCTGGCAAACTTCACAATGAATATCTAGTGAATTGGATGTGAAAAGGAAAGGAAAAAAACTCTCACCTTTTCAGTGTATTAAAAAAAGAGTGTTCATGCAAGACAGGGCTGGTCAATTTGAAGAACTCTTTTCCAAGCTTATATCAATACAAGAGGATTTTCTCTGGGGGCCAGAATTTGAATGGACAGTCGGGTTGGTGTCCGTGGTTGGATGATTAAAGCTTATAAACATAACCCCCCTCCAGCCACATGACTACAAATGCATTTTACTAATATGACATTTTATATTGGAAGGTAAATGTCACTATAACATTTACAAGTAGTAAATAATTCTTTGGTAGTGAAAATAGCCCTACATCACAGTGACTAGACCCTTCACGTAAATGATCTTTGAGTAGTCCAACGTTTCCTTTTGTATAACTCATTACTCTTATAATGTAAATAATTATTTGTAGGTATGCATTTAATGCGTGTCTCCCCCCCCCCCCCCCCAGTAGCTTGGGGTCAGGATAGCACAGTGGCTAAGGGTTCAGACTCTGAGGTCTGGTTTCAAATGCCACTTTTGTCACTTAGCAGCTATGAGTTACGTTACTTCATCTCTCTTTGTGCTTCATTCTGCATCTGTAAAATGGTAATCATCATAGGACATATTTCATAGGGCTGTATGTTGGGTGTATTACATGAGGTCATCCCTGTGACTGCTGAGCACCATGCCCAGAACCTGGAAGTCCTTAGTAGAAATATGGGTGGCTACTGTTGATGGAACTGTAAGGGACTGTTTCTGTCTTATTCCCTCAGTTATTCCCAGAGTGTGGGGCACATAGACAAACATTTGGTTGAATACATTAATGGTCTCATTTCTTCATAGCTCCACTGCAGTGAAGCCTCAGATTGCCAACGATGTTATGTGTGAAATTAGCTCCCATGTGGCTGGGCCTTTTCTGCAGTTGGTTTATCTGTTCTGTCACACTTCATTTAACTCCAGATTGATCTGCCCTCACCGAAAGATGGTAATCTATAGGGGGCTTGAGCTCTGGTTCTTAGCTTCTTAAAAATTGACAGCTATTGTTTAGAGGTATTTCAAAATACAGTCTCCAAATCATATGTAGGGAAATAGGAGATGTGTTTTGGCCTGATGAGAAGTACCTGAAGAAAGGACCAAATCAGGGATTCTGGGTTGCAGGCCCAAGATCATCGGAGATAAGACTTCACCTGCTTAAATTTACCCCCTTTTTTTAAGTGAAGGATTAGCCTCTGTGATCCTCAAGGTCTTTTCCTGCTTTTATATTTTATGGTACTAATGTGTTAGTGATTTTTGTTAATTCCTTAAATGCACTGATACAGGTACATTATATCATAGAATGCAGATTCAGTTTCTGCAAATAGTGTTTCTTTATATTCCGAGGGATCTTTCCATGAATGTTTCTTGTAAATCAAGAATCTTTTCTAATGCAAATAGTTTTCTTCTAATGTCTCTGCTTTGAAAATTTGCATGCATTTTTTTTTCTTAAAATAAGGCCCATCCAAATATTTTCAAGGAAATCTAACACCACGTCATGAGTGTACACATGCCCAATGCAGGAAACTAAGCATTTTGGGATTTACATTTTCAAAACGCTGTCACGTTTCCTGCCATCCCATCCTGTTCATCCAGTTGTAGTTTCCAGCCCAAGTCTTTGAAACTGATGAGGCTTGATTTTTTTTTTAAATTTTTTTATTTATCTTTTTTTTTTTTTTTGAGTCAGTCCACAGATCGCTCCAACTTCTGGCTCACCCTGACTTATAAGAGATAACAGATAAAGACCATTTAAAGCCACTATTATTAATGAGGTGAGGGCAGATATTAGAAAAAAACTGGATAGGGAGCTTATCTCTTCCTGTGGTCCACATGACCTCCGATTAATTTAATCCCAGTTCTGCATCAAACGTTGAGGGCCTGACACAAGGTCTTGATTGACAAGATCTATTTCCTCCTCATGTTCATTCAGGCCTCTTGGAAGCTAGGGGCTTCTGATTAAATTAAGCTATTTTTATAACCTGAAGAAGATCCCATATGGTCAATCTCAAGCTCCCTGTGCTTCCAGTATTTCTCCCAGATGTTTGTCTTGCTTAGGACAAGCAGGATGCTATTTGTGGGTTTGTTGTTTGACCTTCTCTTATGAAAAGGTTTTAAGTGTTTTCTCTTTCTGCTATTTTAAAAGTTAAATCTATTGACTGCCAAGTGCTTTAATGTGTTCTCTCCTTTATTCTTCACAGCAACCTGATGAGGTAAAGACTACTATTAATCCCATTTTAACTTTTCAAAAATAAGCTGCAGAAGAACTAAATAATTTTCCCACTGTCAAGCAGCTAGTAAGAGATGGGGCCAGGTCTGAAATTCAGGTTCATTTGTCTCCAAAACCCTTGATTAAGCTTTAAGGCAGGCTACCTCGTACAAAAACCTAGCCTGACAGAGATTTCATGCTGAATATATTCTGTTTTAATATTGGAAATGGTTTATTGATGTTCCCAGCATTTATATTGGTCTGGCTGCAAAATCTGTTTGGACATTTATTAAGAGAGTGAGGACAAATTAATGATGTCTTCTCTGAATTTTGCCTTGGCTTATCTCGGGAGAAGTTAGAAGGATCTAGGCAGGGAAGGAGAAGAGGGAGTTGTGTGGGTGTGGAGGTGTGTGTGTGTGGGTGTGTGTGTGGGTGTTTGGGGGGGCGGTGGGAGGGCAGGGGGCTTAAACACACACGTGTTCCCCAGTGTTGACCGGCTCTGGGCACAGCACACATGGTCTGTGGGCAGAGCTCTGTGTTGTGTACGCAGACATGGTCATCCTCTCATTTTAGCCATTGTCTCCTAGGGTGATTGCGGTGCTGGGGAGGCAGGGTCCAGGAGAGCATCCAGCATCACTGGCACTGTGCATGGCAGCCAGCACAGCTGCTGGGCACAGGCCCCGATCCTGGGCTCCTAGTCACTGCACTTCTCAGGAATTGTTGCCTTCCTGTTGCTGGGCTTGGAAGGGACCCCTTGGTCTGTCCCAACTAGGATCCCTACTGTCAGATTTGGAGGAACTGGGGGTTAGGGTTTTCTTCCCTCCTTCCCAGAGTTCCTTGGGGCTTCATATACAATTTGGCCCACCTTCTTCATAGTGACCAGTTTTACATAGTGGCACTTCCTAATCCCAAGAAAATGGCTTGCTACTCAATCGACATTTTAATACCTAAGAGGCGGCTTTGTCCCACCAAGAAAAATTAATTTGTTTTAGATAAAAGGTTAAAGGAAAGACCCCTCTACCTCAGAGATACTATAAGTGGATAGTGATAACTGCTGGAACACAGGCTTATCAGGGTCCCAGGGGAACACGGAAAGGGCCACCTGGCTAAATCTGAAGGATACAGAAAAGGCTTTCTGGAAGGAGGACTCCTGATCTGGTCTTGAAGAATGAGTAAAATTTAGGTAGAAAAAGGTGGAAAGAGTTTTCAGGTGAGGGCACAGTGTGAACAAAGGAAAGGAGTAATGAAGTGATGGCTTGTAAAGCAAAAATCAAAATAGATGGAGATCACTAAAGCACAAAATATGTGGTGGAGAATGGCAGAAGATAGGTTTACACATATCATTAGAAGTCCTGATACAGAGCCCTAAAATGCAATGCCAATAAGATTGAAGTTTATTTCAGGCAATTGGGTACCCCTGAAGGGTTTTAAATAGGACAGATATGTTCTTCATGTTGATAACTCTACTAGCAGCATAAAGGGTGGACTTCAGGGGCAGTAGCTAGAGTAGAGGCAGGGAGATTCAGTTAGTTAGAGATAGATGTTGTGTGAGATGAGAAAGGACCTACCCAAGTACTAATGATGGGGGTGCAGATGATTTTCATATTATGTAGAAGGGCTCTTTGACAGGTCTTGATGATTAATTGTGATGTATAAAGGAGAATTATCATATATTTATTGATCACTTACTTTGTGCCAGGCACTTTAAAGGTCCAGAAATCTGGAATTCTAAAAATCTAGAGAATGGTTGCAAGGTTTCCCCTTATGAATGAGTTATCTATCGCTTCATAAGAAATTACTCCATGCATGGCAGAGCAGGATAACTAAACTTTCGGCTTTCTGGCCAGTTACCTGGAAAAGGGAACCCCATATAACCAGAAAATATTAAGAAGGAGACAATGGAGAGGGAGAAGTTTTAAAAAGCAATGCCATAAAGTTATTTATGAACAACCAGGCTCACCCACAAGGTATGAATGAATGTTCCTGACCCTAGTCAGCCTACCAAAGTCTGTGAGAACTGAATTCACAGACAGAACAACATTCAAGTTTCAGAATAGCCATTGGATGGCACACACTTGAGATACGTCCAGCTAGCGCTGCAAATATTTTTTGAAAACCGAACTAACTGAACTAACATTGAATCATATTACACAGAAGACACAAACTTGTGGTATGAGTCTAATCAGGTTGATTGCCCATTAAACATTATCATGTTCCATAGGATTCAAATAAGAACCAACATCTCATAACATAATATTTAAAGGGTCCAAGGTAAAAAAAAAAAGAATTACTCCAAAATATAGTGGCTGGAAAAAATCTATTTGTGGGTCAGGAATCCAGGAATGGCTTAGTTGGGGATCTCTGTCTCAGTGTTTCCCATGAGGTTGCAGTCAACCTGTTGTCTGGGCTCAAGTCATGTCAAAACATAGCTGGATCTGGAGAATCTGCTTCTATCATCACTCAGGAGGCTGATGGCAAACCATGGTCCCTTGTCTCAGGGGCCTTTCCATGAGTCCTTTTCATAACATGACAGCCGATTCCCCAAAAGTAGACATGTAAGAAAGAGTGCCCATGTTGGAAACTACAGTCCCAATCTTGGAAATGACATCCTGTCACTTCTCCTGTATTCTGTTTGTTAGAAGGAAGCCCATAAGTCCAGCTCATACATAAAGGGAGGGAATTACACAAAGGCATGAATGTCAGGAGACAGGAATCCTCGGTGGCCACCTTAAGGGTTGCCTATCACACCTGCATAACTGAGTAGAAGGCAACACATTAACGAAGATCAGGAATTCAATTGAAAGAGGAAATTTTAGGGGCCTAACGAAGAGTTCTATTTCATAAGTAAGCTATTAACTATTCAAGTGGACAGCAGCAGGTACTGGAGATGTAGACTGGGGAGGGGGTGGTAATCATGTTATAGGTGGCGTATGAAACTGTCAAAGTGATGACCACCTTACCTTCTTCAAATCATTGCTTAGAGGACACCCTTTCAATGAAGTCTCTCTTGACTAATCAGTTTAAACTTGTAGCTCTTCTTTTTCACTCTCATAGCCTACCTCTCTTATTATCTTCTAGCATGTTAATGCTTTACTTAATTATTGTTTTTTGTCTGTCCCTCCCCCCCTCTCCAGAATGCAAGCTCCATGAAAGCAGACTTCTTTTTGTACACCGATCTATCCTTAGTGCTGAGTTGAGTACCTGATGTATAGTTGACAATAGTTAGGGAAGGAAGGATAAAATTTTCCTCAGATACAATATCCAAGCCAACAGGTGGAAGCAGTCCAGGTATCCATTGATGGATGAATGGATAAACAAAATGTAGTACATACATACAATGGAATATTATTCAGCTTAGAAAGGAAGAAAATTCTGACACCTGCTGTCGTGTGGATGAACTTTGAAGACATTATGCCAAAATAAGGCACTCACAAAAAGGACAGATAATAGATGATTCCACTTACCTGAAGTGCCTAGAGTAATCAGATTCACAGAGATAAGAAAGAGAATGCTGATTGCCCAGGGCTGAGTGTAAGGAGGAATGGGGAGTTAATGTTTAATAGGTAAGAGAGTTTCAGTTGGGGAAAATGAAAAATTCTGGAGATGGATGGTGGTGATGGTTGCACAAACAGTGTGAATGTACTTAAAAATGGGTGAAATGGTATATTTTCTGTTATGTATATTTTACCACAAAAAAATTTCAGTTATAGAGGTACTAAGTAAGACAAGCACCAAGATTCCTATTGGATTTACCAACATGGAGACCATTGGTGAGAGCAGGCTCAGTGGGATGCTCAGAGTAGAGCCTAGATTACAGTGGGTTGAGGAGTGGTTGAGAAGCTGGGGGATGCAAGATGCGGGAGCCTTCTTTACAAAGGATGAGTGAGATTTGAGGCTGGGACGAGTAGTGGCAGTGGTGTGTGTGCATGTGTGTGTGTGTGTGCATGTGTGTGTTATGGAGACAATCAATGCAGGGGTGGAAGGCCACTTGGAGATACAGCTACTAAATCATAAACAAACAATAATACAAAAAGTGGGTTGGAGAAAGTGAGGAAGGATACTGAAGCAACCTCTCATGCCACCCTTTCTCACAAACAATGTCCAAGCTTTCCAAATAGCTAGAGATGTGGTACATGGGGACGTTTGAAGCAAATAGTATGGTGACTTCGGATGACTCACCCAGTCTGCATCATTCAGACTGGTGTCTATCAGATCCCAGGAACTTCTTTTAAGACTAAGCTCGACTGCACTGTGAAAAGAAGTCATTGGGTTAGGGCAGTTAGCACCACTGTTTCTAAGGCAATTATCATAGTGAAGGCCACTGATAGAAGTGAATAAACGATTGATCATTCTTCTAGCGTATGATATTTGTGAGAGCCTCTGAATTAGAATATTTGACTGTAACAAATATGTTGTATGCAAAGTATTCAGACATTGCAAATCAGGCAAGGCTTAAAAAGACCCAGGATGATGTACCTGAGCTCTATCACACAGGTTCTACAACATGACCAAACTTAATTTAAAACATCTTCATTGAAGAGCTCTGTCTCCATAGTATGAGAGGCATACAAAATATATATTGACAAGTATCTATTGAAAAGTGATTATACATACTATTGTGAGGCTAGATCACTATCTGGCTTACTAGCTAGTATTTACACAACTAACATTAGCTTAGCAGTTGCCATGTGGGCAAATAAATTGAAATTACAAATGGCAGAACTGCAGGTTTTTCAAGAACTGTGAATAGGTTTAAGTATGTTGGAAGATGGAAACTTTTACTAAGACATGAAAGGTTTAAGATTGAATTAAAGATTGTTTCTTAAACATGTAATTCATTTAAAGTTACATGGTCCAACTAGAGGACAAGCATCTGTTGCAGGGAAGGCCTGATCAACCAGAGTTTACAGTAGAGATATGGTGTGGGTTTTTATTTGGGGGACCAGCAACTCTGGGGTTAATTTCAGCAGATCCTTGAGGGTCACATGGGCCAAACTCCACATAGAAGGTCCGTGGTTTATTCAGTGGCCAGACATAGGAAGCTGAGAAAGGAAATATCATGGGAACAGCTAGTTCCAGAAATCAAGGTTAGGCAAGGTCAAGGACTTGAGGAGAAATGTAAGTTGAGATAATGGCATTGACATCAGAATACAGATGTGGGCCTGAATTTGGGAGGAAAGGAACTGGCCAACAGTTTATTTTAGAGTTGGAGGTTTACTTGGTATGTGCTAGGGCACATCTGATGATGATGACGATCATGATCACAGTACTGACAACATCTCCATTACCTGGGTCTGTACTGTGTGCCAGGCGCTGCTAACTCAACAAATATTTTTAGTACCTAGTCTATGTCTAGTGCTGAAGAAACAATAGACAAAGTTCTTGTTCCATGAAGATTGTTTAATTGGAGCAAGACACATAATAATACATAGGCCAATATATAGGAGATTGGAGAATGATAAGCACTTTGGGAAATGGAAGAAGTGGAGTGAATGGAACAGGGCTGGGGAAGGGGGAATAATTTCATGTAGGATACTCAGGAAAAGCCTGGGATTTTGAACAAAGGTACAATATTAGTATGGGGACAAGCCCAATGGGTTTGGGGAAGAATGTTTTGAGCAGAGGGAGTAGCAGGCTTGAAGCCCCTATAGTAGGCGATTGTTGGCAAATACAAGGAACTGTGATGAGGTGAGGCAGGAGGTGATGGGGACTAGATCCTGCAGAGCCTCGCTGGTGGTCATTTTAGGGGCTTTGTCTTTTAATCTAGTGAAATGGGAAGCCATTGGAGGCTGCTCTAAGGATTCTGAAGCTTATCCTCCCCACACCTGTACGAGATAGGTAATATTATTATCCCCTTTTTACTTTAGAGAGGAAGCTGAGACACAGAGAACTTAAGTGACTTGCCAAGAGCAGCTTTGAAGTTTTGGAAGGAGGCTGTTAACCCAGGCAGTCTGATTTTAGAGCACATACAGGTTGCATGGGAGGGATTACAAGGAGATGCAAGGGAAATTCAGGGGGTGATGAATATGATCATTATCTTGATTATGGTGATGGTTTCATGCATGTAGATGTATGTTAATACTCCTCAAATTGTACATTCCCAGTATGTGCTATTTATTGGAGTCAGTTATGCCTCAGAAAGTTGTAACGAAAAATGTTTTAAAAATGTGAAGGGTTTTGTATATGAGATTACCCACAGAAATTGGACATTAAAAGCTGTCGTAATAGAGAAATGTACAAAGTTACTTGAAAGATTCAGAATGGCTCCCCTGCCAGCCAGACTTGACTTTAATTGATTAAAACTATTAGTATGTCTAATAGAAGAACATTTGATGAGCAGTGAAGCTGATTAGCCAAGGGAACATGGAGAAGCTGATGGGGCAAAGCGGGTGGAGCCTATCTGAACACTGATTAGATGACAAAGAAACTTGGCAAAGCGTCTTTGGGGGCTAGGGTTACACTAGCAGAGTGTTTTGGGTGTTTTGGGCCAGAGAGGCCAGGCTGTATGAACCAACATTTACTGCATCCACCTGGCCTTCTTCTCTTTCCACCCTCTTTTTTTCTAGCTTTCCAAGAAGGAAGAGAATGCTATAGTGCTGGGGGGTAAAATATTGCTTCTTTAACAGACTGACAATTCAAGTCCCTGTGTGGATCTTTTCTTGATAGAAATTAATATACTGGCAATCTGGATTCATCCCTCAGTCTCAGCTGTGGGAGAAGGATTCTTTAATGTGCTGACAAAGTCTGGTTTCTGAGCCTGGGAGTATGAGGATTGATTGAGACTTTTGCGACATTGGCCAGCAGGACTCTGAGCTCTGACTTTTCCCTGGTAGGAACAAATTCTGGCATTGCCACTGTTTGGGTTTTATTTTTTCTCCCAACTTTGTTGAGGAAAATTGACAATTATATGTATTTAATGTGTACGGTGTGATGATTTGGTATATATACACATTGTGGAAAGATGACCGAGATCAAGATAATTAACATACCCTTCACCTCACATAGTTAACTCGTGCGTGTGCGCGTGCATGCGTGTTGAGAATGCATGAGGCATACTCTCAGCAACTTTCAAGTATACAATACTCTATTAACTACAGTCACCATGCTGTACATTAGATCCTCTAAAATTATTCTTCTTACATGTGAAAATTTGTGCCCTTTGACCTATATGTCTCCATTTCCCCCTCCCTCTACTCCCTGGCAACCAGCACTCTATTCTGTTTCTATGAAATCGACTTTTTTTTTTTGATCCCACATATAAGTGATACCATACAGTGTCTGTCTTTTTCTGTCTGGCTTGTTTCACTTGAATTATGACCTCCAGGCTCATCCACGTTGTCACATATGGTAGGATTTCCTTTGTTATGGCTGAGTGATATCCCATTGTATATATATATACACCACATTTTCTTTATCCATTCATCTGTCAAAGGACACGTAGGTTATTTCCGTGTTTTGGCTACTATGAATAATGCTGCAATAAACATGGGGGTACAGATGTCTCTTCAAGAGAGTGATTAAGGGAAACCTTATACACCATTGGGGGGAATATAAATTGCCATTATGGAAAATAGTCTGGTGCTTCCTTAAAAAATTAAAGATAGTGCTACCATATGATTCAGCAATTCTACTCCCGGTTGTATATCTGAAGGAAACATTGTCAGTGTTTTGGACTACATTGTGACTTGCCATAATTTTTCTTTTAAAGTTTGCCCCCAAATTACCATTTTGAAGAAGACACCCAATTAATAGAATGCTTACTGACCAGACATTCTGCAGAAAATTGTGTTAAAGAGTAACATTTGCCGTTTTTTCCTCAGGTAGTATTCAGTCAAATTTTCTTCTTTGTTTCTTGTAGAGAGTTGCTTCAAAGTTTTGGAAATTTTTTTATGCACAGAATTTTATTCAACGTGATTTTGGATTGTCCTGTGATGATAAACCTTAAGCCTCTTCCCCTTTCTCTGCCCTCAATTCTGCTGTGATGGATTATTTGTCTTGCAGATCTTGAAAGAGGTAGGTAGAGAAGGGTTTAATCAAGATAACTTAATCAAAGGGTTTAAACAAGATAACTTCCTAGACCTCTAGTTCCTATCACAAACAAAATGTTTTAAGTTTTTGCTATGAAAATTACATGCAGTTTTCCTCATGGTTTGAAAAGTATTTCACTCCTAAGGCTCAAGGCTGTTGACATGACAATGAGCATGTGGGGAGGGGGGGATTTTTTTTTTTTTTAATTTAGTTATTTGAGTGTTTGGTGTACATTTTGAGAAGTTCGCATATTTTTTTTAAAAACTTTATTTATTTATTTATTTATTTATTTATTTATTTATTTATAGAGAGAGCAGGAGCAGGGGAAGGAGCAGAGTGGGAGGGAGAAGTAGGGGGAAAGAATCCCAAGCATTTTTCATGCTGAGCAGGGAGCCCAACGTGGGGTTCCATCTCACAACCCTGAGATCATGACCTGAGCTGAAACCGAGAGTGGGACACTCAACTGACTGAGCCACCCAGGCCCCCAGAAGTTCACACATTTATAAACATTCTGCTTTGACTCTTTTGAGTTCTTTCCCTACTTTCTTTATTTGCTCCCTTGTCATTATGTAAACAGAGCCCTTCAGAGAGGGAGAGAGAGAGAGAAGTAATTCTTTGCCCAAATACCCCTTTCTTTGGCATTTGATCGGAATGCCCTGTGTGCTTGGCTCTGGGATTACATGATGGGTATGGAGCGGCTTTGCAGAGAGGCGGTGGGATTGAGCCTGGGCCCTGTGGTTGTTGCCTGACTGCGCAGCTTTGAACAAAATCTTTCCTGGATGACAACTTTTTTGTTATTGTCATATGATGTATTTAGAAATGAAAATAAGATGAAATATTAACTTGTTGAAGTCTGCTCTTCTCCTAGATAAGGGTCATAATCCTTGTGTTCCCCACTGGCATAGGAAAGATTGGCTAGTAATTTCTGTCCCCTTTTCTCCCTTTTGTATGACTTTAGACACCTGATTATTAATGTCATCTCTGGTAAGGAAAAAAGTCCTGTTTCCATGGAAATGGCATTAGGAAAGATCTTTGGGAGCTCAGCATCTCCTCTTCATGAGACAACATTTTGTTTTCTTTTGTACATCTTGAAAACAATAGTTCCTTTAACTGGCAATATGTATAAATAGATGCTTTGATACATAAAATAGAAATATATAAGAACTGTTTTTACCAGAGTTTATATCAGACCGGTAATAACAAAGTGGAAAGGTCATTTAGGAATGAGTAATAGACTCCCAGGGGAAGTCATAAAAGCTTTACCACTATGCTTAAGAGAAGAATTTTTTGAGGAAATTAAAAGAGAGGAAGTGATATACCATCTCATCTTTCCTAAATCTGTATGGTCCATGGTAGAGGTCAATAGTAATATAGCAACAATTTGTGAAACTTAGAAGATATTTTTTAAAGGCATAAAGTTTTAGAAATCACCTTGTTCTTTAAGAAGTAAGAGTGGTTGATGATTTGGCTGATATGTGAATCCTTGACCCCTCCATGGAAGAACTCATAGAAGAAGAAAGCTCATTACCATATCATGTGTGAATTATTAAATTAGAATCTGCATTTTTTTCTCAGATTTTTTCAATTCTCAGATCTTCTTAGCAATTAACATTGTAATTCAGTATCATTATATTTTGATGAATGATTTTGGTCTGGTGGAGTTGGTTTTGGTAACTGGGGAATTATCTTACTTGATTATATTTCTCAGAATGGTGTCCATGAGAAAAATATTTTGAGACTGGACTCAGACTGGGAGGGGAAAGTATAGAAGAGGAGAGACCAGTTAGGAGGTTTTTGTAGTTACCTAGGTGAGGATGGCATGGATTGGTGTGGGGGCCGAGGAGGTGTAAGGAATGGAGAGCTTCAAGACATGTTGTAGAAATAGAATTGCTCAGGTTTAATGATAATTGATTGTGGAGGTTGAGGGTGATAGAGTCCTCAAGGAGGATTCCCAGCAACTGAATGGATGAAAGGATCATCAGCTGAGATAGGGAAGGACCAAAAGTTGTTTGGGGCATGGTAGGTATGAGGGATCTTCAAAGTGGGACACAGAGCACACAGTGGAAACTATGAGTTGGGGCTTAAAAGTCTGTGGGACCACCGATATGACATGTTACAACAGCTGACATTCAATGAGGATTTGAGTGTTTAATAACTAATTTTAGGCACTATGTGACAGCTATAAAAATAAGAGATGATATACTTGATAATACCCCTCCCCCCCAAAAAAAAGGACAGAGAAACACATCAGGTCAGGTCCAATAAAAATCTGTCAATGGACTTAAGGAGAATAAGAGAGTCAGGCTCAAAGAGAAATTTAAAACTTTCCATTTTGTTCTCTTTTGGTTTGATGTACATGGAAATTCATGTTTGAATGGGAAAGAGAGGCTGTTGTCAGAAGTCGGGAAACAAAAGCATAGGAAGAGAAAGTAAGCAGATTGCTTTACCACTTTTGTTTTGCTAAGGTTAATTAAATCTATTTCTGCTTTATAATGAGGACAATGTAGCAAAAGTGTTTTTTTTTTTTTAATGACACAACCATTTTTAAGTTATTTGAAAGAGAAATACGTCTGTTAGTCTCTTTTTCTAGCTGAGAGGAAGTTTCCCAGCAAGCCTCAAGACTTGAATGGTGTCCTGTGATGTCACCAGGTCACCTCAGGGACATGTGATATAATAGGAAAAACCAAAGGGAGGATGTTACAGACCTAAAATTTTAATGCATTAGGGAAAGATTGGTGGGACTAGGGAAAATTTGGTTATTTTGACCATTTGCTGAGGTGGTCCTGCTTGTATCTCTGCCCAGAATATATTTCAAATATCTTGAGCTGTAGATTTCTTACACAGCAAAAAACAAGAGCAACAATCCCACTGATTTATCATTTCTCCTTTAGGTTGAGTATTTTTTGACCAGCTCTTAGTTCTTGGCTGTGGTGTGCGCAAACACACACACATTTGCTGCAGCAAAAATGGAGGGAGGAAAACGTGTAGGGAGTAGGCACTGAAGAGAAACCACAGGCTCTGGGCGGGAGTGGGGTTAAAGAGCAGAGAGGGGACAGTACCAGCCGAATACCTATGATGAGGTTTTTTCAGGAATCCTTTTCATTCCTTTTCACCTCTCGCCCCCTCTTACCTTGGTAAATACTAATACTTTTTTCCACTCTGATTTTCCTCTTCTATCACTGGTTGCTCCTTTTAGCCTCTTTTGCTAGAACAGTCTTGCCTTTCCAACTTAAAATTATTCAGAGCCCCAGGTCCGGTATTAGCACTTCCGTTCCTCTCTGTCTCCAGCTGCTCCCCACCTCATCTGGCCCAGCGATTTGACCATTATATGCTGAGGACAACGGGATGTTTGTCTCCAGTCCTTATCTGTCTCCTGAGCTGCAGACTACCTACTGGGCATCTTTGTTTAGATGATTTACAGGTGTCTTTGACTTAATTTGTACAAAACCAAATGCTTGATTTCCACGTCTCCAACACTTGGTCTTCCCTCAGTGTCCCCATCTCAGGAAATATACCATTTGTTCTGAAACCTTCAGTCCTCCTTGGCTTCTTTGTTTGTTTGTTTGTTTGTTTACTCACAATCCACCTTCAGGCCATTAACAGACATCTCTGCTTTCAAGATATACCTTGAATCTTACCTCTTCTTGCCACCAGTACTGTTGCCATTCTAATCCAAGGTCCCATTGTCTGGTCCTATTGCAGCAACCTCCTAAATGGTTTCTCCAACTACGCCTGTCCCCTTCCACACCATTCAGATTTATTCTCCACACACCAGCAAATGTGGTCCTTTAAAACATAATTCTGTACATAGCACTCCCTGGCTCAAACACCTCTAATGGTTTCTTTTCATACTTAGGAAATCCAAAGTCCTCCTTATGGCCTAGGAAGCTCTACGTGTTCTGACCCCAGATGCTACACCAGTGCCCTCCTGTCACTTTGCCTCACTCGTTCAGGTCTAGCCTTACCGACTTACTTGAACAAGACAAAAATCTGAGGGGCTTTGCACCCAACCTTCTGTCTGCCTGAAGCTCTGTTGACTCTCTCTCGCTTCATCTAAGGTTCTGCTCACATGTCACCTTCTCTGAGAGGACTTTGCTGACACCTTATCTAGAACAGCACTTCTTACTCCATTCTCATCCTTGTTTGCCGCTGCTGCTATTATGATTTAAATCGACATTAAAAGCATGTGTTTCTGTTGTCTGACTCTCTATCCAGTGGTAAGCTCTCTGAGCCTGGGGCTTGGTCTGGCTTTCCTGTTTCATGTCTCATATTCAGAAGACTGGCTGCACATGAGGCGTAAGTATTAGCTCTATAAATATTAGCTGACTTAGCAAAATCAATTACCAGGGAGGTCAGATTTGTTGTGTGTGACTTCTTATTTTGGCAGCCCTGGGAAAGAGGGAGAATCTGCCCAATGCTTGCAAGTGTCTAGCATGGTGCCTGGAGCAGAGTTTGCACATATAAATATGTGTTGAGTAAGTGAATGAATGATTAAGTAAATGGATGAAGTCATGTTAGTAAGTTAGTTACCAATACATCTTCATCTGCTCTTTCGGCCCATTCATTATGGCAGGGTTAGTATAGCAAAGGAATCTAACTTGTCTAAGGGGTCCATGAAGACCTCTAGAGAGTACGTAACAGTAATCTTACCTATCATGTACTGAGTACTTACTATGAGCCATCTTCTGTGCTTAGTATCTTATGTGCACTAACCAGTTTGATCCTCACAACAAATCGATGGGGTTGATACTATGATCAGTCCCATTGTATAGATGGGGAAAACAAAGTACAGAGAAGTAGATTATTTTATCTCAAGATTTATAGCTAGTGACTGATAGAGGCAGACCCAGGCAGTCTAGTTCTAGAGCCTGTGCTCTTAAGCATGGTGCTATAGGTCTAAACTGAAGACAGACTAGAGGAATATCTGGCTAGAAGGAAGGGTGCAGTTAGGTAGGAGTTAGTGTTCTGGGCAAGTGGAATCATATATGCCAAGGGCCAGATCATGACCACTTCCACTGAGGACATGACAGAGACATGCAAGAGGGTAAGAGATGAGCTTTATTATTAAGTAAGGACCAGACTGGGGAGGCCAGTAGGCTGTAGAAGGAGTTTACACTTGCCTTTGGCAAGGGGAAGCATTAAGTGATTTTAAGCAGAAATGTTAGGTGCACAGATTTACATTTTTAAATAGTCACGCTGGTGGCCCTGTAGAGGATGGGATGAAAGGTAGGCAAGTGGAAGGCACAGAGACCAGTTAGAAAGGTTTTGCAACAGCTCTAGAAGGGGGTCATGAATACCTGTTCTAGAAAAGGCCATGGAGAGGTAGTACAGATGTGAGGTTGAACCAATAGGACTCAGTGACAGGGTGAGGAAGAGGGGGGTAGATGGTGTCATTTAGAGGGACCAATTAATCAATCACTTCACTTTTGGGTTTTATTCTACAGATAGACTAGTTACTGGTGCATGTACACAGACCTTATTTATAAGGATATTTCACTGTAGGACTGTTTGTAGTTGAACTAGACACAGGAACACTGCAGGGCCTCGCATGATTCCAAGGGCTGCCATTCACAGAGGAGACAATGTGGAGGGCTCCTTGAATTAGTGCAACTGGCAAATTAATTACTGAGTTACAGTGTGTCCAAACAATGAAATAGGATGCAGCAGTTAGAAAGTAAGGATGCAAGTCTTCATGTACCGATAAATAATGATTTGCAAGATAATATTGTTAAATAAAAAAAAGGTTCAGAACAGTGACTAGTATGCTATGATTTATATTATAAAAACCTGTTCATACACACACAAGTATATACCTATAAATGTATAACACAGCTCTAGAAGGATATGTAAAATCTTTTAATGTAAAGATTTTATATAAAATTCTAAAAGGATTGGACGACCGAAGGGTAATAGTAGTAAGGAAATTTACTTTTTTGTACTGTCTATTTTCTATCTGTAGGAATTAACTATTAAAATAATGAAATTTAAAAAATAAATCATGGGAGACTTGATAATGTAGTGACAGTTAAATGGGAATAAAGCAGACATATGCTAGTTTATAACTATTTTTCTATTTAAAAGCTTCTGACACCAGAAAAATTTAAACCATAATTATAAATTTCAAGGCAAAATTAAATATGAATGTAATAAATACGGGATTTGAAATAGTGTGTGGGGGGAAGGGCAGCATATGAAATTCTTAACTCTAGGATAAACAAATTATAACAAAAATTGTAAATATAAGATGTAATAGCATGTGAGTATAATTAACTGACCTTAAGGACACACAGGATTAAGATTTGAAAGAAAAGAGCTGGATTTAGAAATACCATCACAGCAACTTGAAGTATCTCATAATTTTACCAGAAATTCCACTTTGCAAATGACAGTGAGGACTCAAGGTTCTTTTAAGTGTGAAAATTCTTAAGATTGATGAATCTTAGATTATACTTTCAGTTCTAAGATAATATTAGTTCCTTGGAAAGTGTGTGAGGAGCTCAGTGTCCTACGATTGATGGGCAGCTGCTGGTGGAGCTTTGAGGATTTGCTCTGTTCACCGAGACTTGGGAGAACCTTCTACAAAATGGATGTGCATTGTAAGCAAGAAGAATGACATGAGCACATCCAGAATATGAGATCAAGTTTGCCATTCTGGACTTACTTTATATTCTTATTCTGTAAGTAATCGTGGTCTTTTGACAAGGGGCAGACTTCACCAGCCCTCCTTATCTGTGCATCCACAAAAATGCCAGGTTGGTGACTTTTTTCAGAACTTGCCTGGGTTCTAGGTGAGCTTGGAATTGGAAAATTTTATGGTGGCAGTAATAAAATTCACTATTGGCATTATATGGATGTCAGAAAACCTTACAATTAGTCTTGAGTAAAAGGAATGGCAAATTAAAGGCAAGTTCCAGTATCAGAAAATACTTTTTCTCCTCAAACTTAAACAATTGAAAGTATAATACATATATACATATATATATAAAATAAAAATAAATATACTGTCTGATAATCATTTCTCTCTAATCATCTTTCCAGAGACAAAAGTCCTAACATTCTGATGCCCTTGTCAGCGTGATCGGTGTAATTGTCTCTGAAGACAATGTTGATTTATGCCATTTTAAATACAGAGAGAAGCAAGAATGAAGCTTAGGGTCCTCGTGTTCTGGGAGAATGCACAAACTTCTAAGTTTCTCTCTTCGGCTTCTCACTAAGAGATTCTTCTCTCTTGAGATCTCTTGGTTGGTCTTGCTACCTGTTGTCATAACCAGTGAGAACAGTGATGCTGGGCGGCATGAGATAAAAGGTGGTGGGACACTTAGTGTACCCTGGTGGAGAAAATGGGTGTCCAAGGTCTACCTATTTCCTGGGGTTACACAAATAGACACTTGGATGTTTAAGTAACCCAAAAATATAAAGTGCAGCAGTCTCTAAGGGTATAGGGTATTTAAGTTATCCCCAAATTTAAACTCCAATACTTTCTTTTAGGTCTCAGTCCTCAACCTATCTGTGGAGTTGCTATTCCTGGAAACCCACGCTGTGTGGGGGAAAGTGCTTGACTTTGGGTATTACATGGACAAACCTGGTTCAAATGCTACTTGTATCTTATTGGATGTGTGAACTTGAGCATGTTACAATACTAACGTGAACCTCAGTTTCTGTATGTGTATGATGGGATTAATAATACTGTCCATGTCAGAGAGCAGGTCTGAGGATTGTGTGAACTGATATATATATCAGTATATATAAGTACTCCCATATACTAGGCATTCAGTAAATGTTCATTCTTTCTTTTGGCCACCTGCTTTTCCCTGGTAGGGCAGTGTGTTTTGTGTTTTAGATGTAGTTTGTGGACAGCCCGCATCAGAACTTCCTGAGGAGTTTATTGGAAATGTAAATTTGTGGCCATCCCCCACTGGACCAGAATTCCACCTAGGAGCTGGGAATTTTTGGTGTACAGGCTCCTTTGGTGATTCTAATGGAAATAGTTTGGGGACCTTGGTGCTCAGAGGTGATGCCTTCCCAACCAGCCTCAGATGAATCCTGTCAAGGCCTGCTTTGCCCAGCCTTTCTATAATACCATTCCATTCAGGGTCTATGGAGGAGCGGGCTCCACTGGAAAACCCTGGTGAACTCAGCTCAGAAAGTGATGGATTCGTGTTCAGGGGGAAATGGAGACATGTAACTCTTAAACTCTGTGATCTATTGGTCAAATACAGCAGGGCTCAGCAAGAAAATCATCTGGTTTTAAGAGATAATCCTGAAAGAGTTGAGACAGTTGTAAGTGATTCTTGGCTGAGGGGGCCGCTGTGAGAGGCTTGCTGAGGAGGGGGTCCCTCAGGGGAGGAGCCGCTGTGTCCCCATGTCACCCGGTGCAGCTGTAAGTCCATCAAGGGATCCGACAGCAGATACTTTTCAACACAGATAGCGATTGACTGCCGAGAGTCCTAGTTGGGCTACAAATAAGAGGTGCCTTTTAGGGCACATTTGGTGTGGATTTCAGGTTTTATATTCTGTTTAAAATCTAGTAAAGATAGCATATGGATGCAGGAAATCTAGTTGTCTAAGACATTAACATCTTATGTGTCAAGACCAAGAAACTTCTGCTGATCGACATACTGACAATGTAAAAGGCCATGTCCCTTGTGTATTTTATACACAAGAAATCCATCCTGCTGAAAAATCTAGTCCTTTTTCATTGTGGTCCCATTTGTTACCAGTCCCTCCAACAGGAAGATTTTTCTGTTGGATGGCCTTTAATCTTACACAGCACAGTCCAACTCTGGGCTCTTAGAGTCTCTTGTGCCTCCACTAGGAGCTTCTTTTCTCCTTCGTTGCTTAGGGCTGGGGGAACCACTACCAGAGTCCTGAAGACCAGTGTTCGCACATGGAGGAATGACGAGCCTCCTGGTACTGGGTTCTCCTACATGTTTTCCATTGTCCTCCCTGGACATCCGGGGTTTCCAGAGGGCTTCCCCTCCTTGTCTGCCGGGGTATGGCTGCCCTCAACAAGTCTCCTGTTCTTCCGAGGCAGTGATTCTGTGACTGGAGCCGTGTTGGTTGGAACCTTGTGTGTCTTATAGACAAAGCTCTTGAGTCCCCCAGACTGGTCCTGAGTCAGATAGAAGTCGTTGGCATTACCTTCACATTTTTAGGTACAGTGCCTCTTCCTCGCTGGTGTTGGTTCCTTTCTCAGCCTCCCCTGCCATCATTCGCACCTCCTGGCAGGGTGTGCATCTCTTCTCCAAGAGACCGTCCTTTGGGTTCAAATCCCCACTCCATCCTTTATTCACTTGCCATTTTAGACAAGTTGTGTAACCTCCCTGGGCAGCATCATACTCATCCATAAAGCTGCTCTAACAATATTAATACTACTCCCTAGTGTTTTGTTTTGTTTTTTAAACCTCCTATGTTGTCTGCTAGAAAGTAAATCCTCAACTGCTCATCACTGTTATCCTTACAAAGCTAGGAGCGATCGGCCACTCCAGTTGTTTCTCACTTTAATTCACTTGAGGTGCTGCGAGTGGGCAGCACTGGGCTGAGTCATCGCTCCTCATGATGGGCGGGGCTGCACTCGGAGCACATTCTCAGAAGGCAGCCTCTGAGGAGCACTTCTCTCCTGGTGGAAGGGAGTTGAGCTCATGATTTCTTGTTACACTGGTAGGTTACATAGTTTACAAAAACCATGGTAAGGGGGAAGTTTAAAGCAGAGGTGGTATATATGAAAACAGTTTGATAAGTATGTGTGGAGATATTTTTCAGCCAGGAATGTCCATTGGACAGCAGGCTTTATGTGAGAAGGCTTCATGGAGTGTGAAAGGAAGTGTGAACTCTGTTCGTCCTAGTCCCTTGTCAGGCTTTCATCTTCTCCTCCTGCATGCCTCATCTCTACCCCACATAATATTTCTCTTCTCTCTAATTTTCATGGAAATTTAACACTTCCAAATATCTATGTAGAATACTAAAATTAAAATAAAAATAAGAAGATAAAGGGTATTTCTCCATGACTGTGTACACACATGCAGTGTGGCTGTTACTGAGTGGTACCCACACTTGATAATAAATGAGCCAAAGACATATCATCAAGGCTTGCAGAGGCTCTTATAAAATGCTGATGTCACCTAAAATGTGCTTGTCTACTCTTTGATTTTATTTCATTTTTCATTTTCCTGAGAACCATTCCCTGCAGCCAAAATGCCAAGTACTCATTTTAAATAGAGTTCTGGTTTCTTCTTCTAAGTTACAGAAAGAAAAAAAAAAAAGTATATACTCCTTCTTTTCTTTCTCCTTCTTGAGAGCCAAAAAAGCATGTCTGAGACATTTCTGCCCATGATTAAGTAATAGGGACTCCCACATCCCATGGGCTCTAAACCACCAAATTGAAGAATGCAACCCTGTTCGAGTTTTTCTGTGTACAGGGCAAAATTCCTTCATGTGGTTCCAATCACATTCATAAATACTGGCCCCCCACTCTTTGCTGGTCACTTCATGTTCCAAAATAAGACAAGTCCCTGTCCCAAGTATTCTGTCATCTAGTAAGAAAGGTTATAAAAGGTGAACTGACCTTACAGTATCAGTGGAATAGCATGAGTAACACAAGAAAAGATACGAGCTAGTCTGGAAGGAGAGAGTCAAGTTAGCAGTGAGCAAAGGGTGTTGATATAACATTCCGCAAGAGGCAGGCAGAATAAAAACATTGCTGGAAAATTTAGCTTAAGCTGGGAGATAGAGCTGGGTGGTGTTTTGTTGTTGTTTGTTGCTTGTGTTTGTTTTTCAGAGGGAGAGGCAAAGAAATAGGTCAGTGATGGGGCTGAGGCATGTTTAAAGCTGAGGAGGGAAAGTTTAAGGAGGAATCCCCTTGACTTTTGGGAATTTGCACAGAGCCTTTTTTGGGGGGCGGGGGTGGGTAGGGGGTGGAGATGAAGTTTGGGACTTGAGGAGAGAACGTTTCTTGGTCAGTGATGAAGTGTTCACTCTCAGTGTCCCCTTCAGTTTTTCAACATGTGCTGCATATGTATTCAAGAGTCTACAGTATCATTTGCTTTTAAAGATCATTAAGAGAACAGCGATTTCATTTTTGATTACCTCCCTGCTGAGTTTTCCTCCACCGGCATCTTGTGCTTTATGTTTGAGTTAACCTATTCTGGATCCAGCTGTCTTTGGGTTATTGGTGTAAAGCAGAAGTGAGTGGCAGGTTGTTATAGCAACTGAATGTGATAGCAGTTGGGGATACCTGTGGGGATTGATCATGAGCTTGAATAGTGTGCAAGCTTTCCTTAGGAAATTTTACAGTCACTTAAAGTCCTTTCTTGCAGTTTTTATTCTGACAGTGAACCTTTTCATGAATGTTCAGATTGTCTGAAGATGTTACAAACTTATAATAAGACAGTTCCATGATTCCCAGGAAACTGTAACATTGACCATTCTATTGTGGTTCTATTGAAGTTCTATTAATAATAAAAATTTGGCAGAGACCAGAGTAATAATGGGTTCTCTTACATAAAAGCTTTAGTGATTCCCATTGTCTGTGACCTCCTTAGTAGGCCATTCAGGACTTCACCCTCTTGCCCTCAACCATCCCGGCCTTATGCTCTGTTTCCTTCCTCCATGCTTTCTACGTGTGAGCCACAATGAGTGACTCCATAACCAACACAAGACACTCACTGTTACAGCTCCAGGCCGTGGCTATGCTTTCCCCTCTTCATAGCAAACTTTGAACCGAATTCTTCATCTGGTGAGATTCTTCTCAGGCTGAGCTCAAATGCCACCTCTTCACTGAAGCCTTCCCGACTTCCTTTCTCAGCGGAATTCACTCTTCTGTGGTCCTTGAAGACTAGCCATACCACTAATGTAACGAGTTGGGGGTTGTATCACAGTTACGTGGTTAGTCTTCGGGGAGTACGGAGTGTTTCTGAGTAACACATGTTTTTCCTGGTTGCTTTGCATACTCCTCTTCTTCTTTTGCACAAAACGGGACACTTTTGCATGTGTCCACACTTGCTTATTCTGTTGGTCATATATCCCAGTGCCACCCTAAATGAAGCTGGGGCTTTAATACTGACCCAGTAGGGCACTATATAATACCCACATGTTTTGGACGATGTTAAAAGGGCAATGTTTCGGACTTTCAAAATGGGAGGGAAGAGGGCAGTGGGCCTCATAACCTTCCACCCTTTTCCACCATCAGACCAGCACATTTTTTTGGCCTGGGTTTCTCAATCTAGGCTTGGCTAGAGTTGTTTAATAATACAAATGCTTGGGCCTCAGAGCTTCTAATTTGGTAGGTCTGTGGATGACTCCTAATTAAGAGCATGTTTCCAAAACTTGGCTGGAGACTCTGTGCACAACTGGACTGAGGAGCATTGATCCCACAGTGACTTTTATCCCTGGCTGCACATTAGATTCCCACAGGAGGTTTTCCAAATATCAAGGGCCAGATCCTACCCACATCATTTAAATCAGGAGCTTTAAAACCAAACCACTGATTTAAGATTTTCTCTTCCTGCTTTCTACCAAGATACAAGACATGGAAGGGAGCAGGGCAGTAAAAAGATAGGGGTGATTTTATTATGGGAAACCACAGAGAAGGCTTAATTTTAGTAGTTTTAGTTTTTATCATGGTTATTTTAATTTTTGTTTTCTGTAGGAAGGTGAAATAGAGGATAACAATATGAACAGCAAGAAGGTAAGGGTAAGGCCATTCCAGGTGGTAGAATTAGTATTTGTGAAGGCATGGAAATGAACGATTTACTTCCACTGATGGAAGGACTAAGTATGCGGATTAGCAAAGTAGACCCTTGCATGAATGGATGCAGGGATGCAGTGGGCAGGGAAACTTAAAGTCTGGGTGTGGATTTAATGTAGGAAAGAACACAGAGTTACTTTGTTTTTAAGCAGGGGACTAATTTTATAGATAGCATTTCATTCCAATAAGATATCTTATTGCTATGGTTATGGTGTGTCTTAGTTAGCTCATGCTGCATAAAAAAAAAAATACCATAGACTGGGTGGCATAGCCAACAGGAATTTATTTCTCATTGTTCTGGAGGTTGGGAAGTCCAAGGTCAAGGTGCTCCTTGATTTGTTCTTGATGAGGGTGTTCTTCTTGGCTTGCAAATGGCCTTCTCTTGTGTCACCGTGTCCTCACAAGGATGGGAGGTGGGGAGGAAGAGAAGACTCTGGTCTCTTCCTCTTTTTATAAGGACACTAATCCCATCATGGGACCTCATCTAAAACTCCCAAAGGCCCCACCTTCAAATACCATAACTTTGGGAGTTAGAGCTTCAATGTTTGAATTTGGGAAGGGACACAAACTTTTGGTCCATAACAGGATGAACTGAAATGAATGGTAATATGGAAGGATTTTGTCCAGGACCAACTTGTGTGGTAGTTCTGAGATGCTGACTACTTCCTATTTTGCATGTCCAAAGATGAACCAATCTCTAACATGGAATTTGGGCAACCCATGCCACCTTCCTCTCTTCATATCCCTGCTTTTCTTGACTCTTTTCACTTTCTTGTCTCCATTTCTATGCTAAGTATTTTGTTACCCTCTCTCTAAGGTAAATAAGCGTCAGTGCAAAGGAATAGAGGAAAATTTAAGAAGCAATTATGAACTCTTGACTTTTTTAAGATTTTCAATACATACTGTCCTAAGGCATAACAATGCCAAAATTGACTGTGTTGTCAATACACACTGTCCTAAGGCACAAACAATACAGTTTAAAATATATATTTAAAGGCAAACATGTGTTGGATGTTTTTAATTCTTTGTGCCCTTGAAAGAATCCTAAATTCTAAGGAAAATAATATTAGTATTTTAGATCTATAATGGACATGAATTTTTGCCCATTATTTCTTCAGATATTTCCATTAAGGAGAATTATCTTAAAACTGGAAGAGAGGAATAAATATAGATAATATGAAAAACCCAAGATCAGAAAGAACATATTTCAAAATAATCCACTTTTTTGAAGAGGGAAGATTTTCACACTCAAATAAATTACATCGCAGATAGTGAGAGAGCTGGCAAATTTGATCAAAGGACCAATAATGTCTGAGAAATACTGAAAATGGTAGAGTTTCTGGAAGACTGGTGATAGGAAAAATACTCTCATTCTCAAAATTGGGCAGGTGAATTTATAACTTAATAGGATTAATAGCAAAATTCTCTACAAAATTCCCCTAAGAGTCCTTACACAGATATTTTATGTAGACTTAGAAAGGAAAATCACAATGAGCTAGCAAGAGTTCCCTAAAGAAATATATGTGGTTAGCCTCATATAATTTATTGGATAAGATTACGATAGTGATAGATTTGGGAGATTCCAAAGATAAATTGTATCTAGACTTCAGCAATGCATCTGATAGTTAGTTCTTCGTGATTTCCCTATGATCAAGATGGAAACCATCCCCATGAATATTATTAATTAATTCCAAGCTGGAAGCGGTTTTTATTTGAGTAGGAGCTCTACACTTGGTCATGTCCGGTTGCTACTTTCATTAATGACTTAGGTGAATCATACATAGATGCTTATCAACTTATCACCTTGTACTTGTTCTTCTCTGGGAACTAGTGCTAATACCATGATGATGGAAATCAGATTTAGGTATCTTTACTGGAACAATGGACCAATAATACCCCATAAAATATAACAAAAGATTATACATTTAGAAAAGATGGCAATTAGATTAATTGGTAAGTATTAATGCTCATCACCACCGGTGATCTAGGTTGTTTTGTTGTAGTCTGTGTTACTTGGAAATTCCAAACTGAAGCTGTCTGGCCATTTGTCAGGATTCTTGGCAGAACTAGTTCCTGAGTTGTGAGGAAAGTTGGATTAGATTACTTTGCTCACCCTGAAAGTCTATTATTCTTTGGAATTATTTTGAGAAACTGTTTTATGAAACACATTGTCATTTCACTTATCTATTATAGAGCTAAATCACCCATCTCATCCATCAAACTTGATTTCAAATAGCTTGTTGCTGTTTGACTAAAATAAGATCTATCCTCAAAGGATAAGGACTGTCACCATTCAGAATGTTCAAAAGAACAGCTGCAGGTTCAGAAGGCATTTCCAAAAAAGAGGCATCTCTAAAGTTTTGAACAAGATACTAGAATCTCTGGAAAATACCATTTGCTCTTGAGAGAAATTTTGTGCATGTTTTCTAGAGTGGCAACTTTGAATGGACAGTAGTAACTTGACTGTGTAAAGAGTCACCCATCACTTTTCTGCTTCTAATTTTACAAGGCTTAAAAATATTTTTTATTGAAGAGAGAGGACATAAAATACAACAACCTATTTATAAAATGTAAATTATAAGGAATAATAACGAACAAATGCTTGAGTATTTATTATCCATTTTAATAATAAATGGTACTACCATAATCTCTGAAGTCCGTGTAGATATCTTCATTAATCCATCCCTTAGCCTCCCTAATTGGCCTGAAATTTTTACTTATTCCCTTGTTTTTCATTATTTTTTTTCACCACATAAGAGACTCTCAACTATTGGGAACAAACTGAGGGTTGCTGGAGAGGAGGTGGGTGGGGGCATGAGGTAACTAGGTGATGGGCATTAAGGAGGGCATGTGATGTAATGAGCACTGGGTGTTGTATGCAACTGATGAATCACTAAATTCTACCTCTGAAACTAATAATACAATATATGTTAATTAAATTGAATTTAAATAAAAAATTTTAAAAAACCAATCCAACTAGAAAACAGAAAGGATATGAACAGATATTTCACTGAACAGGACATACAGTTGACAAATAAGGAAATGGAATGATGTTCAATATCACTAGACATTAGGGAAATGTAAGTTAAAACCACAATATTGATATCACGTACCTATTAGAACAATTAAAATAGAAAATAGTGATAATGCCAAATTTTGGCAAGGATGCCAAGAAACTGGATCTCTCATATATATTGCTGGTGGTAATGTATAATGTCTCAGCCATTCTGAAAAATAGTTTGCCAGTTTTTTATAAAAGTAAAATGCAATTACCATACAATTTAGTAACCTCATTTATCCTAGGGAAATGAATTTATGTTCATACAAAAACCTGTACAGAAATGTTAATAGCAGCTTTATTTGTAATAGCCCCAAACCAGAAATTACCCAAATGTCCAACAAAGGGTGAATGGTTAAACAAACTGTGGTATATCTGTACCATGGAATACTACGAAACAATAAAAAGGAACAAATTGTTGATACACTCAGTAACTTGGATGGGAATTCCCTCTGTTAAGTGAATAAAGCCAATAAACAAAAGATTACATACTGTATGGTTCCATTTTTATAAAATTCTTGAAACAATGAAATTTTAGAAATGGAGAACAGATTAGAGTTGCCAGGGATTAGGGATTGGAGTGAGATGAAGAGAGGTGAATATGTTTATAAAAGGACAACATGAGGGATCTTCATGGTGATCGAACTGTTCTGTATCTTGACTTGCTAAGTGCGTGGACCTATGTGTGTTATAAAACTGTGTAGAACTAAATACACATACACACACATTCATGCATACAGGTAAAAAACACAACAAAATAAATAAAACAAAACATACTATAGCTCTGTTTGTGTTTTTAAATGTTATGTAAGTGAAATACAACTGTAGTATTCTGAAATTGGCATTTTTCAATCACCACTGTTCTGGAGTTTCACCCGTTTTGTTCTGTGGAGCGGTAGTTCATTCATTTTCATTGCCAAAGAGCATTATTTTATTGTATGAATATACTGTAATGTATTTATCCATTCTGCTTTCATTGGACATTTGAGCTGTTTCCACATTTTTCTTTTTTTTTTTTTTTTTAAGATTTTATTTAATCATTTGAGATAGAGAGAGAGAGAGAGCATGAGCAGGGGGGAGACAGAGGGAGAGGGAGAAGCAGGCTCCCCGCTGAGCCAGGAGCCCGACGTAGGGCTCGATCCCAGGACCCTGGAATCATGACCTGAGCCGAAGGCAGACACTTAACCATCTGAGCCACCCAGGCGCCCCTCCACATTTTTCTATAATAAATAGTGCCAGTATGATGTTTCTGACACCATCTTATCCATGTGTGCCAGAGATATCTACGATATATAACTTGGAGTGTAATTAGGAATTCTTCTGCTATGTGCACCTTTAGCGTTCCTATGTAACACCAGTTTGTTTCCTAAAGCGATTGTGCCATGTTGCACTCCTTCTAACAGTATATTAAACTCATTCCATGTCAGACTTTTCAATTTTTACCAGTCTCTTGGTTTTGAAGTGGTAGAGAGAGGAATGGGGTGGAGAAGGAGAAGAGGGGGTAAATTTCCCATTTCTCTGATTAGTAATGAATTTGATCATGTTTTCACTTTTTGTTTTTTTTTTCTATTTGGGTTACCCTTTCTGTAAATTACCTGTTAAAATCTTTGGTCCATATTTTGCAGAGGGGGATTCTTTTTCTTATTGGTTTCTATTAATTCTTTGTCAGTTATATTTGTGGAAAATAACTTATTTTGTGCCTTGTCTTTTTTATTTTATTCATAATGTTTTGATAAACAGAATTACTTAATTTAATTGAATTTATAAATCCTTC